>NC_133127.1:195134420-195454420 GCF_048418815.1 Hemitrygon akajei
ATGGCTCAGAAACCGGAGGATGACAGACACATAAGACATGGCTCAGAGGCCGGAGGATGACAGAGACATCAGACATGGCTCAGAAACCGGATGAGGACAGAGACATCAGACGTGGCTCAGAAACTGGAGGAGGACAGAGACATCAGACATGGATCAGAAACCGGAGGAGGACAGACTTATCAGACATGGCTCAGAGGCCGGAGGAGGACAGAGACATCAGACATGGCTCAGAAACCGGAGGAACACAGAGTCATCAGACATGGCTCAGAAACCGGAGGAGCACAGAGACATCAGACATGGCTCAGAAACCGGAGGAGGACAGACACATCAGACATGGCTCAGAGGCCGGAGGAGGACAGAGATATCACACATGGCTCACAAACCAGAGGAGGATAGACACATCAGACATGGCTCGGACGCCGGAGGAGGACAGACACAGCAGACATGGCTCAGAGGCCGGAGGAGGACAGACACATCAGACATGGGTCAGAAACCGGATGAGGACAGAGACATCAGACGTGGCTCAGAAACTGGAGGAGGACAGAGACATCAGACACGGCTCAGAGGCCGGAGGAGGACAGACACATCAGACGTGGCTCAGAAACCGGAGGAGCACAGACACATCAGACATGGCTCAGAAACCGGAGGAGGACAGAGACATCAGACATGGCTCAGAAATTGGAGTAGGACAGAGACATCAGACATGGCTCAAAAACCGGAGGAGGACAGACACACCAGACATGGCTCAGAAACCGGAGGAGGACAGACACATCAGACATGGCTCAGAGGCCGGAGGAGGACAGAGACATCAGACATGGCTCAGAAACCGGATGAGGACAGAGACATCAGACGTGGCTCAGAAACTGGAGGAGGACAGAGACATCAGACATGGCTCAGAGGCCGTAGGAGGACAGACACATCAGACTTGTCTCAGAAACCGGAGGAACACAGACACATCAGACATGGCTCAGAAACCGGAGGAAGACAGACACATCAGACATGGCTCAGAAACCGGAGGAGGACAGACACATCAGATATGGCTCAGAAACCGGAGGAGGACGGACACATCAGACATGGCTCAGAAACCGGAGGAGGACAGACACATCAGACATGGCTCAGATGCCGGAGGAGGACTGACACATCAGACATGGCTCAGAGGTAGGAGGAGGACAAAGACATCAGACATGCCTCAGAAACCGGAGGAGGACGGACACATCAGACATGGCTCAGAAACCGGAGGAGGACAGACAGATCAGTCATGGCTCAGAAACAGGAGGGGCACAGGCACATCAGACATGGCTCAGAGGCCGGAGGAGGACAGACACATCAGACATGGCTCAGAAACCGGAGGAGGACAGACACATCAGACATGGCTCAGCTGCCGGAGGAGGACTGACACATCAGAAATGGCTCAGAGGTAGGAGGAGGACAGAGACATCAGACATGCCTCAGAAACCGGAGGAGGACTGACACATCAGACATGGGTCAGAAACCGGAGGAGGACAGACACATCAGACATGGCTCAGAAACCGGAGGAGGACAGTCATATCAGACATGGCCCAGAAACCGGAGGAACACAGAGACATCAGACATGGCTCAGAAACCGGAGGAACACAGAGACATCAGACATGGCTCAGAAACCGGAGGAACACAGAGACATCAGACATGGCTCAGAAACCGGAGGAGCACAGAGACATCAGACATGGCTCAGAAACCGGAGGAGGACAGACACATCAGACATGGCTCAGAGGCCGGAGGAGGACAGAGATATCACACATGGCTCACAAACCGGAGGAGGGTAGACACATCAGACATGGCTCGGACGCCGGAGGAGGACAGACACATCAGACATGGCTCAGAGGCCGGAGGAGGACAGACACATCAGACATGGGTCAGAAACCAAAGGAGGACAGAGTCATCAGACATTGCTCAGAAACCGGAGGAAGACAGACACATCAGACATGGCTCAGAAACCGGAGGAGGACAGACACATCAGACATGGCTCAGAAACCGGAGGAGGACGGACACATCAGACATGGCTCAGAAACCGGAGGAGGACAGACACATCAGACATGGCTCAGATGCCGGAGGAGGACTGACACATCAGACATGGCTCAGAGGTAGGAGGAGGACAAAGACATCAGACATGCCTCAGAAACCGGAGGAGGACGGACACATCAGACATGGCTCAGAAACCGGAGGAGGACAGACAGATCAGTCATGGCTCAGAAACAGGAGGGGCACAGGCACATCAGACATGGCTCAGAGGCCGGAGGAGGACAGACACATCAGACATGGCTCAGAAACCGGAGGAGGACAGACACATCAGACATGGCTCAGCTGCCGGAGGAGGACTGACACATCAGAAATGGCTCAGAGGTAGGAGGAGGACAGAGACATCAGACATGCCTCAGAAACCGGAGGAGGACTGACACATCAGACATGGGTCAGAAACCGGAGGAGGACAGACACATCAGACATGGCTCAGAAACCGGAGGAGGACAGTCATATCAGACATGGCCCAGAAACCGGAGGAACACAGAGACATCAGACATGGCTCAGAAACCGGAGGAACACAGAGACATCAGACATGGCTCAGAAACCGGAGGAGCACAGAGACATCAGACATGGCTCAGAAACCGGAGGAGGACAGACACATCAGACATGGCTCAGAGGCCGGAGGAGGACAGAGATATCACACATGGCTCACAAACCGGAGGAGGGTAGACACATCAGACATGGCTCGGACGCCGGAGGAGGACAGACACATCAGACATGGCTCAGAGGCCGGAGGAGGACAGACACATCAGACATGGGTCAGAAACCAAAGGAGGACAGAGTCATCAGACATTGCTCAGAAACCGGAGGAGGAAACAGACATCAGACATGGCTCAGAAACCGGAGGAGGACAGACACATCAGACATGGCTCAGAAACCGGAGGAGGACAGAGACATCAGTCATGGCTCAGAAACCGGAGGAGGACAGACACATCAGACTAGGCTCAGAGGCCGGAGGAGGACAGAGACATCAGACATGGCTCAGAAACCGGAGGAGGACAGACACATCAGACATGGCTCAGAAACCGGAGGAGCACAGACACATCAGACATGGCTCAGAAACCGGAGGAGGACAGACACATCAGTCATGGCTCAGAGGCAGGAGGAGGACAGAGACATCAGACTTGGCTCAGAAACTGGAGGAGGACAGACACATCAGACATGGCTCAGAAACCGGAGGAGGACAGACACATCAGACATGGCTCAGAAACCGGAGGAGGACAGTCATCTCAGACATGGCACAGAAATCGGAGGAACACAAAGACATCAGACATGGCTCAGAAATCGTAGGAGCACAGAGACATCAGACATGGCTCAGAGGCCGGAGGAGGACAGAGACATCAGACATGGCTCTCAAACCGGAGGAGGACAGACACATCAGACATGGCTCAGAAACCGGAGGAGGACAGACACATCAGACATGGCTTAGAAACCGGAGTAACACAAACACATCAGACATGGGTCAGAAACCGGAGGACGACAGACAGATCAGACATGGCTCAGATGCCGGAGGAGGACTGACACATCAGACATGGCTCAGAGGTAGGAGGAGGACAGAGACATCAGACATGCCTCAGAAACCGGAGGAGGACGGACACATCAGACATGGCTAAGAAACCGGAGGAGGACAGACACATCAGACATGGCTCAGATGCCGGAGGAGGACTGACACATCAGACATGGCTCAGAGGTAGGAGGAGGACAAAGACATCAGACATGGCTCAGAAACCGGAGGAGCACAGAGACATCAGACATGGCTCAGAAACCGGAGGAGGACAGACACATCAGACATGGCTCAGAGGCCGGAGGAGGACAGAGATATCACACATGGCTCACAAACCGGAGGAGGGTAGACACATCAGACATGGCTCGGACGCCGGAGGAGGACAGACACATCAGACATGGCTCAGAGGCCGGAGGAGGACAGACACATCAGACATGGGTCAGAAACCAAAGGAGGACAGAGTCATCAGACATTGCTCAGAAACCGGAGGAGGAAACAGACATCAGACATGGCTCAGAAACCGGAGGAGGACAGAGACATCAGACATGGCTCAGAAACCGGAGGAGGACAGTCACATCAGACTAGGCTCAGAAACCGGAGGAGCACAGACACATCAGACATGGCTCAGAAACCGGAGGAGGACAGACACATCAGTCATGGCTCAGAGGCAGGAGGAGGACAGAGACATCAGACTTGGCTCAGAAACTGGAGGAGGACAGACACATCAGACATGGCTCAGAAACCGGAGGAGGACAGACACATCAGACATGGCTCAGAAACCGGAGGAGGACAGTCATCTCAGACATGGCACAGAAATCGGAGGAACACAGAGACATCAGACATGGCTCAGAAATCGTAGGAGCACAGAGACATCAGACATGGCTCAGAGGCCGGAGGAGGACAGAGACATCAGACATGGCTCTCAAACCGGAGGAGGACAGAGACATCAGACATGGCTCAGAAACCGGAGGACACAGACACATCAGACATGGCACTGACACCGGAGGAGGACAGAGACATCAGACATGGCTCAGAAACAGAGGAGGACAGAGACATCAGACATGGCTCAGAAACTGGAGAAGGACAGAGACATCCGACATGGCTCAGAAACCGGAGGAGGACAAACACATCAGACATGGCTCAGAAACCGGAGGATGACAGACACATCAGACATGGCTCAGAGGCCGGAGGATGACAGAGACATCAGACATGGCTCAGAAACCGGATGAGGACAGAGACATCAGACGTGGCTCAGAAACTGGAGGACGACAGAGACATCAGACACGGCTCAGAGGCCGGAGGAGGACAGACACATCAGACGTGGCTCAGAAACCGGAGGAACACAGACACATCAGACATGGCTTAGAGGCCGGAGGAGGACAGAGACATCAGACATGGCTCAGAAACCGGAGGAACACAGACACATCAGACATAGATCAGAAACTGGAGGAGGACAGAGACATCAGACATGGCTCAGAAACCGGAGGAGGACAGACACATCAGACATGGCTCAGAAACCGGATGAGGACGGAGACATCAGACGTGGCTCAGAAACTGGAGGAGGACAGAGACATCAGACATGGCTCAGAGGCCGTAGGAGGACAGACACATCAGACTTGTCTCAGAAACCGGAGGAACACAGACACATCAGACATGGCTCAGAAACCGGAGGAAGACAGACACATCAGACATGGCTCAGAAACCGGAGGAGGACAGACACATCAGACATGGCTCAGAAACCGGAGGAGGACAGACACATCAGACATGGCTCAGAAACCGGAGGAGGACAGACACATCAGACATGGGTCAGAAACCGGAGGAGCACAGAGACATCAGACATGGATCAGAAACCGGAGGAGGACAGACTTATCAGACATGGCTCAGAGGCCGGAGGAGGACAGACACATCAAACATGCCTCAGAAACCGGAGGAGGACGGACACATCAGACATGGATCAGAAACCGGAGGAGGACAGAGACATCAGACATGGCTCAGAGGCCGGAAGAGGACAGGGACATCAGACATGTTTCAGAAACTGGAGGAGGACAGACACATCAGACATGGCTCAGAAACCGGAGGAGGACAGACACATCAGACATGGCTCAGATGCCGGAGGAGGACTGACACATCAGACATGGCTCAGAGGTAGGAGGAGGACAGAGACATCAGACATGCCTCAGAAACCGGAGGAGGACGGACACATCAGACATGGGTCAGAAACTGGACGAGGACAGAGACATCAGACATGGCTCAGAAACCGGAGGAGGACAGACACATCAGACATGGCTCAGAAACCGGAGGAGGACAGACACATCAGACATGGCTCAGATGCCGGAGGAGGACAGAGACATCAGACATGGCTCAGAAACCGGAGGAACACAGACACATCAGACATAGATCAGAAACCGGAGGAGGACAGACACATCAGACATGGCTCAGAAACCGGAGGAGGACAGAGACATCAGACATGGTTCAGAAACCGGAGGAGGACAGACACATCAGACATGGCTTAGAAACCGGAGTAACACAAACACATCAGACATGGGTCAGAAACCGGAGGACGACAGACAGATCAGACATGGCTCAGATGCCGGAGGAGGACTGACACATCAGACATGGCTCAGAGGTAGGAGGAGGACAGAGACATCAGACATGCCTCAGAAACCGGAGGAGGACGGACACATCAGACATGGCTCAGAAACCGGAGGACAGACACATCAGACATGGCTCAGATGCCGGAGGAGGACTGACACATCAGACATGGCTCAGAGGTAGGAGGAGGACAAAGACATCAGACATGCCTCAGAAACCGGAGGAGGACGGACACATCAGACATGGCTCAGAAACCGGAGGAGGACAGACAGATCAGTCATGGCTCAGAAACAGGAGGGGCACAGGCACATCAGACATGGCTCAGAGGCCGGAGGAGGACAGACACATCAGACATGGCTCAGAAACCGGAGGAGGACAGACACATCAGACATGGCTCAGATGCCGGAGGAGGACTGACACATCAGACATGGCTCAGAGGTAGGAGGAGGACAGAGACATCAGACATGCCTCAGAAACCGGAGGAGGACTGACACATCAGACATGGGTCAGAAACCGGAGGAGGACAGACACATCAGACATGGCTCAGAAACCGGAGGAGGACAGTCATATCAGACATGGCCCAGAAACCGGAGGAACACAGAGACATCAGACATGGCTCAGAAACCGGAGGAACACAGAGACATCAGACATGGCTCAGAAACCGGAGGAGCACAGAGACATCAGACATGGCTCAGAAACCGGAGGAGGACAGACTTATCAGACATGGCTCAGAGGCCGGAGGAGGACAGAGACATCAGACATGGCTCCGAAACCGGAGGAACACAGAGTCATCAGACATGGCTCAGAAACCGGAGGAGCACAGAGACATCAGACATGGCTCAGAAACCGGAGGAGGACATTCACATCAGACATGGCTCAGAGGCCGGAGGAGGACAGAGATATCACACATGGCTCACAAACCGGAGGAGGGTAGACACATCAGACATGGCTCGGACGCCGGAGGAGGACAGACACATCAGACATGGCTCAGAGGCCGGAGGAGGAAACAGACATCAGACATGGCTCAGAAACCGGAGGAGGACAGAGACATCAGTCATGGCTCAGAAACCGGAGGAGGACAGAGACATCAGACTAGGCTCAGAGGCCGGAGGAGGACAGAGACATCAGACATGGCTCAGAAACCGGAGGAGGACAGACACATCAGACATGGCTCAGAAACCGGAGGAGCACAGACACATCAGACATGGCTCAGAAACCGGAGGAGGACAGACACATCAGTCATGGCTCAGAGGCAGGAGGAGGACAGAGACATCAGACTTGGCTCAGAAACTGGAGGAGGACAGACACATCAGACATGGCTCAGAAACCGGAGGAGGACAGACACATCAGACATGGCTCAGAAACCGGAGGAGGACAGTCATCTCAGACATGGCACAGAAATCGGAGGAACACAAAGACATCAGACATGGCTCAGAAATCGTAGGAGCACAGAGACATCAGACATGGCTCAGAGGCCGGAGGAGGACAGAGACATCAGACATGGCTCTCAAACCGGAGGAGGACAGACACATCAGACATGGCTCAGAAACCGGAGGACACAGACACATCAGACATGGCACTGACACCGGAGGAGGACAGAGACATCAGACATGGCTCAGAAACAGAGGAGGACAGAGACATCAGACATGGCTCAGAAACTGGAGAAGGACAGAGACATCCGACATGGCTCAGAAACCGGAGGAGGACAGACACATCAGACATGGCTCAGAAACCGGAGGATGACAGACACATCAGACATGGCTCAGAGGCCGGAGGATGACAGACACATCAGACATGGCTCAGAAACCGGATGAGGACAGAGACATCAGACGTGGCTCAGAAACCGGAGGAACACAGATACAGCAGACATGGCTTAGAGGCCGGAGGAGGACAGACACATCAGACATGGCTCAGAAACAGGAGGAGGACAGAGACATCAGACATGGCTCAGAAATTGGAGGAGGACAGAGACATCAGACATGGCTCAAAAACAGGAGGAGGACAGACACACCAGACATGGCTCAGAAACCGGAGGAGGATAGACACATCAGACATGGCTCAGAGGCCGGAGGAGGACAGAGACATCAGACATGGCTCAGAAACCGGAGGAACACAGACACATCAGACATAGATCAGAAACTGGAGGAGGACAGAGACATCAGACATGGCTCAGAAACCGGAGGAGGACAGACACATCAGACATGGCTCAGAAACCGGAGGATGACAGACACATAAGACATGGCTCAGAGGCCGGAGGATGACAGAGACATCAGACATGGCTCAGAAACCGGATGAGGACAGAGACATCAGACGTGGCTCAGAAACTGGAGGAGGACAGAGACATCAGACATGGATCAGAAACCGGAGGAGGACAGACTTATCAGACATGGCTCAGAGGCCGGAGGAGGACAGAGACATCAGACATGGCTCCGAAACCGGAGGAACACAGAGTCATCAGACATGGCTCAGAAACCGGAGGAGCACAGAGACATCAGACATGGCTCAGAAACCGGAGGAGGACAGACACATCAGACATGGCTCAGAGGCCGGAGGAGGACAGAGATATCACACATGGCTCACAAACCGGAGGAGGGTAGACACATCAGACATGGCTCGGACGCCGGAGGAGGACAGACACATCAGACATGGCTCAGAGGCCGGAGGAGGACAGACACATCAGACATGGGTCAGAAACCAAAGGAGGACAGAGTCATCAGACATTGCTCAGAAACCGGAGGAGGAAACAGACATCAGACATGGCTCAGAAACCGGAGGAGGACAGAGACATCAGTCATGGCTCAGAAACCGGAGGAGGACAGACACATCAGACTAGGCTCAGAGGCCGGAGGAGGACAGAGACATCAGACATGGCTCAGAAACCGGAGGAGGACAGACACATCAGACATGGCTCAGAAACCGGAGGAGCACAGACACATCAGACATGGCTCAGAAACCGGAGGAGGACAGACACATCAGTCATGGCTCAGAGGCAGGAGGAGGACAGAGACATCAGACTTGGCTCAGAAACTGGAGGAGGACAGACACATCAGACATGGCTCAGAAACCGGAGGAGGACAGACACATCAGACATGGCTCAGAAACCGGAGGAGGACAGTCATCTCAGACATGGCACAGAAATCGGAGGAACACAAAGACATCAGACATGGCTCAGAAATCGTAGGAGCACAGAGACATCAGACATGGCTCAGAGGCCGGAGGAGGACAGAGACATCAGACATGGCTCTCAAACCGGAGGAGGACAGACACATCAGACATGGCTCAGAAACCGGAGGACACAGACACATCAGACATGGCACTGACACCGGAGGAGGACAGAGACATCAGACATGGCTCAGAAACAGAGGAGGACAGAGACATCAGACATGGCTCAGAAACTGGAGAAGGACAGAGACATCCGACATGGCTCAGAAACCGGAGGAGGACAGACACATCAGACATGGCTCAGAAACCGGAGGATGACAGACACATCAGACATGGCTCAGAGGCCGGAGGATGACAGACACATCAGACATGGCTCAGAAACCGGATGAGGACAGAGACATCAGACGTGGCTCAGAAACCGGAGGAACACAGACACAGCAGACATGGCTTAGAGGCCGGAGGAGGACAGACACATCAGACATGGCTCAGAAACAGGAGGAGGACAGAGACATCAGACATGGCTCAGAAATTGGAGGAGGACAGAGACATCAGACATGGCTCAAAAACAGGAGGAGGACAGACACACCAGACATGGCTCAGAAACCGGAGGAGGATAGACACATCAGACATGGCTCAGAGGCCGGAGGAGGACAGAGACATCAGACATGGCTCAGAAACCGGAGGAACACAGACACATCAGACATAGATCAGAAACTGGAGGAGGACAGAGACATCAGACATGGCTCAGAAACCGGAGGAGGACAGACACATCAGACATGGCTCAGAAACCGGAGGATGACAGACACATAAGACATGGCTCAGAGGCCGGAGGATGACAGAGACATCAGACATGGCTCAGAAACCGGATGAGGACAGAGACATCAGACGTGGCTCAGAAACTGGAGGAGGACAGAGACATCAGACATGGATCAGAAACCGGAGGAGGACAGACTTATCAGACATGGCTCAGAGGCCGGAGGAGGACAGAGACATCAGACATGGCTCAGAAACCGGAGGAACACAGAGTCATCAGACATGGCTCAGAAACCGGAGGAGCACAGAGACATCAGACATGGCTCAGAAACCGGAGGAGGACAGACACATCAGACATGGCTCAGAGGCCGGAGGAGGACAGAGATATCACACATGGCTCACAAACCAGAGGAGGATAGACACATCAGACATGGCTCGGACGCCGGAGGAGGACAGACACAGCAGACATGGCTCAGAGGCCGGAGGAGGACAGACACATCAGACATGGGTCAGAAACCGGATGAGGACAGAGACATCAGACGTGGCTCAGAAACTGGAGGAGGACAGAGACATCAGACACGGCTCAGAGGCCGGAGGAGGACAGACACATCAGACGTGGCTCAGAAACCGGAGGAGCACAGACACATCAGACATGGCTCAGAAACCGGAGGAGGACAGAGACATCAGACATGGCTCAGAAATTGGAGAAGGACAGAGACATCAGACATGGCTCAAAAACCGGAGGAGGACAGACACACCAGACATGGCTCAGAAACCGGAGGAGGACAGACACATCAGACATGGCTCAGAGGCCGGAGCAGGACAGAGACATCAGACATGGCTCAGAAACCGGATGAGGACAGAGACATCAGACGTGGCTCAGAAACTGGAGGAGGACAGAGACATCAGACATGGCTCAGAGGCCGTAGGAGGACAGACACATCAGACTTGTCTCAGAAACCGGAGGAACACAGACACATCAGACATGGCTCAGAAACCGGAGGAAGACAGACACATCAGACATGGCTCAGAAACCGGAGGAGGACAGACACATCAGACATGGCTCAGAAACCGGAGGAGGACGGACACATCAGACATGGCTCAGAAACCGGAGGAGGACAGACACATCAGACATGGCTCAGATGCCGGAGGAGGACTGACACATCAGACATGGCTCAGAGGTAGGAGGAGGACAAAGACATCAGACATGCCTCAGAAACCGGAGGAGGACGGACACATCAGACATGGCTCAGAAACCGGAGGAGGACAGACAGATCAGTCATGGCTCAGAAACAGGAGGGGCACAGGCACATCAGACATGGCTCAGAGGCCGGAGGAGGACAGACACATCAGACATGGCTCAGAAACCGGAGGAGGACAGACACATCAGACATGGCTCAGCTGCCGGAGGAGGACTGACACATCAGAAATGGCTCAGAGGTAGGAGGAGGACAGAGACATCAGACATGCCTCAGAAACCGGAGGAGGACTGACACATCAGACATGGGTCAGAAACCGGAGGAGGACAGACACATCAGACATGGCTCAGAAACCGGAGGAGGACAGTCATATCAGACATGGCCCAGAAACCGGAGGAACACAGAGACATCAGACATGGCTCAGAAACCGGAGGAACACAGAGACATCAGACATGGCTCAGAAACCGGAGGAGCACAGAGACATCAGACATGGCTCAGAAACCGGAGGAGGACAGACACATCAGACATGGCTCAGAGGCCGGAGGAGGACAGAGATATCACACATGGCTCACAAACCGGAGGAGGGTAGACACATCAGACATGGCTCGGACGCCGGAGGAGGACAGACACATCAGACATGGCTCAGAGGCCGGAGGAGGACAGACACATCAGACATGGGTCAGAAACCAAAGGAGGACAGAGTCATCAGACATTGCTCAGAAACCGGAGGAGGAAACAGACATCAGACATGGCTCAGAAACCGGAGGAGGACAGAGACATCAGTCATGGCTCAGAAACCGGAGGAGGACAGACACATCAGACTAGCCTCAGAGGCCGGAGGAGGACAGAGACATCAGACATGGCTCAGAAACCGGAGGAGGACAGACACATCAGACATGGCTCAGAAACCGGAGGAGCACAGACACATCAGACATGGCTCAGAAACCGGAGGAGGACAGACACATCAGTCATGGCTCAGAGGCAGGAGGAGGACAGAGACATCAGACTTGGCTCAGAAACTGGAGGAGGACAGACACATCAGACATGGCTCAGAAACCGGAGGAGGACAGACACATCAGACATGGCTCAGAAACCGGAGGAGGACAGTCATCTCAGACATGGCACAGAAATCGGAGGAACACAAAGACATCAGACATGGCTCAGAAATCGTAGGAGCACAGAGACATCAGACATGGCTCAGAGGCCGGAGGAGGACAGAGACATCAGACATGGCTCTCAAACCGGAGGAGGACAGACACATCAGACATGGCTCAGAAACCGGAGGAGGACAGACACATCAGACATGGCTTAGAAACCGGAGTAACACAAACACATCAGACATGGGTCAGAAACCGGAGGACGACAGACAGATCAGACATGGCTCAGATGCCGGAGGAGGACTGACACATCAGACATGGCTCAGAGGTAGGAGGAGGACAGAGACATCAGACATGCCTCAGAAACCGGAGGAGGACGGACACATCAGACATGGCTCAGAAACCGGAGGAGGACAGACACATCAGACATGGCTCAGATGCCGGAGGAGGACTGACACATCAGACATGGCTCAGAGGTAGGAGGAGGACAAAGACATCAGACATGGCTCAGAAACCGGAGGAGCACAGAGACATCAGACATGGCTCAGAAACCGGAGGAGGACAGACACATCAGACATGGCTCAGAGGCCGGAGGAGGACAGAGATATCACACATGGCTCACAAACCGGAGGAGGGTAGACACATCAGACATGGCTCGGACGCCGGAGGAGGACAGACACATCAGACATGGCTCAGAGGCCGGAGGAGGACAGACACATCAGACATGGGTCAGAAACCAAAGGAGGACAGAGTCATCAGACATTGCTCAGAAACCGGAGGAGGAAACAGACATCAGACATGGCTCAGAAACCGGAGGAGGACAGAGACATCAGTCATGGCTCAGAAACCGGAGGAGGACAGTCACATCAGACTAGGCTCAGAAACCGGAGGAGCACAGACACATCAGACATGGCTCAGAAACCGGAGGAGGACAGACACATCAGTCATGGCTCAGAGGCAGGAGGAGGACAGAGACGTCAGACTTGGCTCAGAAACTGGAGGAGGACAGACACATCAGACATGGCTCAGAAACCGGAGGAGGACAGACACATCAGACATGGCTCAGAAACCGGAGGAGGACAGTCATCTCAGACATGGCACAGAAATCGGAGGAACACAGAGACATCAGACATGGCTCAGAAATCGTAGGAGCACAGAGACATCAGACATGGCTCAGAGGCCGGAGGAGGACAGAGACATCAGACATGGCTCTCAAACCGGAGGAGGACAGAGACATCAGACATGGCTCAGAAACCGGAGGACACAGACACATCAGACATGGCACTGACACCGGAGGAGGACAGAGACATCAGACATGGCTCAGAAACAGAGGAGGACAGAGACATCAGACATGGCTCAGAAACTGGAGAAGGACAGAGACATCCGACATGGCTCAGAAACCGGAGGAGGACAAACACATCAGACATTGCTCAGAAACCGGAGGATGACAGACACATCAGACATGGCTCAGAGGCCGGAGGATGACAGAGACATCAGACATGGCTCAGAAACCGGATGAGGACAGAGACATCAGACGTGGCTCAGAAACTGGAGGACGACAGAGACATCAGACACGGCTCAGAGGCCGGAGGAGGACAGACACATCAGACGTGGCTCAGAAACCGGAGGAACACAGACACATCAGACATGGCTTAGAGGCCGGAGGAGGACAGAGACATCAGACATGGCTCAGAAACCGGAGGAACACAGACACATCAGACATAGATCAGAAACTGGAGGAGGACAGAGACATCAGACATGGCTCAGAAACCGGAGGAGGACAGACACATCAGACATGGCTCAGAAACCGGAGGATGACAGACACATAAGACATGGCTCAGAGGCCGGAGGATGACAGAGACATCAGACATGGCTCAGAAACCGGATGAGGACAGAGACATCAGACGTGGCTCAGAAACTGGAGGAGGACAGAGACATCAAACACGGCTCAGAGGCCGGAGGAGGACAGACACATCAGACGTGGCTCAGAAACCGGAGGAACACAGACACATCAGACATGGCTTAGAGGCCGGAGGAGGACAGACACATCAGACATGGCTCAGAAACCGGAGGAGGACAGAGACATCAGACATGGCTCAGAAATTGGAGGAGGACAGAGACATCAGACATGGCTCAAAAACCGGAGGAGGACAGACACACCAGACATGGCTCAGAAACGGGAGGAGGACAGACACATCAGACATGGCTCAGAGGCCAGAGGAGGACAGAGACATCAGACATGGCTCAGAAACCGGATGAGGACGGAGACATCAGACGTGGCTCAGAAACTGGAGGAGGACAGAGACATCAGACATGGCTCAGAGGCCGTAGGAGGACAGACACATCAGACTTGTCTCAGAAACCGGAGGAACACAGACACATCAGACATGGCTCAGAAACCGGAGGAAGACAGACACATCAGACATGGCTCAGAGGTAGGAGGAGGACAGAGACATCAGACATGCCTCAGAAACCGGAGGAGGACGGACACATCAGACATGGCTCAGAAACCGGAGGAGGACAGACACATCAGACATGGCTCAGATGCCGGAGGAGGACTGACACATCAGACATGGCTCAGAGGTAGGAGGAGGACAAAGACATCAGACATGGCTCAGAAACCGGAGGAGCACAGAGACATCAGACATGGCTCAGAAACCGGAGGAGGACAGACACATCAGACATGGCTCAGAGGCCGGAGGAGGACAGAGATATCACACATGGCTCACAAACCGGAGGAGGGTAGACACATCAGACATGGCTCGGACGCCGGAGGAGGACAGACACATCAGACATGGCTCAGAGGCCGGAGGAGGACAGACACATCAGACATGGGTCAGAAACCAAAGGAGGACAGAGTCATCAGACATTGCTCAGAAACCGGAGGAGGAAACAGACATCAGACATGGCTCAGAAACCGGAGGAGGACAGAGACATCAGTCATGGCTCAGAAACCGGAGGAGGACAGTCACATCAGACTAGGCTCAGAAACCGGAGGAGCACAGACACATCAGACATGGCTCAGAAACCGGAGGAGGACAGACACATCAGTCATGGCTCAGAGGCAGGAGGAGGACAGAGACGTCAGACTTGGCTCAGAAACTGGAGGAGGACAGACACATCAGACATGGCTCAGAAACCGGAGGAGGACAGACACATCAGACATGGCTCAGAAACCGGAGGAGGACAGTCATCTCAGACATGGCACAGAAATCGGAGGAACACAGAGACATCAGACATGGCTCAGAAATCGTAGGAGCACAGAGACATCAGACATGGCTCAGAGGCCGGAGGAGGACAGAGACATCAGACATGGCTCTCAAACCGGAGGAGGACAGAGACATCAGACATGGCTCAGAAACCGGAGGACACAGACACATCAGACATGGCACTGACACCGGAGGAGGACAGAGACATCAGACATGGCTCAGAAACAGAGGAGGACAGAGACATCAGACATGGCTCAGAAACTGGAGAAGGACAGAGACATCCGACATGGCTCAGAAACCGGAGGAGGACAAACACATCAGACATTGCTCAGAAACCGGAGGATGACAGACACATCAGACATGGCTCAGAGGCCGGAGGATGACAGAGACATCAGACATGGCTCAGAAACCGGATGAGGACAGAGACATCAGACGTGGCTCAGAAACTGGAGGACGACAGAGACATCAGACACGGCTCAGAGGCCGGAGGAGGACAGACACATCAGACGTGGCTCAGAAACCGGAGGAACACAGACACATCAGACATGGCTTAGAGGCCGGAGGAGGACAGAGACATCAGACATGGCTCAGAAACCGGAGGAACACAGACACATCAGACATAGATCAGAAACTGGAGGAGGACAGAGACATCAGACATGGCTCAGAAACCGGAGGAGGACAGACACATCAGACATGGCTCAGAAACCGGAGGATGACAGACACATAAGACATGGCTCAGAGGCCGGAGGATGACAGAGACATCAGACATGGCTCAGAAACCGGATGAGGACAGAGACATCAGACGTGGCTCAGAAACTGGAGGAGGACAGAGACATCAAACACGGCTCAGAGGCCGGAGGAGGACAGACACATCAGACGTGGCTCAGAAACCGGAGGAACACAGACACATCAGACATGGCTTAGAGGCCGGAGGAGGACAGACACATCAGACATGGCTCAGAAACCGGAGGAGGACAGAGACATCAGACATGGCTCAGAAATTGGAGGAGGACAGAGACATCAGACATGGCTCAAAAACCGGAGGAGGACAGACACACCAGACATGGCTCAGAAACGGGAGGAGGACAGACACATCAGACATGGCTCAGAGGCCAGAGGAGGACAGAGACATCAGACATGGCTCAGAAACCGGATGAGGACGGAGACATCAGACGTGGCTCAGAAACTGGAGGAGGACAGAGACATCAGACATGGCTCAGAGGCCGTAGGAGGACAGACACATCAGACTTGTCTCAGAAACCGGAGGAACACAGACACATCAGACATGGCTCAGAAACCGGAGGAAGACAGACACATCAGACATGGCTCAGAAACCGGAGGAGGACAGACACATCAGACATGGCTCAGAAACCGGAGGAGGACAGACACATCAGACATGGCTCAGAAACCGGAGGAGGACAGACACATCAGACATGGGTCAGAAACCGGAGGAGCCCAGAGACATCAGACATGGATCAGAAACCGGAGGAGGACAGACTTATCAGACATGGCTCAGAGGCCGGAGGAGGACAGACACATCAGACATGCCTCAGAAACCGGTGGAGGACGGACACATCAGACATGGATCAGAAACCGGAGGAGGACAGAGACATCAGACATGGCTCAGAGGCCGGAAGAGGACAGGGACATCAGACATGTTTCAGAAACTGGAGGAGGACAGACACATCAGACATGGCTCAGAAACCGGAGGAGGACAGACACATCAGACATGGCTCAGATGCCGGAGGAGGACTGACACATCAGACATGGCTCAGAGGTAGGAGGAGGACAGAGACATCAGACATGCCTCAGAAACCGGAGGAGGACGGACACATCAGACATGGGTCAGAAACTGGACGAGGACAGAGACATCAGACATGGCTCAGAAACCGGAGGAGGACAGACACATCAGACATGGCTCAGAAACCGGAGGAGGACAGACACATCAGACATGGCTCAGATGCCGGAGGAGGACAGAGACATCAGACATGGCTCAGAAACCGGAGGAACACAGACACATCAGACATAGATCAGAAACCGGAGGAGGACAGACACATCAGACATGGCTCAGAAACCGGAGGAGGACAGAGACATCAGACATGGTTCAGAAACCGGAGGAGGACAGACACATCAGACATGGCTTAGAAACCGGAGTAACACAAACACATCAGACATGGGTCAGAAACCGGAGGACGACAGACAGATCAGACATGGCTCAGATGCCGGAGGAGGACTGACACATCAGACATGGCTCAGAGGTAGGAGGAGGACAGAGACATCAGACATGCCTCAGAAACCGGAGGAGGACGGACACATCAGACATGGCTCAGAAACCGGAGGACAGACACATCAGACATGGCTCAGATGCCGGAGGAGGACTGACACATCAGACATGGCTCAGAGGTAGGAGGAGGACAAAGACATCAGACATGCCTCAGAAACCGGAGGAGGACGGACACATCAGACATGGCTCAGAAACCGGAGGAGGACAGACAGATCAGTCATGGCTCAGAAACAGGAGGGGCACAGGCACATCAGACATGGCTCAGAGGCCGGAGGAGGACAGACACATCAGACATGGCTCAGAAACCGGAGGAGGACAGACACATCAGACATGGCTCAGATGCCGGAGGAGGACTGACACATCAGACATGGCTCAGAGGTAGGAGGAGGACAGAGACATCAGACATGCCTCAGAAACCGGAGGAGGACTGACACATCAGACATGGGTCAGAAACCGGAGGAGGACAGACACATCAGACATGGCTCAGAAACCGGAGGAGGACAGTCATATCAGACATGGCCCAGAAACCGGAGGAACACAGAGACATCAGACATGGCTCAGAAACCGGAGGAACACAGAGACATCAGACATGGCTCAGAAACCGGAGGAGCACAGAGACATCAGACATGGCTCAGAAACCGGAGGAGGACAGACTTATCAGACATGGCTCAGAGGCCGGAGGAGGACAGAGACATCAGACATGGCTCCGAAACCGGAGGAACACAGAGTCATCAGACATGGCTCAGAAACCGGAGGAGCACAGAGACATCAGACATGGCTCAGAAACCGGAGGAGGACAGACACATCAGACATGGCTCAGAGGCCGGAGGAGGACAGAGATATCACACATGGCTCACAAACCGGAGGAGGGTAGACACATCAGACATGGCTCGGACGCCGGAGGAGGACAGACACATCAGACATGGCTCAGAGGCCGGAGGAGGACAGACACATCAGACATGGGTCAGAAACCAAAGGAGGACAGAGTCATCAGACATTGCTCAGAAACCGGAGGAGGAAACAGACATCAGACATGGCTCAGAAACCGGAGGAGGACAGAGACATCAGTCATGGCTCAGAAACCGGAGGAGGACAGACACATCAGACTAGGCTCAGAGGCCGGAGGAGGACAGAGACATCAGACATGGCTCAGAAACCGGAGGAGGACAGACACATCAGACATGGCTCAGAAACCGGAGGAGCACAGACACATCAGACATGGCTCAGAAACCGGAGGAGGACAGACACATCAGTCATGGCTCAGAGGCAGGAGGAGGACAGAGACATCAGACTTGGCTCAGAAACTGGAGGAGGACAGACACATCAGACATGGCTCAGAAACCGGAGGAGGACAGACACATCAGACATGGCTCAGAAACCGGAGGAGGACAGTCATCTCAGACATGGCACAGAAATCGGAGGAACACAAAGACATCAGACATGGCTCAGAAATCGTAGGAGCACAGAGACATCAGACATGGCTCAGAGGCCGGAGGAGGACAGAGACATCAGACATGGCTCTCAAACCGGAGGAGGACAGACACATCAGACATGGCTCAGAAACCGGAGGACACAGACACATCAGACATGGCACTGACACCGGAGGAGGACAGAGACATCAGACATGGCTCAGAAACAGAGGAGGACAGAGACATCAGACATGGCTCAGAAACTGGAGAAGGACAGAGACATCCGACATGGCTCAGAAACCGGAGGAGGACAGACACATCAGACATGGCTCAGAAACCGGAGGATGACAGACACATCAGACATGGCTCAGAGGCCGGAGGATGACAGAGACATCAGACATGGCTCAGAAACCGGATGAGGACAGAGACATCAGACGTGGCTCAGAAACTGGAGGACGACAGAGACATCAGACACGGCTCAGAGGCCGGAGGAGGACAGACACATCAGACGTGGCTCAGAAACCGGAGGAACACAGACACAGCAGACATGGCTTAGAGGCCGGAGGAGGACAGACACATCAGACATGGCTCAGAAACAGGAGGAGGACAGAGACATCAGACATGGCTCAGAAATTGGAGGAGGACAGAGACATCAGACATGGCTCAAAAACAGGAGGAGGACAGACACACCAGACATGGCTCAGAAACCGGAGGAGGATAGACACATCAGACATGGCTCAGAGGCCGGAGGAGGACAGAGACATCAGACATGGCTCAGAAACCGGAGGAACACAGACACATCAGACATAGATCAGAAACTGGAGGAGGACAGAGACATCAGACATGGCTCAGAAACCGGAGGAGGACAGACACATCAGACATGGCTCAGAAACCGGAGGATGACAGACACATAAGACATGGCTCAGAGGCCGGAGGATGACAGAGACATCAGACATGGCTCAGAAACCGGATGAGGACAGAGACATCAGACGTGGCTCAGAAACTGGAGGAGGACAGAGACATCAGACATGGATCAGAAACCGGAGGAGGACAGACTTATCAGACATGGCTCAGAGGCCGGAGGAGGACAGAGACATCAGACATGGCTCAGAAACCGGAGGAACACAGAGTCATCAGACATGGCTCAGAAACCGGAGGAGCACAGAGACATCAGACATGGCTCAGAAACCGGAGGAGGACAGACACATCAGACATGGCTCAGAGGCCGGAGGAGGACAGAGATATCACACATGGCTCACAAACCAGAGGAGGATAGACACATCAGACATGGCTCGGACGCCGGAGGAGGACAGACACAGCAGACATGGCTCAGAGGCCGGAGGAGGACAGACACATCAGACATGGGTCAGAAACCGGATGAGGACAGAGACATCAGACGTGGCTCAGAAACTGGAGGAGGACAGAGACATCAGACACGGCTCAGAGGCCGGAGGAGGACAGACACATCAGACGTGGCTCAGAAACCGGAGGAGCACAGACACATCAGACATGGCTCAGAAACCGGAGGAGGACAGAGACATCAGACATGGCTCAGAAATTGGAGAAGGACAGAGACATCAGACATGGCTCAAAAACCGGAGGAGGACAGACACACCAGACATGGCTCAGAAACCGGAGGAGGACAGACACATCAGACATGGCTCAGAGGCCGGAGGAGGACAGAGACATCAGACATGGCTCAGAAACCGGATGAGGACAGAGACATCAGACGTGGCTCAGAAACTGGAGGAGGACAGAGACATCAGACATGGCTCAGAGGCCGTAGGAGGACAGACACATCAGACTTGTCTCAGAAACCGGAGGAACACAGACACATCAGACATGGCTCAGAAACCGGAGGAAGACAGACACATCAGACATGGCTCAGAAACCGGAGGAGGACAGACACATCAGACATGGCTCAGAAACCGGAGGAGGACGGACACATCAGACATGGCTCAGAAACCGGAGGAGGACAGACACATCAGACATGGCTCAGATGCCGGAGGAGGACTGACACATCAGACATGGCTCAGAGGTAGGAGGAGGACAAAGACATCAGACATGCCTCAGAAACCGGAGGAGGACGGACACATCAGACATGGCTCAGAAACCGGAGGAGGACAGACAGATCAGTCATGGCTCAGAAACAGGAGGGGCACAGGCACATCAGACATGGCTCAGAGGCCGGAGGAGGACAGACACATCAGACATGGCTCAGAAACCGGAGGAGGACAGACACATCAGACATGGCTCAGCTGCCGGAGGAGGACTGACACATCAGAAATGGCTCAGAGGTAGGAGGAGGACAGAGACATCAGACATGCCTCAGAAACCGGAGGAGGACTGACACATCAGAGATGGGTCAGAAACCGGAGGAGGACAGACACATCAGACATGGCTCAGAAACCGGAGGAGGACAGTCATATCAGACATGGCCCAGAAACCGGAGGAACACAGAGACATCAGACATGGCTCAGAAACCGGAGGAACACAGAGACATCAGACATGGCTCAGAAACCGGAGGAGCACAGAGACATCAGACATGGCTCAGAAACCGGAGGAGGACAGACACATCAGACATGGCTCAGAGGCCGGAGGAGGACAGAGATATCACACATGGCTCACAAACCGGAGGAGGGTAGACACATCAGACATGGCTCGGACGCCGGAGGAGGACAGACACATCAGACATGGCTCAGAGGCCGGAGGAGGACAGACACATCAGACATGGGTCAGAAACCAAAGGAGGACAGAGTCATCAGACATTGCTCAGAAACCGGAGGAGGAAACAGACATCAGACATGGCTCAGAAACCGGAGGAGGACAGAGACATCAGTCATGGCTCAGAAACCGGAGGAGGACAGACACATCAGACTAGGCTCAGAGGCCGGAGGAGGACAGAGACATCAGACATGGCTCAGAAACCGGAGGAGGACAGACACATCAGACATGGCTCAGAAACCGGAGGAGCACAGACACATCAGACATGGCTCAGAAACCGGAGGAGGACAGACACATCAGTCATGGCTCAGAAACCGGAGGAGGACAGACACATCAGACTAGGCTCAGAGGCCGGAGGAGGACAGAGACATCAGACATGGCTCAGAAACCGGAGGAGGACAGACACATCAGTCATGGCTCAGAAACCGGAGGAGGACAGACACATCAGACTAGGCTCAGAGGCCGGAGGAGGACAGAGACATCAGACATGGCTCAGAAACCGGAGGAGGACAGACACATCAGACATGGCTCAGAAACCGGAGGAGCACAGACACATCAGACATGGCTCAGAAACCGGAGGAGGACAGACACATCAGTCATGGCTCAGAGGCAGGAGGAGGACAGAGACATCAGACTTGGCTCAGAAACTGGAGGAGGACAGACACATCAGACATGGCTCAGAAACCGGAGGAGGACAGACACATCAGACATGGCTCAGAAACCGGAGGAGGACAGTCATCTCAGACATGGCACAGAAATCGGAGGAACACAAAGACATCAGACATGGCTCAGAAATCGTAGGAGCACAGAGACATCAGACATGGCTCAGAGGCCGGAGGAGGACAGAGACATCAGACATGGCTCTCAAACCGGAGGAGGACAGACACATCAGACATGGCTCAGAAACTGGAGGACACAGACACATCAGACATGGCACTGACACCGGAGGAGGACAGAGACATCAGACATGGCTCAGAAACAGAGGAGGACAGAGACATCAGACATGGCTCAGAAACTGGAGAAGGACAGAGACATCCGACATGGCTCAGAAACCGGAGGAGGACAGACACATCAGACATGGCTCAGAAACCGGAGGATGACAGACACATCAGACATGGCTCAGAGGCCGGAGGATGACAGAGACATCAGACATGGCTCAGAAACCGGAGGAGGACAGTCATCTCAGACATGGCACAGAAATCGGAGGAACACAGAGACATCAGACATGGCTCAGAAATCGTAGGAGCACAGAGACATCAGACATGGCTCAGAGGCCGGAGGAGGACAGAGACATCAGACATGGCTCTCAAACCGGAGGAGGACAGAGACATCAGACATGGCTCAGAAACCGGAGGACACAGACACATCAGACATGGCACTGACACCGGAGGAGGACAGAGACATCAGACATGGCTCAGAAACAGAGGAGGACAGAGACATCAGACATGGCTCAGAAACTGGAGAAGGACAGAGACATCCGACATGGCTCAGAAACCGGAGGAGGACAAACACATCAGACATTGCTCAGAAACCGGAGGATGACAGACACATCAGACATGGCTCAGAGGCCGGAGGATGACAGAGACATCAGACATGGCTCAGAAACCGGATGAGGACAGAGACATCAGACGTGGCTCAGAAACTGGAGGACGACAGAGACATCAGACACGGCTCAGAGGCCGGAGGAGGACAGACACATCAGACGTGGCTCAGAAACCGGAGGAACACAGACACATCAGACATGGCTTAGAGGCCGGAGGAGGACAGAGACATCAGACATGGCTCAGAAACCGGAGGAACACAGACACATCAGACATAGATCAGAAACTGGAGGAGGACAGAGACATCAGACATGGCTCAGAAACCGGAGGAGGACAGACACATCAGACATGGCTCAGAAACCGGAGGATGACAGACACATAAGACATGGCTCAGAGGCCGGAGGATGACAGAGACATCAGACATGGCTCAGAAACCGGATGAGGACAGAGACATCAGACGTGGCTCAGAAACTGGAGGAGGACAGAGACATCAAACACGGCTCAGAGGCCGGAGGAGGACAGACACATCAGACGTGGCTCAGAAACCGGAGGAACACAGACACATCAGACATGGCTTAGAGGCCGGAGGAGGACAGACACATCAGACATGGCTCAGAAACCGGAGGAGGACAGAGACATCAGACATGGCTCAGAAATTGGAGGAGGACAGAGACATCAGACATGGCTCAAAAACCGGAGGAGGACAGACACACCAGACATGGCTCAGAAACGGGAGGAGGACAGACACATCAGACATGGCTCAGAGGCCAGAGGAGGACAGAGACATCAGACATGGCTCAGAAACCGGATGAGGACGGAGACATCAGACGTGGCTCAGAAACTGGAGGAGGACAGAGACATCAGACATGGCTCAGAGGCCGTAGGAGGACAGACACATCAGACTTGTCTCAGAAACCGGAGGAACACAGACACATCAGACATGGCTCAGAAACCGGAGGAAGACAGACACATCAGACATGGCTCAGAGGTAGGAGGAGGACAGAGACATCAGACATGCCTCAGAAACCGGAGGAGGACGGACACATCAGACATGGCTCAGAAACCGGAGGAGGACAGACACATCAGACATGGCTCAGATGCCGGAGGAGGACTGACACATCAGACATGGCTCAGAGGTAGGAGGAGGACAAAGACATCAGACATGGCTCAGAAACCGGAGGAGCACAGAGACATCAGACATGGCTCAGAAACCGGAGGAGGACAGACACATCAGACATGGCTCAGAGGCCGGAGGAGGACAGAGATATCACACATGGCTCACAAACCGGAGGAGGGTAGACACATCAGACATGGCTCGGACGCCGGAGGAGGACAGACACATCAGACATGGCTCAGAGGCCGGAGGAGGACAGACACATCAGACATGGGTCAGAAACCAAAGGAGGACAGAGTCATCAGACATTGCTCAGAAACCGGAGGAGGAAACAGACATCAGACATGGCTCAGAAACCGGAGGAGGACAGAGACATCAGTCATGGCTCAGAAACCGGAGGAGGACAGTCACATCAGACTAGGCTCAGAAACCGGAGGAGCACAGACACATCAGACATGGCTCAGAAACCGGAGGAGGACAGACACATCAGTCATGGCTCAGAGGCAGGAGGAGGACAGAGACGTCAGACTTGGCTCAGAAACTGGAGGAGGACAGACACATCAGACATGGCTCAGAAACCGGAGGAGGACAGACACATCAGACATGGCTCAGAAACCGGAGGAGGACAGTCATCTCAGACATGGCACAGAAATCGGAGGAACACAGAGACATCAGACATGGCTCAGAAATCGTAGGAGCACAGAGACATCAGACATGGCTCAGAGGCCGGAGGAGGACAGAGACATCAGACATGGCTCTCAAACCGGAGGAGGACAGAGACATCAGACATGGCTCAGAAACCGGAGGACACAGACACATCAGACATGGCACTGACACCGGAGGAGGACAGAGACATCAGACATGGCTCAGAAACAGAGGAGGACAGAGACATCAGACATGGCTCAGAAACTGGAGAAGGACAGAGACATCCGACATGGCTCAGAAACCGGAGGAGGACAAACACATCAGACATTGCTCAGAAACCGGAGGATGACAGACACATCAGACATGGCTCAGAGGCCGGAGGATGACAGAGACATCAGACATGGCTCAGAAACCGGATGAGGACAGAGACATCAGACGTGGCTCAGAAACTGGAGGACGACAGAGACATCAGACACGGCTCAGAGGCCGGAGGAGGACAGACACATCAGACGTGGCTCAGAAACCGGAGGAACACAGACACATCAGACATGGCTTAGAGGCCGGAGGAGGACAGAGACATCAGACATGGCTCAGAAACCGGAGGAACACAGACACATCAGACATAGATCAGAAACTGGAGGAGGACAGAGACATCAGACATGGCTCAGAAACCGGAGGAGGACAGACACATCAGACATGGCTCAGAAACCGGAGGATGACAGACACATAAGACATGGCTCAGAGGCCGGAGGATGACAGAGACATCAGACATGGCTCAGAAACCGGATGAGGACAGAGACATCAGACGTGGCTCAGAAACTGGAGGAGGACAGAGACATCAAACACGGCTCAGAGGCCGGAGGAGGACAGACACATCAGACGTGGCTCAGAAACCGGAGGAACACAGACACATCAGACATGGCTTAGAGGCCGGAGGAGGACAGACACATCAGACATGGCTCAGAAACCGGAGGAGGACAGAGACATCAGACATGGCTCAGAAATTGGAGGAGGACAGAGACATCAGACATGGCTCAAAAACCGGAGGAGGACAGACACACCAGACATGGCTCAGAAACGGGAGGAGGACAGACACATCAGACATGGCTCAGAGGCCAGAGGAGGACAGAGACATCAGACATGGCTCAGAAACCGGATGAGGACGGAGACATCAGACGTGGCTCAGAAACTGGAGGAGGACAGAGACATCAGACATGGCTCAGAGGCCGTAGGAGGACAGACACATCAGACTTGTCTCAGAAACCGGAGGAACACAGACACATCAGACATGGCTCAGAAACCGGAGGAAGACAGACACATCAGACATGGCTCAGAAACCGGAGGAGGACAGACACATCAGACATGGCTCAGAAACCGGAGGAGGACAGACACATCAGACATGGCTCAGAAACCGGAGGAGGACAGACACATCAGACATGGGTCAGAAACCGGAGGAGCCCAGAGACATCAGACATGGATCAGAAACCGGAGGAGGACAGACTTATCAGACATGGCTCAGAGGCCGGAGGAGGACAGACACATCAGACATGCCTCAGAAACCGGTGGAGGACGGACACATCAGACATGGATCAGAAACCGGAGGAGGACAGAGACATCAGACATGGCTCAGAGGCCGGAAGAGGACAGGGACATCAGACATGTTTCAGAAACTGGAGGAGGACAGACACATCAGACATGGCTCAGAAACCGGAGGAGGACAGACACATCAGACATGGCTCAGATGCCGGAGGAGGACTGACACATCAGACATGGCTCAGAGGTAGGAGGAGGACAGAGACATCAGACATGCCTCAGAAACCGGAGGAGGACGGACACATCAGACATGGGTCAGAAACTGGACGAGGACAGAGACATCAGACATGGCTCAGAAACCGGAGGAGGACAGACACATCAGACATGGCTCAGAAACCGGAGGAGGACAGACACATCAGACATGGCTCAGATGCCGGAGGAGGACAGAGACATCAGACATGGCTCAGAAACCGGAGGAACACAGACACATCAGACATAGATCAGAAACCGGAGGAGGACAGACACATCAGACATGGCTCAGAAACCGGAGGAGGACAGAGACATCAGACATGGTTCAGAAACCGGAGGAGGACAGACACATCAGACATGGCTTAGAAACCGGAGTAACACAAACACATCAGACATGGGTCAGAAACCGGAGGACGACAGACAGATCAGACATGGCTCAGATGCCGGAGGAGGACTGACACATCAGACATGGCTCAGAGGTAGGAGGAGGACAGAGACATCAGACATGCCTCAGAAACCGGAGGAGGACGGACACATCAGACATGGCTCAGAAACCGGAGGACAGACACATCAGACATGGCTCAGATGCCGGAGGAGGACTGACACATCAGACATGGCTCAGAGGTAGGAGGAGGACAAAGACATCAGACATGCCTCAGAAACCGGAGGAGGACGGACACATCAGACATGGCTCAGAAACCGGAGGAGGACAGACAGATCAGTCATGGCTCAGAAACAGGAGGGGCACAGGCACATCAGACATGGCTCAGAGGCCGGAGGAGGACAGACACATCAGACATGGCTCAGAAACCGGAGGAGGACAGACACATCAGACATGGCTCAGATGCCGGAGGAGGACTGACACATCAGACATGGCTCAGAGGTAGGAGGAGGACAGAGACATCAGACATGCCTCAGAAACCGGAGGAGGACTGACACATCAGACATGGGTCAGAAACCGGAGGAGGACAGACACATCAGACATGGCTCAGAAACCGGAGGAGGACAGTCATATCAGACATGGCCCAGAAACCGGAGGAACACAGAGACATCAGACATGGCTCAGAAACCGGAGGAACACAGAGACATCAGACATGGCTCAGAAACCGGAGGAGCACAGAGACATCAGACATGGCTCAGAAACCGGAGGAGGACAGACTTATCAGACATGGCTCAGAGGCCGGAGGAGGACAGAGACATCAGACATGGCTCCGAAACCGGAGGAACACAGAGTCATCAGACATGGCTCAGAAACCGGAGGAGCACAGAGACATCAGACATGGCTCAGAAACCGGAGGAGGACAGACACATCAGACATGGCTCAGAGGCCGGAGGAGGACAGAGATATCACACATGGCTCACAAACCGGAGGAGGGTAGACACATCAGACATGGCTCGGACGCCGGAGGAGGACAGACACATCAGACATGGCTCAGAGGCCGGAGGAGGACAGACACATCAGACATGGGTCAGAAACCAAAGGAGGACAGAGTCATCAGACATTGCTCAGAAACCGGAGGAGGAAACAGACATCAGACTTGGCTCAGAAACCGGAGGAGGACAGAGACATCAGTCATGGCTCAGAAACCGGAGGAGGACAGACACATCAGACTAGGCTCAGAGGCCGGAGGAGGACAGAGACATCAGACATGGCTCAGAAACCGGAGGAGGACAGACACATCAGACATGGCTCAGAAACCGGAGGAGCACAGACACATCAGACATGGCTCAGAAACCGGAGGAGGACAGACACATCAGTCATGGCTCAGAGGCAGGAGGAGGACAGAGACATCAGACTTGGCTCAGAAACTGGAGGAGGACAGACACATCAGACATGGCTCAGAAACCGGAGGAGGACAGACACATCAGACATGGCTCAGAAACCGGAGGAGGACAGTCATCTCAGACATGGCACAGAAATCGGAGGAACACAAAGACATCAGACATGGCTCAGAAATCGTAGGAGCACAGAGACATCAGACATGGCTCAGAGGCCGGAGGAGGACAGAGACATCAGACATGGCTCTCAAACCGGAGGAGGACAGACACATCAGACATGGCTCAGAAACCGGAGGACACAGACACATCAGACATGGCACTGACACCGGAGGAGGACAGAGACATCAGACATGGCTCAGAAACAGAGGAGGACAGAGACATCAGACATGGCTCAGAAACTGGAGAAGGACAGAGACATCCGACATGGCTCAGAAACCGGAGGAGGACAGACACATCAGACATGGCTCAGAAACCGGAGGATGACAGACACATCAGACATGGCTCAGAGGCCGGAGGATGACAGAGACATCAGACATGGCTCAGAAACCGGATGAGGACAGAGACATCAGACGTGGCTCAGAAACTGGAGGACGACAGAGACATCAGACACGGCTCAGAGGCCGGAGGAGGACAGACACATCAGACGTGGCTCAGAAACCGGAGGAACACAGACACAGCAGACATGGCTTAGAGGCCGGAGGAGGACAGACACATCAGACATGGCTCAGAAACAGGAGGAGGACAGAGACATCAGACATGGCTCAGAAATTGGAGGAGGACAGAGACATCAGACATGGCTCAAAAACAGGAGGAGGACAGACACACCAGACATGGCTCAGAAACCGGAGGAGGATAGACACATCAGACATGGCTCAGAGGCCGGAGGAGGACAGAGACATCAGACATGGCTCAGAAACCGGAGGAACACAGACACATCAGACATAGATCAGAAACTGGAGGAGGACAGAGACATCAGACATGGCTCAGAAACCGGAGGAGGACAGACACATCAGACATGGCTCAGAAACCGGAGGATGACAGACACATAAGACATGGCTCAGAGGCCGGAGGATGACAGAGACATCAGACATGGCTCAGAAACCGGATGAGGACAGAGACATCAGACGTGGCTCAGAAACTGGAGGAGGACAGAGACATCAGACATGGATCAGAAACCGGAGGAGGACAGACTTATCAGACATGGCTCAGAGGCCGGAGGAGGACAGAGACATCAGACATGGCTCAGAAACCGGAGGAACACAGAGTCATCAGACATGGCTCAGAAACCGGAGGAGCACAGAGACATCAGACATGGCTCAGAAACCGGAGGAGGACAGACACATCAGACATGGCTCAGAGGCCGGAGGAGGACAGAGATATCACACATGGCTCACAAACCAGAGGAGGATAGACACATCAGACATGGCTCGGACGCCGGAGGAGGACAGACACAGCAGACATGGCTCAGAGGCCGGAGGAGGACAGACACATCAGACATGGGTCAGAAACCGGATGAGGACAGAGACATCAGACGTGGCTCAGAAACTGGAGGAGGACAGAGACATCAGACACGGCTCAGAGGCCGGAGGAGGACAGACACATCAGACGTGGCTCAGAAACCGGAGGAGCACAGACACATCAGACATGGCTCAGAAACCGGAGGAGGACAGAGACATCAGACATGGCTCAGAAATTGGAGAAGGACAGAGACATCAGACATGGCTCAAAAACCGGAGGAGGACAGACACACCAGACATGGCTCAGAAACCGGAGGAGGACAGACACATCAGACATGGCTCAGAGGCCGGAGGAGGACAGAGACATCAGACATGGCTCAGAAACCGGATGAGGACAGAGACATCAGACGTGGCTCAGAAACTGGAGGAGGACAGAGACATCAGACATGGCTCAGAGGCCGTAGGAGGACAGACACATCAGACTTGTCTCAGAAACCGGAGGAACACAGACACATCAGACATGGCTCAGAAACCGGAGGAAGACAGACACATCAGACATGGCTCAGAAACCGGAGGAGGACAGACACATCAGACATGGCTCAGAAACCGGAGGAGGACGGACACATCAGACATGGCTCAGAAACCGGAGGAGGACAGACACATCAGACATGGCTCAGATGCCGGAGGAGGACTGACACATCAGACATGGCTCAGAGGTAGGAGGAGGACAAAGACATCAGACATGCCTCAGAAACCGGAGGAGGACGGACACATCAGACATGGCTCAGAAACCGGAGGAGGACAGACAGATCAGTCATGGCTCAGAAACAGGAGGGGCACAGGCACATCAGACATGGCTCAGAGGCCGGAGGAGGACAGACACATCAGACATGGCTCAGAAACCGGAGGAGGACAGACACATCAGACATGGCTCAGCTGCCGGAGGAGGACTGACACATCAGAAATGGCTCAGAGGTAGGAGGAGGACAGAGACATCAGACATGCCTCAGAAACCGGAGGAGGACTGACACATCAGAGATGGGTCAGAAACCGGAGGAGGACAGACACATCAGACATGGCTCAGAAACCGGAGGAGGACAGTCATATCAGACATGGCCCAGAAACCGGAGGAACACAGAGACATCAGACATGGCTCAGAAACCGGAGGAACACAGAGACATCAGACATGGCTCAGAAACCGGAGGAGCACAGAGACATCAGACATGGCTCAGAAACCGGAGGAGGACAGACACATCAGACATGGCTCAGAGGCCGGAGGAGGACAGAGATATCACACATGGCTCACAAACCGGAGGAGGGTAGACACATCAGACATGGCTCGGACGCCGGAGGAGGACAGACACATCAGACATGGCTCAGAGGCCGGAGGAGGACAGACACATCAGACATGGGTCAGAAACCAAAGGAGGACAGAGTCATCAGACATTGCTCAGAAACCGGAGGAGGAAACAGACATCAGACATGGCTCAGAAACCGGAGGAGGACAGAGACATCAGTCATGGCTCAGAAACCGGAGGAGGACAGACACATCAGACTAGGCTCAGAGGCCGGAGGAGGACAGAGACATCAGACATGGCTCAGAAACCGGAGGAGGACAGACACATCAGACATGGCTCAGAAACCGGAGGAGCACAGACACATCAGACATGGCTCAGAAACCGGAGGAGGACAGACACATCAGTCATGGCTCAGAGGCAGGAGGAGGACAGAGACATCAGACTTGGCTCAGAAACTGGAGGAGGACAGACACATCAGACATGGCTCAGAAACCGGAGGAGGACAGACACATCAGACATGGCTCAGAAACCGGAGGAGGACAGTCATCTCAGACATGGCACAGAAATCGGAGGAACACAAAGACATCAGACATGGCTCAGAAATCGTAGGAGCACAGAGACATCAGACATGGCTCAGAGGCCGGAGGAGGACAGAGACATCAGACATGGCTCTCAAACCGGAGGAGGACAGACACATCAGACATGGCTCAGAAACTGGAGGACACAGACACATCAGACATGGCACTGACACCGGAGGAGGACAGAGACATCAGACATGGCTCAGAAACAGAGGAGGACAGAGACATCAGACATGGCTCAGAAACTGGAGAAGGACAGAGACATCCGACATGGCTCAGAAACCGGAGGAGGACAGACACATCAGACATGGCTCAGAAACCGGAGGATGACAGACACATCAGACATGGCTCAGAGGCCGGAGGATGACAGAGACATCAGACATGGCTCAGAAACCGGATGAGGACAGAGACATCAGACGTGGCTCAGAAACTGGAGGACGACAGAGACATCAGACACGGCTCAGAGGCCGGAGGAGGACAGACACATCAGACGTGGCTCAGAAACCGGAGGAACACAGACACAGCAGACATGGCTTAGAGGCCGGAGGAGGACAGACACATCAGACATGGCTCAGAAACAGGAGGAGGACAGAGACATCAGACATGGCTCAGAAATTGGAGGAGGACAGAGACATCAGACATGGCTCAAAAACAGGAGGAGGACAGACACACCAGACATGGCTCAGAAACCGGAGGAGGATAGACACATCAGACATGGCTCAGAGGCCGGAGGAGGACAGAGACATCAGACATGGCTCAGAAACCGGAGGAACACAGACACATCAGACATAGATCAGAAACTGGAGGAGGACAGAGACATCAGACATGGCTCAGAAACCGGAGGAGGACAGACACATCAGACATGGCTCAGAAACCGGAGGATGACAGACACATAAGACATGGCTCAGAGGCCGGAGGATGACAGAGACATCAGACATGGCTCAGAAACCGGATGAGGACAGAGACATCAGACGTGGCTCAGAAACTGGAGGAGGACAGAGACATCAGACATGGATCAGAAACCGGAGGAGGACAGACTTATCAGACATGGCTCAGAGGCCGGAGGAGGACAGAGACATCAGACATGGCTCAGAAACCGGAGGAACACAGAGTCATCAGACATGGCTCAGAAACCGGAGGAGCACAGAGACATCAGACATGGCTCAGAAACCGGAGGAGGACAGACACATCAGACATGGCTCAGAGGCCGGAGGAGGACAGAGATATCACACATGGCTCACAAACCAGAGGAGGATAGACACATCAGACATGGCTCGGACGCCGGAGGAGGACAGACACAGCAGACATGGCTCAGAGGCCGGAGGAGGACAGACACATCAGACATGGGTCAGAAACCGGATGAGGACAGAGACATCAGACGTGGCTCAGAAACTGGAGGAGGACAGAGACATCAGACACGGCTCAGAGGCCGGAGGAGGACAGACACATCAGACGTGGCTCAGAAACCGGAGGAGCACAGACACATCAGACATGGCTCAGAAACCGGAGGAGGACAGAGACATCAGACATGGCTCAGAAATTGGAGAAGGACAGAGACATCAGACATGGCTCAAAAACCGGAAGAGGACAGACACACCAGACATGGCTCAGAAACCGGAGGAGGACAGACACATCAGACATGGCTCAGAGGCCGGAGGAGGACAGAGACATCAGACATGGCTCAGAAACCGGATGAGGACAGAGACATCAGACGTGGCTCAGAAACTGGAGGAGGACAGAGACATCAGACATGGCTCAGAGGCCGTAGGAGGACAGACACATCAGACTTGTCTCAGAAACCGGAGGAACACAGACACATCAGACATGGCTCAGAAACCGGAGGAAGACAGACACATCAGACATGGCTCAGAAACCGGAGGAGGACAGACACATCAGACATGGCTCAGAAACCGGAGGAGGACGGACACATCAGACATGGCTCAGAAACCGTAGGAGGACAGACACATCAGACATGGCTCAGATGCCGGAGGAGGACTGACACATCAGACATGGCTCAGAGGTAGGAGGAGGACAAAGACATCAGACATGCCTCAGAAACCGGAGGAGGACGGACACATCAGACATGGCTCAGAAACCGGAGGAGGACAGACAGATCAGTCATGGCTCAGAAACAGGAGGGGCACAGGCACATCAGACATGGCTCAGAGGCCGGAGGAGGACAGACACATCAGACATGGCTCAGAAACCGGAGGAGGACAGACACATCAGACATGGCTCAGCTGCCGGAGGAGGACTGACACATCAGAAATGGCTCAGAGGTAGGAGGAGGACAGAGACATCAGACATGCCTCAGAAACCGGAGGAGGACTGACACATCAGACATGGGTCAGAAACCGGAGGAGGACAGACACATCAGACATGGCTCAGAAACCGGAGGAGGACAGTCATATCAGACATGGCCCAGAAACCGGAGGAACACAGAGACATCAGACATGGCTCAGAAACCGGAGGAACACAGAGACATCAGACATGGCTCAGAAACCGGAGGAGCACAGAGACATCAGACATGGCTCAGAAACCGGAGGAACACAGAGTCATCAGACATGGCTCAGAAACCGGAGGAGCACAGAGACATCAGACATGGCTCAGAAACCGGAGGAGGACAGACACATCAGACATGGCTCAGAGGCCGGAGGAGGACAGAGATATCACACATGGCTCACAAACCAGAGGAGGATAGACACATCAGACATGGCTCGGACGCCGGAGGAGGACAGACACAGCAGACATGGCTCAGAGGCCGGAGGAGGACAGACACATCAGACATGGGTCAGAAACCGGATGAGGACAGAGACATCAGACGTGGCTCAGAAACTGGAGGAGGACAGAGACATCAGACACGGCTCAGAGGCCGGAGGAGGACAGACACATCAGACGTGGCTCAGAAACCGGAGGAGCACAGACACATCAGACATGGCTCAGAAACCGGAGGAGGACAGAGACATCAGACATGGCTCAGAAATTGGAGAAGGACAGAGACATCAGACATGGCTCAAAAACCGGAGGAGGACAGACACACCAGACATGGCTCAGAAACCGGAGGAGGACAGACACATCAGACATGGCTCAGAGGCCGGAGGAGGACAGAGACATCAGACATGGCTCAGAAACCGGATGAGGACAGAGACATCAGACGTGGCTCAGAAACTGGAGGAGGACAGAGACATCAGACATGGCTCAGAGGCCGTAGGAGGACAGACACATCAGACTTGTCTCAGAAACCGGAGGAACACAGACACATCAGACATGGCTCAGAAACCGGAGGAAGACAGACACATCAGACATGGCTCAGAAACCGGAGGAGGACAGACACATCAGACATGGCTCAGAAACCGGAGGAGGACGGACACATCAGACATGGCTCAGAAACCGTAGGAGGACAGACACATCAGACATGGCTCAGATGCCGGAGGAGGACTGACACATCAGACATGGCTCAGAGGTAGGAGGAGGACAAAGACATCAGACATGCCTCAGAAACCGGAGGAGGACGGACACATCAGACATGGCTCAGAAACCGGAGGAGGACAGACAGATCAGTCAGGGCTCAGAAACAGGAGGGGCACAGGCACATCAGACATGGCTCAGAGGCCGGAGGAGGACAGACACATCAGACATGGCTCAGAAACCGGAGGAGGACAGACACATCAGACATGGCTCAGCTGCCGGAGGAGGACTGACACATCAGAAATGGCTCAGAGGTAGGAGGAGGACAGAGACATCAGACATGCCTCAGAAACCGGAGGAGGACTGACACATCAGACATGGGTCAGAAACCGGAGGAGGACAGACACATCAGACATGGCTCAGAAACCGGAGGAGGACAGTCATATCAGACATGGCCCAGAAACCGGAGGAACACAGAGACATCAGACATGGCTCAGAAACCGGAGGAACACAAAGACATCAGACATGGCTCAGAAACCGGAGGAGCACAGAGACATCAGACATGGCTCAGAAACCGGAGGAGGACAGACACATCAGACATGGCTCAGAGGCCGGAGGAGGACAGAGATATCACACATGGCTCACAAACCGGAGGAGGGTAGACACATCAGACATGGCTCGGACGCCGGAGGAGGACAGACACATCAGACATGGCTCAGAGGCCGGAGGAGGACAGACACATCAGACATGGGTCAGAAACCAAAGGAGGACAGAGTCATCAGACATTGCTCAGAAACCGGAGGAGGAAACAGACATCAGACATGGCTCAGAAACCGGAGGAGGACAGAGACATCAGTCATGGCTCAGAAACCGGAGGAGGACAGACACATCAGACTAGGCTCAGAGGCCGGAGGAGGACAGAGACATCAGACATGGCTCAGAAACCGGAGGAGGACAGACACATCAGACATGGCTCAGAAACCGGAGGAGCACAGACACATCAGACATGGCTCAGAAACCGGAGGAGGACAGACACATCAGTCATGGCTCAGAGGCAGGAGGAGGACAGGGACATCAGACTTGGCTCAGAAACTGGAGGAGGACAGACACATCAGACATGGCTCAGAAACCGGAGGAGGACAGACACATCAGACATGGCTCAGAAACCGGAGGAGGACAGTCATCTCAGACATGGCACAGAAATCGGAGGAACACAAAGACATCAGACATGGCTCAGAAATCGTAGGAGCACAGAGACATCAGACATGGCTCAGAGGCCGGAGGAGGACAGAGACATCAGACATGGCTCTCAAACCGGAGGAGGACAGACACATCAGACATGGCTCAGAAACCGGAGGACACAGACACATCAGACATGGCACTGACACCGGAGGAGGACAGAGACATCAGACATGGCTCAGAAACAGAGGAGGACAGAGACATCAGACATGGCTCAGAAACTGGAGAAGGACAGAGACATCCGACATGGCTCAGAAACCGGAGGAGGACAGACACATCAGACATGGCTCAGAAACCGGAGGATGACAGACACATCAGACATGGCTCAGAGGCCGGAGGATGACAGAGACATCAGACATGGCTCAGAAACCGGATGAGGACAGAGACATCAGACGTGGCTCAGAAACTGGAGGACGACAGAGACATCAGACACGGCTCAGAGGCCGGAGGAGGACAGACACATCAGACGTGGCTCAGAAACCGGAGGAACACAGACACAGCAGACATGGCTTAGAGGCCGGAGGAGGACAGACACATCAGACATGGCTCAGAAACAGGAGGAGGACAGAGACATCAGACATGGCTCAGAAATTGGAGGAGGACAGAGACATCAGACATGGCTCAAAAACAGGAGGAGGACAGACACACCAGACATGGCTCAGAAACCGGAGGACGATAGACACATCAGACATGGCTCAGAGGCCGGAGGAGGACAGAGACATCAGACATGGCTCAGAAACCGGAGGAACACAGACACATCAGACATAGATCAGAAACTGGAGGAGGACAGAGACATCAGACATGGCTCAGAAACCGGAGGAGGACAGACACATCAGACATGGCTCAGAAACCGGAGGATGACAGACACATAAGACATGGCTCAGAGGCCGGAGGATGACAGAGACATCAGACATGGCTCAGAAACCGGATGAGGACAGAGACATCAGACGTGGCTCAGAAACTGGAGGAGGACAGAGACATCAGACATGGATCAGAAACCGGAGGAGGACAGACTTATCAGACATGGCTCAGAGGCCGGAGGAGGACAGAGACATCAGACATGGCTCAGAAACCGGAGGAACACAGAGTCATCAGACATGGCTCAGAAACCGGAGGAGCACAGAGACATCAGACATGGCTCAGAAACCGGAGGAGGACAGACACATCAGACATGGCTCAGAGGCCGGAGGAGGACAGAGATATCACACATGGCTCACAAACCAGAGGAGGATAGACACATCAGACATGGCTCGGACGCCGGAGGAGGACAGACACAGCAGACATGGCTCAGAGGCCGGAGGAGGACAGACACATCAGACATGGGTCAGAAACCGGATGAGGACAGAGACATCAGACGTGGCTCAGAAACTGGAGGAGGACAGAGACATCAGACACGGCTCAGAGGCCGGAGGAGGACAGACACATCAGACGTGGCTCAGAAACCGGAGGAGCACAGACACATCAGACATGGCTCAGAAACCGGAGGAGGACAGAGACATCAGACATGGCTCAGAAATTGGAGGAGGACAGAGACATCAGACATGGCTCAAAAACCGGAGGAGGACAGACACACCAGACATGGCTCAGAAACCGGAGGAGGACAGACACATCAGACATGGATCAGAGGCCGGAGGAGGACAGAGACATCAGACATGGCTCAGAAACCGGATGAGGACAGAGACATCAGACGTGGCTCAGAAACTGGAGGAGGACAGAGACATCAGACATGGCTCAGAGGCCGTAGGAGGACAGACACATCAGACTTGTCTCAGAAACCGGAGGAACACAGACACATCAGACATGGCTCAGAAACCGGAGGAAGACAGACACATCAGACATGGCTCAGAAACCGGAGGAGGACAGACACATCAGACATGGCTCAGAAACCGGAGGAGGACAGACACATCAGACATGGCTCAGATGCCGGAGGAGGACTGACACATCAGACATGGCTCACAGGTAGGAGGAGGACAGAGACATCAGACATGCCTCAGAAACCGGAGGAGGACTGACACATCAGACATGGGTCAGAAACCGGAGGAGGACAGACACATCAGACATGGCTCAGAAACCGGAGGAGGACAGTCATATCAGACATGGCCCAGAAACCGGAGGAACACAGAGACATCAGACATGGCTCAGAAACCGGAGGAACACAGAGACATCAGACATGGCTCAGAAACCGGAGGAGCACAGAGACATCAGACAGGGCTCAGAAACCGGAGGAGGACAGACTTATCAGACATGGCTCAGAGGCCGGAGGAGGACAGAGACATCAGACATGGCTCCGAAACCGGAGGAACACAGAGTCATCAGACATGGCTCAGAAACCGGAGGAGCACAGAGACATCAGACATGGCTCAGAAACCGGAGGAGGACAGACACATCAGACATGGCTCAGAGGCCGGAGGAGGACAGAGATATCACACATGGCTCACAAACCGGAGGAGGATAGACACATCAGACATGGCTCGGACGTCGGAGGAGGACAGACACATCAGACATGGCTCAGAGGCCGGAGGAGGACAGACACATCAGACATGGGTCAGAAACCGGAGGAGGACAGACACATCAGACTAGGCTCAGAGGCAGGAGGAGGACAGAGACATCAGACATGGCTCAGAAACCGGAGGAGGACAGACACATCAGACATGGCTCAGAAACCGGAGGAGCACAGATACATCAGACATGGGTCAGAAACCAGAGGAGGACAGAAACATCAGACGTGGCTGAGATACCGGAGGAGGACAGAGACATCACACATGGCTCACAAACCAGAGGAGGATAGACACATCAGACATGGCTCGGACGCCGGAGGAGGACAGACACAGCAGACATGGCTCAGAGGCCGGAGGAGGACAGACACATCAGACATGGGTCAGAAACCGGATGAGGACAGAGACATCAGACGTGGCTCAGAAACTGGAGGAGGACAGAGACATCAGACACGGCTCAGAGGCCGGAGGAGGACAGACACATCAGACGTGGCTCAGAAACCGGAGGAGCACAGACACATCAGACATGGCTCAGAAACCGGAGGAGGACAGAGACATCAGACATGGCTCAGAAATTGGAGAAGGACAGAGACATCAGACATGGCTCAAAAACCGGAGGAGGACAGACACACCAGACATGGCTCAGAAACCGGAGGAGGACAGACACATCAGACATGGCTCAGAGGCCGGAGGAGGACAGAGACATCAGACATGGCTCAGAAACCGGATGAGGACAGAGACATCAGACGTGGCTCAGAAACTGGAGGAGGACAGAGACATCAGACATGGCTCAGAGGCCGTAGGAGGACAGACACATCAGACTTGTCTCAGAAACCGGAGGAACACAGACACATCAGACATGGCTCAGAAACCGGAGGAAGACAGACACATCAGACATGGCTCAGAAACCGGAGGAGGACAGACACATCAGACATGGCTCAGAAACCGGAGGAGGACGGACACATCAGACATGGCTCAGAAACCGTAGGAGGACAGACACATCAGACATGGCTCAGATGCCGGAGGAGGACTGACACATCAGACATGGCTCAGAGGTAGGAGGAGGACAAAGACATCAGACATGCCTCAGAAACCGGAGGAGGACGGACACATCAGACATGGCTCAGAAACCGGAGGAGGACAGACAGATCAGTCAGGGCTCAGAAACAGGAGGGGCACAGGCACATCAGACATGGCTCAGAGGCCGGAGGAGGACAGACACATCAGACATGGCTCAGAAACCGGAGGAGGACAGACACATCAGACATGGCTCAGCTGCCGGAGGAGGACTGACACATCAGAAATGGCTCAGAGGTAGGAGGAGGACAGAGACATCAGACATGCCTCAGAAACCGGAGGAGGACTGACACATCAGACATGGGTCAGAAACCGGAGGAGGACAGACACATCAGACATGGCTCAGAAACCGGAGGAGGACAGTCATATCAGACATGGCCCAGAAACCGGAGGAACACAGAGACATCAGACATGGCTCAGAAACCGGAGGAACACAAAGACATCAGACATGGCTCAGAAACCGGAGGAGCACAGAGACATCAGACATGGCTCAGAAACCGGAGGAGGACAGACACATCAGACATGGCTCAGAGGCCGGAGGAGGACAGAGATATCACACATGGCTCACAAACCGGAGGAGGGTAGACACATCAGACATGGCTCGGACGCCGGAGGAGGACAGACACATCAGACATGGCTCAGAGGCCGGAGGAGGACAGACACATCAGACATGGGTCAGAAACCAAAGGAGGACAGAGTCATCAGACATTGCTCAGAAACCGGAGGAGGAAACAGACATCAGACATGGCTCAGAAACCGGAGGAGGACAGAGACATCAGTCATGGCTCAGAAACCGGAGGAGGACAGACACATCAGACTAGGCTCAGAGGCCGGAGGAGGACAGAGACATCAGACATGGCTCAGAAACCGGAGGAGGACAGACACATCAGACATGGCTCAGAAACCGGAGGAGCACAGACACATCAGACATGGCTCAGAAACCGGAGGAGGACAGACACATCAGTCATGGCTCAGAGGCAGGAGGAGGACAGGGACATCAGACTTGGCTCAGAAACTGGAGGAGGACAGACACATCAGACATGGCTCAGAAACCGGAGGAGGACAGACACATCAGACATGGCTCAGAAACCGGAGGAGGACAGTCATCTCAGACATGGCACAGAAATCGGAGGAACACAAAGACATCAGACATGGCTCAGAAATCGTAGGAGCACAGAGACATCAGACATGGCTCAGAGGCCGGAGGAGGACAGAGACATCAGACATGGCTCTCAAACCGGAGGAGGACAGACACATCAGACATGGCTCAGAAACCGGAGGACACAGACACATCAGACATGGCACTGACACCGGAGGAGGACAGAGACATCAGACATGGCTCAGAAACAGAGGAGGACAGAGACATCAGACATGGCTCAGAAACTGGAGAAGGACAGAGACATCCGACATGGCTCAGAAACCGGAGGAGGACAGACACATCAGACATGGCTCAGAAACCGGAGGATGACAGACACATCAGACATGGCTCAGAGGCCGGAGGATGACAGAGACATCAGACATGGCTCAGAAACCGGATGAGGACAGAGACATCAGACGTGGCTCAGAAACTGGAGGACGACAGAGACATCAGACACGGCTCAGAGGCCGGAGGAGGACAGACACATCAGACGTGGCTCAGAAACCGGAGGAACACAGACACAGCAGACATGGCTTAGAGGCCGGAGGAGGACAGACACATCAGACATGGCTCAGAAACAGGAGGAGGACAGAGACATCAGACATGGCTCAGAAATTGGAGGAGGACAGAGACATCAGACATGGCTCAAAAACAGGAGGAGGACAGACACACCAGACATGGCTCAGAAACCGGAGGACGATAGACACATCAGACATGGCTCAGAGGCCGGAGGAGGACAGAGACATCAGACATGGCTCAGAAACCGGAGGAACACAGACACATCAGACATAGATCAGAAACTGGAGGAGGACAGAGACATCAGACATGGCTCAGAAACCGGAGGAGGACAGACACATCAGACATGGCTCAGAAACCGGAGGATGACAGACACATAAGACATGGCTCAGAGGCCGGAGGATGACAGAGACATCAGACATGGCTCAGAAACCGGATGAGGACAGAGACATCAGACGTGGCTCAGAAACTGGAGGAGGACAGAGACATCAGACATGGATCAGAAACCGGAGGAGGACAGACTTATCAGACATGGCTCAGAGGCCGGAGGAGGACAGAGACATCAGACATGGCTCAGAAACCGGAGGAACACAGAGTCATCAGACATGGCTCAGAAACCGGAGGAGCACAGAGACATCAGACATGGCTCAGAAACCGGAGGAGGACAGACACATCAGACATGGCTCAGAGGCCGGAGGAGGACAGAGATATCACACATGGCTCACAAACCAGAGGAGGATAGACACATCAGACATGGCTCGGACGCCGGAGGAGGACAGACACAGCAGACATGGCTCAGAGGCCGGAGGAGGACAGACACATCAGACATGGGTCAGAAACCGGATGAGGACAGAGACATCAGACGTGGCTCAGAAACTGGAGGAGGACAGAGACATCAGACACGGCTCAGAGGCCGGAGGAGGACAGACACATCAGACGTGGCTCAGAAACCGGAGGAGCACAGACACATCAGACATGGCTCAGAAACCGGAGGAGGACAGAGACATCAGACATGGCTCAGAAATTGGAGGAGGACAGAGACATCAGACATGGCTCAAAAACCGGAGGAGGACAGACACACCAGACATGGCTCAGAAACCGGAGGAGGACAGACACATCAGACATGGATCAGAGGCCGGAGGAGGACAGAGACATCAGACATGGCTCAGAAACCGGATGAGGACAGAGACATCAGACGTGGCTCAGAAACTGGAGGAGGACAGAGACATCAGACATGGCTCAGAGGCCGTAGGAGGACAGACACATCAGACTTGTCTCAGAAACCGGAGGAACACAGACACATCAGACATGGCTCAGAAACCGGAGGAAGACAGACACATCAGACATGGCTCAGAAACCGGAGGAGGACAGACACATCAGACATGGCTCAGAAACCGGAGGAGGACAGACACATCAGACATGGCTCAGATGCCGGAGGAGGACTGACACATCAGACATGGCTCACAGGTAGGAGGAGGACAGAGACATCAGACATGCCTCAGAAACCGGAGGAGGACTGACACATCAGACATGGGTCAGAAACCGGAGGAGGACAGACACATCAGACATGGCTCAGAAACCGGAGGAGGACAGTCATATCAGACATGGCCCAGAAACCGGAGGAACACAGAGACATCAGACATGGCTCAGAAACCGGAGGAACACAGAGACATCAGACATGGCTCAGAAACCGGAGGAGCACAGAGACATCAGACAGGGCTCAGAAACCGGAGGAGGACAGACTTATCAGACATGGCTCAGAGGCCGGAGGAGGACAGAGACATCAGACATGGCTCCGAAACCGGAGGAACACAGAGTCATCAGACATGGCTCAGAAACCGGAGGAGCACAGAGACATCAGACATGGCTCAGAAACCGGAGGAGGACAGACACATCAGACATGGCTCAGAGGCCGGAGGAGGACAGAGATATCACACATGGCTCACAAACCGGAGGAGGATAGACACATCAGACATGGCTCGGACGTCGGAGGAGGACAGACACATCAGACATGGCTCAGAGGCCGGAGGAGGACAGACACATCAGACATGGGTCAGAAACCGGAGGAGGACAGAGTCATCAGACATTGCTCAGAAACCGGAGGAGGACAGAGACATCAGTCATGGCTCAGAAACCGGAGGAGGACAGACACATCAGACTAGGCTCAGAGGCAGGAGGAGGACAGAGACATCAGACATGGCTCAGAAACCGGAGGAGGACAGACACATCAGACATGGCTCAGAAACCGGAGGAGCACAGATACATCAGACATGGGTCAGAAACCAGAGGAGGACAGAAACATCAGACGTGGCTGAGATACCGGAGGAGGACAGAGACATCAGACATGACTCAGAAACCGGAGGAGGACAGACACATCAGACATGGCTCAGAAACCGGAGGAGGACAGACACATCAGTCATGGCTCAGAGGCCGGAGGAGGACAGAGACATCAGACTTGGCTCAGAAACTGGAAGAGGACAGACACATCAGACATGGCTCAGAAACCGGAGGAGGACAGACACATCAGACATGGCTCAGAAACCGGAGGAGGACAGTCATCTCAGACATGGCACAGAAATCGGAGGAACACAGAGACATCACACATGGCTCAGAAATCGTAGGAGCACAGAGACATCAGACATGGCTCAGAAACCGGAGGAGGACAGAGACATCAGACATGGCTCAGAGGCCGGAGGAGGACAGAGACATCAGACATGGCTCTCAAACCGGAGGAGGACAGACACATCAGACATGGCTCAGAAACCGGAGGACACAGACACATCAGACATGGCACTGACACCGGAGGAGGACAGAGACATCAGACAAGGCTCAGAAACAGAGGAGGACAGAGACATCAGACATGGCTCAGAAACTGGAGAAGGACAGAGACATCCGACATGGCTCAGAAATCGTAGGAGCACAGAGACATCAGACATGGCTCAGAGGCCGGAGGAGGACAGAGACATCAGAAATGGCTCTCAAACTGGAGGAGGACAGACACATCAGACATGGCTCAGAAACCGGAGGACACAGACACATCAGACATGGCACTGACACCGGAGGAGGACAGAGACATCAGACATGGCTCAGAAACAGAGGAGGACAGAGACATCAGACATGGCTCAGAAACTGGAGAAGGACAGAGACATCCGACATGGCTCAGAAACAGGAGGAGGACAGACACATCAGTCATGGCTCAGAAACCGGAGGATGACAGACACATCAGACATGGCTCAGAGGACGGAGGATGACAGAGACATCAGACATGGCTCAGAAACCAGATGAGGACAGAGACATCAGACGTGGCTCAGAAACTGGAGGACGACAGAGACATCAGACACGGCTCAGAGGCAGGAGGAGGACAGACACATCAGACGTGGCTCAGAAACCGGAGGAACACAGACACATCAGACATGGCTTAGAGGCCGGAGGAGGACAGACACATCAGACATGGCTCAGAAACAGGAGGAGGACAGAGACATCAGACATGGCTCAGAAATTGGAGGAGGACAGAGACATCAGACATGGCTCAAAAACAGGAGGAGGACAGACACACCAGACATGGCTCAGAAACCGGAGGAGGATAGACACATCAGACATGGCTCAGAGGCCGGAGGAGGACAGAGACATCAGACATGGCTCAGAAACCGGAGGAACACAGACACATCAGACATAGATCAGAAACTGGAGGAGGACAGAGACATCAGACATGGCTCAGAAACCGGAGGATGACAGACACATAAGACATGGCTCAGAGGCCGCAGGATGACAGAGACATCAGACATGGCTCAGAAACCGGATGATGACAGAGACATCAGACGTGGCTCAGAAACTGGAGGAGGACAGAGACATCAGACACGGCTCAGAGGCCGGAGGAGGACAGACACATCAGACGTGGCTCAGAAACCGGAGGAACACAGACACATCAGACATGGCTTAGAGGCCGGAGGAGGACAGACACATCAGACATGGCTCAGAAACCGGAGGAGGACAGAGACATCAGACATGGCTGAGAAATTGGAGGAGGACAGAGACATCAGACATGGCTCAAAAACCGGAGGAGGACAGACACACCAGACATGGCTCAGAAACCGGAGGAGGACAGACACATCAGACATGGCTCAGAGGCCGGAGGAGGACAGAGACATCAGACATGGCTCAGAAACCGGATGAGGACGGAGACATCAGACGTGGCTCAGAAACTGGAGGAGGACAGAGACATCAGACATGGCTCAGAGGCCGTAGGAGGACAGACACATCAGACTTGTCTCAGAAACCGGAGGAACACAGACACATCAGACATGGCTCAGAAACCGGAGGAAGACAGACACATCAGACATGGCTCAGAAACCGGAGGAGGACAGACACATCAGACATGGCTCAGAAACCGGAGGAGGACAGACACATCAGACATGGCTCAGAAACCGGAGGAGGACAGTCATCTCAGACATGGCACAGAAATCGGAGGAACACAGAGACATCAGACATGGCTCAGAAATCGTAGGAGCACAGAGACATCAGACATGGCTCAGAAACCGGAGGAGGACAGAGACATCAGACATGGCTCAGAGGCCGGAGGAGGACAGAGACATCAGACATGGCTCTCAAACCGGAGGAGGACAGACACATCAGACATGGCTCAGAAACCGGAGGACACAGACACATCAGACATGGCACTGACACCGGAGGAGGACAGAGACATCAGACATGGCTCAGAAACAGAGGAGGACAGAGACATCAGACATGGCTCAAAAACTGGAGAAGGACAGAGACATCCGACATGGCTCAGAAACCGGAGGAGGACAGACACATCAGACATGGCTCAGAAACCGGAGGATGACAGACACATCAGACATGGCTCAGAGGCCGGAGGATGACAGAGACATCAGACATGGCTCAGAAATCGTAGGAGCACAGAGACATCAGACATGGCTCAGAAACCGGAGGAGGACAGAGACATCAGACATGGCTCAGAGGCCGGAGCAGGACAGAGACATCAGACATGTCTCTCAAACCGGAGAGGGACAGACACATCAGACATGGCTCAGAAACCGGAGGACACAGACACATCAGACATGGCACTGACACCGGAGGAGGACAGAGACATCAGACATGGCTCAGAAACAGAGGAGGACAGAGACATCAGACATGGCTCAAAAACTGGAGAAGGACAGAGACATCCGACATGGCTCAGAAACCGGAGGAGGACAGACACATCAGACATGGCTCAGAAACCGGAGGAGGACAGACACATCAGTCATGGCTCAGAGGCCGGAGGAGGACAGAGACATCAGACTTGGCTCAGAAACTGGAGGAGGACAGACACATCAGACATGGCTCAGAAACCGGAGGAGGACAGACACATCAGACATGGCTCAGAAACCGGAGGAGGACAGTCATCTCAGACATGGCACAGAAATCGGAGGAACACAGAGACATCAGACATGGCTCAGAAATCGTAGGAGCACAGAGACATCAGACATGGCTCAGAAACCGGAGGAGGACAGAGACATCAGACATGGCTCAGAGGCCGGAGGAGGACAGAGACATCAGACATGGCTCTCAAACCGGAGGAGGACAGACACATCAGACATGGCTCAGAAACCGGAGGACACAGACACATCAGACATGGCACTGACACCGGAGGAGGACAGAGACATCAGACATGGCTCAGAAACAGAGGAGGACAGAGACATCAGACATGGCTCAGAAACTGGAGAAGGACAGAGACATCCGACATGGCTCAGAAATCGTAGTAGCACAGAGACATCAGACATGGCTCAGAGGCCGGAGGAGGACAGAGACATCAGACATGGCTCTCAAACCGGAGGAGGACAGACACATCAGACATGGCTCAGAAACCGGAGGACACAGACACATCAGACATGGCACTGACACCGGAGGAGGACAGACACATCAGACATGGCTCAGAAACCGGAGGATGACAGACACATCAGACATGGCTCAGAAACAGAGGAGGACAGAGACATCAGACATGGCTCAGAAACTGGAGAAGGACAGAGACATCCGACATGGCTCAGAAACAGGAGGAGGACAGACACATCAGACATGGCTCAGAAACCGGAGGATGACAGACACATCAGACATGGCTCAGAGGCCGGAGGATGACAGAGACATCAGACATGGCTCAGAAACCGGATGAGGACAGAGACATCAGACGTGGCTCAGAAACTGGAGGACGACAGAGACATCAGACACGGCACAGAGGCCGGAGGAGGACAGACACATCAGACGTGGCTCAGAAACCGGAGGAACACAGACACATCAGACATGGCTTAGAGGCCGGAGGAGGACAGACACATCAGACATGGCTCAGAAACAGGAGGAGGACAGAGACATCAGACATGGCTCAGAAATTGGAGGAGGACAGAGACATCAGACATGGCTCAAAAACAGGAGGAGGACAGACACACCAGACATGGCTCAGAAACCGGAGGAGGATAGACACATCAGACATGGCTCAGAGGCCGGAGGAGGACAGAGACATCAGACATGGCTCAGAAACCGGAGGAACACAGACACATCAGACATAGATCAGAAACTGGAGGAGGACAGAGACATCAGACATGGCTCAGAAACCGGAGGATGACAGACACATAAGACATGGCTCAGAGGCCGGAGGATGACAGAGACATCAGACATGGCTCAGAAACCGGATGAGGACAGAGACATCAGACGTGGCTCAGAAACTGGAGGAGGACAGAGACATCAGACACGGCTCAGAGGCCGGAGGAGGACAGACACATCAGACGTGGCTCAGAAACCGGAGGAACACAGACACATCAGACATGGCTTAGAGGCCGGAGGAGGACAGACACATCAGACATGGCTCAGAAACCGGAGGAGGACAGAGACATCAGACATGGCTCAGAAATTGGAGGAGGACAGAGACATCAGACATGGCTCAAAAACCGGAGGAAGACAGACACACCAGACATGGCTCAGAAACCGGAGGAGGACAGACACATCAGACATGGCTCAGAGGCCGGAGGAGGACAGAGACATCAGACATGGCTCAGAAACCAGATGAGGACGGAGACATCAGACGTGGCTCAGAAACTGGAGGAGGACAGAGACATCAAACATGGCTCAGTGGCCGTAGGAGGACAGACACATCAGACTTGTCTCAGAAACCGGAGGAACACAGACACATCAGACATGGCTCAGAAACCGGAGGAAGACAGACACATCAGACATGGCTCAGAAACCGGAGGAGGCCAGACACATCAGACATGGCTCAGAAACCGGAGGAGGACAGACACATCAGACATGGCTCAGAAACCGGAGGAGGACAGTCATCTCAGACATGGCACAGAAATCGGAGGAACACAGAGACATCAGACATGGCTCAGAAACCGGAGGAGGACAGAGACATCAGACATGGCTCAGAGGCCGGAGGAGGACAGAGACATCAGACATGGCTCTCAAACCGGAGGAGGACAGACACATCAGACATGGCTCAGAAACCGGAGGACACAGACACCTCAGACATGGCACTGACACAGGAGGAGGACAGAGACATCAGACATGGCTCAGAAACAGAGGAGGACAGAGACATCAGACATGGCTCAAAAACTGGAGAAGGACAGAGACATCCGACATGGCTCAGAAACCGGAGGAGGACAGACACATCAGACATGGCTCAGAAACCGGAGGATGACAGACACATCAGACATGGCTCAGAGGCCGGAGGATGACAGAGACATCAGACATGGCTCAGAAACCGGATGAGGACAGAGACATCAGACGTGGCTCAGAAACTGGAGGACGACAGAGACATCAGACACGGCTCAGAGGCCGGAGGAGGACAGACACATCAGAAGTGGCTCAGAAACCGGAGGAACACAGACACATCAGACATGGCTTAGAGGCCGGAGGAGGACAGACACATCAGACATGGCTCAGAAACAGGAGGAGGACAGAGACATCAGACATGGCTCAGAAATTGGAGGAGGACAGAGACATCAGACATGGCTCAAAAACAGGAGGAGGACAGACACACCAGACATGGCTCAGAAACCGGAGGAGGACAGACACATCAGACATGGCTCAGAGGCCGGAGGAGGACAGAGACATCAGACATGGCTCAGCAACCAGAGGAACACAGACACATCAGACATAGATCAGAAACTAGAGGAGGACAGAGACATCAGACATGGCTCAGAAACCGGAGGAGGACAGACACATCAGACATGGCTCAGAAACCGGAGGACACAGACACATCAGACATGGCACTGACACCGGAGGAGGACAGAGACATCAGACATGGCTCAGAAACAGAGGAGGACAGAGACATCAGACATGGCTCAGAAACTGGAGAAGGACAGAGACATCCGACATGGCTCAGAAACAGGAGGAGGACAGACACATCAGACATGGCTCAGAAACCGGAGGATGACAGACACATCAGACATGGCTCAGAGGCCGGAGGATGACAGAGACATCAGACATGGCTCAGAAACCGGATGAGGACAGAGACATCAGACGTGGCTCAGAAACTGGAGGACGACAGAGACATCAGACACGGCACAGAGGCCGGAGGAGGACAGACACATCAGACGTGGCTCAGAAACCGGAGGAACACAGACACATCAGACATGGCTTAGAGGCCGGAGGAGGACAGACACATCAGACATGGCTCAGAAACAGGAGGAGGACAGAGACATCAGACATGGCTCAGAAATTGGAGGAGGACAGAGACATCAGACATGGCTCAAAAACAGGAGGAGGACAGACACACCAGACATGGCTCAGAAACCGGAGGAGGATAGACACATCAGACATGGCTCAGAGGCCGGAGGAGGACAGAGACATCAGACATGGCTCAGAAACCGGAGGAACACAGACACATCAGACATACCGTAGATTCCGGATTTTAAGCCGCTACTTTTTTCCCACATTTTGAACAGCTTTGAACTTTGCGGCCAATAATCCGGAGCGGCTAATGCATTTTTTTTTCATGCCGCCTCGTAAACATTTTGCCTCGTAACAGTAGACCAATAAAATTGATGAGTAGTTCACAGAGGTCCAATGAAATTGTACGATAAATCAAGCGCACTTTCACAATTAAATTATTGTAAATCAGTCATTTGTACTCACCCTCATCAACATGGAAAACACTCGAAGCATTGTGCTACCTACCCTCTTAGTTTAAACTATATTTGTTTTCTGTACTACATCGCGGGATGCTATGACGACACACCCGGTTTCGCGGCGTCTTGTGGGAAAATGCCGTTTGCGATGAAACGGAAAGGAGGGGGTCGAGCGGCGGAGCGGCTTTGGATCTGAGCGAAATCTGCTTTTAAATGCCGTTTGCGATGAAACGGAAAGGAGGGGGGAGCGGATTCCGCGAGCGGCTTTGGATCTGAGCGAAATCTGCTTTTAAATGCCGTTTGCGATGAAACGGAAAGGAGGGGGGAGCGGATTCCGCGAGCGGCTTTGGATCTGAGCGAAATCTGCTTTTAAATGCCGTTTGCGATGAAACGGAAAGGAGGGGGGAGCGGATTCCGCGAGCGGCTTTGGATCCGAGCGAACTCTGCTTTTAAGTTAAAGGTATCAATAACTTTTCCTGGTAGGCTGCAGTATATATATTTTTTACCAGTCGTTAGGAGATATTGGAATGTTGTTCAGTAAAGAAGTATACGCAACGTATATTTAAAAGTAGCCGCGTACGGGCACGGTTCGAAAAAAAGCATTTGCAATATGTATTTGTTTTTGTTACCATATGGATTTAATTAAAAGTTAAAAAAATCCTCACGTGTAATATCTTTCTGTGTAAATATCTCATATTACAACGTGGGACACCTGCGGCCGAAAATCCGGTGCGGCCTAAAATCCGGTGCGGCCTTTACATTTAAAAAAATGATTTTATTTCTAAAATTAGTGCCAGCGGCTAAAAATCAGGTGCGCTCTGTAGTCCGGAATCTACGGTAGATCAGAAACTGGAGGAGGACAGAGACATCAGACATGGCTCAGAAACCGGAGGATGACAGACACATAAGACATGGCTCAGAGGCCGGAGGATGACAGAGACATCAGACATGGCTCAGAAACCGGATGAGGACAGAGACATCAGACGTGGCTCAGAAACTGGAGGAGGACAGAGACATCAGACACGGCTCAGAGGCCGGAGGAGGACAGACACATCAGACGTGGCTCAGAAACCGGAGGAACACAGACACATCAGACATGGCTTAGAGGCCGGAGGAGGACAGACACATCAGACATGGCTCAGAAACCGGAGGAGGACAGAGACATCAGACATGGCTCAGAAATTGGAGGAGGACAGAGACATCAGACATGGCTCAAAAACCGGAGGAAGACAGACACACCAGACATGGCTCAGAAACCGGAGGAGGACAGACACATCAGACATGGCTCAGAGGCCGGAGGAGGACAGAGACATCAGACATGGCTCAGAAACCAGATGAGGACGGAGACATCAGACGTGGCTCAGAAACTGGAGGAGGACAGAGACATCAAACATGGCTCAGTGGCCGTAGGAGGACAGACACATCAGACTTGTCTCAGAAACCGGAGGAACACAGACACATCAGACATGGCTCAGAAACCGGAGGAAGACAGACACATCAGACATGGCTCAGAAACCGGAGGAGGACAGACACATCAGACATGGCTCAGAAACCGGAGGAGGACAGACACATCAGACATGGCTCAGAAACCGGAGGAGGACAGTCATCTCAGACATGGCACAGAAATCGGAGGAACACAGAGACATCAGACATGGCTCAGAAACCGGAGGAGGACAGAGACATCAGACATGGCTCAGAGGCCGGAGGAGGACAGAGACATCAGACATGGCTCTCAAACCGGAGGAGGACAGACACATCAGACATGGCTCAGAAACCGGAGGACACAGACACATCAGACATGGCACTGACACAGGAGGAGGACAGAGACATCAGACATGGCTCAGAAACAGAGGAGGACAGAGACATCAGACATGGCTCAAAAACTGGAGAAGGACAGAGACATCCGACATGGCTCAGAAACCGGAGGAGGACAGACACATCAGACATGGCTCAGAAACCGGAGGATGACAGACACATCAGACATGGCTCAGAGGCCGGAGGATGACAGAGACATCAGACATGGCTCAGAAACCGGATGAGGACAGAGACATCAGACGTGGCTCAGAAACTGGAGGACGACAGAGACATCAGACACGGCTCAGAGGCCGGAGGAGGACAGACACATCAGAAGTGGCTCAGAAACCGGAGGAACACAGACACATCAGACATGGCTTAGAGGCCGGAGGAGGACAGACACATCAGACATGGCTCAGAAACAGGAGGAGGACAGAGACATCAGACATGGCTCAGAAATTGGAGGAGGACAGAGACATCAGACATGGCTCAAAAACAGGAGGAGGACAGACACACCAGACATGGCTCAGAAACCGGAGGAGGACAGACACATCAGACATGGCTCAGAGGCCGGAGGAGGACAGAGACATCAGACATGGCTCAGCAACCAGAGGAACACAGACACATCAGACATAGATCAGAAACTAGAGGAGGACAGAGACATCAGACATGGCTCAGAAACCGGAGGAGGACAGACACATCAGACATGGCTCAGAAACCGGATGAGGACGGAGACATCAGACGTGGCTCAGAAACTGGAGGAGGACAGAGACATCAGACATGGCTCAGAGGCCGTAGGAGGACAGACACATCAGACTTGTCTCAGAAACCGGAGGAACACAGACACATCAGACATGGCTCAGAAACCGGAGGAAGACAGACACATCAGACATGGCTCAGAAACCGGAGGAGGACAGACACATCAGACATGGCTCAGAAACCGGAGGAGGACAGACACATCAGACATGGCTCAGAAACCGGAGGAGGACAGTCATCTCAGACATGGCACAGAAATCGGAGGAACACAGAGACATCAGACATGGCTCAGAAATCGTAGGAGCACAGAGACATCAGACATGGCTCAGAAACCGGAGGAGGACAGAGACATCAGACATGGCTCAGAGGCCGGAGGAGGACAGAGACATCAGACATGGCTCTCAAACCGGAGGAGGACAGACACATCAGACATGGCTCAGAAACCGGAGGACACAGACACATCAGACATGGCACTGACACCGGAGGAGGACAGAGACATCAGACATGGCTCAGAAACAGAGGAGGACAGAGACATCAGACATGGCTCAAAAACTGGAGAAGGACAGAGACATCCGACATGGCTCAGAAACCGGAGGAGGACAGACACATCAGACATGGCTCAGAAACCGGAGGATGACAGACACATCAGACATGGCTCAGAGGCCGGAGGATGACAGAGACATCAGACATGGCTCAGAAATCGTAGGAGCACAGAGACATCAGACATGGCTCAGAAACCGGAGGAGGACAGAGACATCAGACATGGCTCAGAGGCCGGAGGAGGACAGAGACATCAGACATGGCTCTCAAACCGGAGGAGGACAGACACATCAGACATGGCTCAGAAACCGGAGGACACAGACACATCAGACATGGCACTGACACCGGAGGAGGACAGAGACATCAGACATGGCTCAGAAACAGAGGAGGACAGAGACATCAGACATGGCTCAAAAACTGGAGAAGGACAGAGACATACGACATGGCTCAGAAACCGGAGGAGGACAGACACATCAGACATGGCTCAGAAACCGGAGGAGGACAGACACATCAGTCATGGCTCAGAGGCCGGAGGAGGACAGAGACATCAGACTTGGCTCAGAAACTGGAGGAGGACAGACACATCAGACATGGCTCAGAAACCGGAGGAGGACAGACACATCAGACATGGCTCAGAAACCGGAGGAGGACAGTCATCTCAGACATGGCACAGAAATCGGAGGAACACAGAGACATCAGACATGGCTCAGAAATCGTAGGAGCACAGAGACATCAGACATGGCTCAGAAACCGGAGGAGGACAGAGACATCAGACATGGCTCAGAGGCCGGAGGAGGACAGAGACATCAGACATGGCTCTCAAACCGGAGGAGGACAGACACATCAGACATGGCTCAGAAACCGGAGGACACAGACACATCAGACATGGCACTGACACCGGAGGAGGACAGAGACATCAGACATGGCTCAGAAACAGAGGAGGACAGAGACATCAGACATGGCTCAGAAACTGGAGAAGGACAGAGACATCCGACATGGCTCAGAAATCGTAGTAGCACAGAGACATCAGACATGGCTCAGAGGCCGGAGGAGGACAGAGACATCAGACATGGCTCTCAAACCGGAGGAGGACAGACACATCAGACATGGCTCAGAAACCGGAGGACACAGACACATCAGACATGGCACTGACACCGGAGGAGGACAGAGACATCAGACATGGCTCAGAAACAGAGGAGGACAGAGACATCAGACATGGCACAAAAACTGGAGAAGGACAGAGACATCCGACATGGCTCAGAAACCGGAGGAGGACAGACACATCAGACATGGCTCAGAAACCGGAGGATGACAGACACATCAGACATGGCTCAGAGGCCGGAGGATGACAGAGACATCAGACATGGCTCAGAAATCGTAGGAGCACAGAGACATCAGACATGGCTCAGAAACCGGAGGAGGACAGAGACATCAGACATGGCTCAGAGGCCGGAGGAGGACAGAGACATCAGACATGGCTCTCAAACCGGAGGAGGACAGACACATCAGACATGGCTCAGAAACCGGAGGACACAGACACATCAGACATGGCACTGACACCGGAGGAGGACAGAGACATCAGACATGGCTCAGAAACAGAGGAGGACAGAGACATCAGACATGGCTCAAAAACTGGAGAAGGACAGAGACATCCGACATGGCTCAGAAACCGGAGGAGGACAGACACATCAGACATGGCTCAGAAACCGGAGGAGGACAGACACATCAGTCATGGCTCAGAGGCCGGAGGAGGACAGAGACATCAGACTTGGCTCAGAAACTGGAGGAGGACAGACACATCAGACATGGCTCAGAAACCGGAGGAGGACAGACACATCAGACATGGCTCAGAAACCGGAGGAGGACAGTCATCTCAGACATGGCACAGAAATCGGAGGAACACAGAGACATCAGACATGGCTCAGAAATCGTAGGAGCACAGAGACATCAGACATGGCTCAGAAACCGGAGGAGGACAGAGACATCAGACATGGCTCAGAGGCCGGAGGAGGACAGAGACATCAGACATGGCTCTCAAACCGGAGGAGGACAGACACATCAGACAAAGCTCAGAAACCGGAGGACACAGACACATCAGACATGGCACTGACACCGGAGGAGGACAGAGACATCAGACATGGCTCAGAAACAGAGGAGGACAGAGACATCAGACATGGCTCAGAAACTGGAGAAGGACAGAGACATCCGACATGGCTCAGAAATCGTAGTAGCACAGAGACATCAGACATGGCTCAGAGGCCGGAGGAGGACAGAGACATCAGACATGGCTCTCAAACCGGAGGAGGACAGACACATCAGACATGGCTCAGAAACCGGAGGACACAGACACATCAGACATGGCACTGACACCGGAGGAGGACAGAGACATCAGATATGGCTCAGAAACAGAGGAGGACAGAGACATCAGACATGGCTCAGAAACTGGAGAAGGACAGAGACATCCGACATGGCTCAGAAACAGGAGGAGGACAGACACATCAGACATGGCTCAGAAACCGGAGGATGACAGACACATCAGACATGGCTCAGAGGCCGGAGGATGACAGAGACATCAGACATGGCTCAGAAACCGGATGAGGACAGAGACATCAGACGTGGCTCAGAAACTGGAGGACGACAGAGACATCAGACACGGCACAGAGGCCGGAGGAGGACAGACACATCAGACGTGGCTCAGAAACCGGAGGAACACAGACACATCAGACATGGCTTAGAGGCCGGAGGAGGACAGACACATCAGACATGGCTCAGAAACAGGAGGAGGACAGAGACATCAGACATGGCTCAGAAATTGGAGGAGGACAGAGACATCAGACATGGCTCAAAAACAGGAGGAGGACAGACACACCAGACATGGCTCAGAAACCGGAGGAGGATAGACACATCAGACATGGCTCAGAGGCCGGAGGAGGACAGAGACATCAGACATGGCTCAGAAACCGGAGGAACACAGACACATCAGACATAGATCAGAAACTGGAGGAGGACAGAGACATCAGACATGGCTCAGAAACCGGAGGATGACAGACACATAAGACATGGCTCAGAGGCCGGAGGTTGACAGAGACATCAGACATGGCTCAGAAACCGGATGAGGACAGAGACATCAGACGTGGCTCAGAAACTGGAGGAGGACAGAGACATCAGACACGGCTCAGAGGCCGGAGGAGGACAGACACATCAGACGTGGCTCAGAAACCGGAGGAACACAGACACATCAGACATGGCTTAGAGGCCGGAGGAGGACAGACACATCAGACATGGCTCAGAAACCGGAGGAGGACAGAGACATCAGACATGGCTCAGAAATTGGAGGAGGACAGAGACATCAGACATGGCTCAAAAACCGGAGGAAGACAGACACACCAGACATGGCTCAGAAACCGGAGGAGGACAGACACATCAGACATGGCTCAGAGGCCGGAGGAGGACAGAGACATCAGACATGGCTCAGAAACCAGATGAGGACGGAGACATCAGACGTGGCTCAGAAACTGGAGGAGGACAGAGACATCAAACATGGCTCAGTGGCCGTAGGAGGACAGACACATCAGACTTGTCTCAGAAACCGGAGGAACACAGACACATCAGACATGGCTCAGAAACCGGAGGAAGACAGACACATCAGACATGGCTCAGAAACCGGAGGAGGACAGACACATCAGACATGGCTCAGAAACCGGAGGAGGACAGACACATCAGACATGGCTCAGAAACCGGAGGAGGACAGTCATCTCAGACATGGCACAGAAATCGGAGGAACACAGAGACATCAGACATGCCTCAGAAATCATAGGAGCACAGAGACATCAGACATGGCTCAGAAACCGGAGGAGGACAGAGACATCAGACATGGCTCAGAGGCCGGAGGAGGACAGAGACATCAGACATGGCTCTCAAACCGGAGGAGGACAGACACATCAGACATGGCTCAGAAACCGGAGGACACAGACACATCAGACATGGCACTGACACAGGAGGAGGACAGAGACATCAGACATGGCTCAGAAACAGAGGAGGACAGAGACATCAGACATGGCTCAAAAACTGGAGAAGGACAGAGACATCCGACATGGCTCAGAAACCGGAGGAGGACAGACACATCAGACATGGCTCAGAAACCGGAGGATGACAGACACATCAGACATGGCTCAGAGGCCGGAGGATGACAGAGACATCAGACATGGCTCAGAAACCGGATGAGGACAGAGACATCAGACGTGGCTCAGAAACTGGAGGACGACAGAGACATCAGACACGGCTCAGAGGCCGGAGGAGGACAGACACATCAGAAGTGGCTCAGAAACCGGAGGAACACAGACACATCAGACATGGCTTAGAGGCCGGAGGAGGACAGACACATCAGACATGGCTCAGAAACAGGAGGAGGACAGAGACATCAGACATGGCTCAGAAATTGGAGGAGGACAGAGACATCAGACATGGCTCAAAAACAGGAGGAGGACAGACACACCAGACATGGCTCAGAAACCGGAGGAGGACAGACACATCAGACATGGCTCAGAGGCCGGAGGAGGACAGAGACATCAGACATGGCTCAGCAACCAGAGGAACACAGACACATCAGACATAGATCAGAAACTGGAGGAGGACAGAGACATCAGACATGGCTCAGAAACCGGAGGAGGACAGACACATCAGACATGGCTCAGAAACCGGAGGATGACAGACACATAAGACATGGTTCAGAGGCCGGAGGATGACAGAGACATCAGACATGGCTCAGAAACTGGATGAGGACAGAGACATCAGACGTGGCTCAGAAACTGGAGTAGGACAGAGACATCAGACACGGCTCAGAGGCCGGAGGAGGACAGACACATCAGACTTGGCTCAGAAACCGGAGGAACACAGACACATCAGACATGGCTTAGAGGCCGGAGGAGGACAGACACATCAGACATGGCCCAGAAACCGGAGGAGGACAGAGACATCAGACATGGCTCAGAAATTGGAGGAGGACAGAGACATCAGACATTGCTCAAAAACCGGAGGAGGACAGACACACCAGACATGGCTCAGAAACCGGAGGAGGACAGACACATCAGACATGGCTCAGAGGCCGGACGAGGACAGAGACATCAGACATGGCTCAGAAACCGGATGAGGACAGAGACATCAGACGTGGCTCAGAAACTGGAGGAGGACAGAGACATCAGACATGGCTCAGAGGCCGTAGGAGGACAGACACATCAGACTTGTCTCAGAAACCGGAGGAACACAGACACATCAGACATGGCTCAGAAACCGGAGGAAGACAGACACATCAGACATGGCTCAGAAACCGGAGGAGGACAGACACATCAGACATGGCTCAGAAACCGGAGGAGGACAGACACATCAGACATGGCTCAGAAACCGGAGGAGGACAGACACATCAGACATGGGTCAGAAACCGGAGGAAGACAGACACATCAGACATGGCTCAGAAACCGGAGGAGGACAGACACATCAGACATGGCTCAGAAACCGGAGGAGGACAGAGACATCAGACATGGCTCAGAGGCCGGAAGAGGACAGGGACATCAGACATGGTTCAGAATCCGGAGGAGGACGGACACATCAGACATGGCTCAGATTCCGGAGGAGGACTGACACATCAGACATGGCTCAGAGGTAGGAGGAGGACAGAGACATCAGACATGGCTCAGAAACCGGATGAGGACAGAGACATCAGACGTGGCTCAGAAACTGGAGGACGACAGAGACATCAGACACGGCACAGAGGCCGGAGGAGGACAGACACATCAGACGTGGCTCAGAAACCGGAGGAACACAGACACATCAGACATGGCTTAGAGGCCGGAGGAGGACAGACACATCAGACATGGCTCAGAAACAGGAGGAGGACAGAGACATCAGACATGGCTCAGAAATTGGAGGAGGACAGAGACATCAGACATGGCTCAAAAACAGGAGGAGGACAGACACACCAGACATGGCTCAGAAACCGGAGGAGGATAGACACATCAGACATGGCTCAGAGGCCGGAGGAGGACAGAGACATCAGACATGGCTCAGAAACCGGAGGAACACAGACACATCAGACATAGATCAGAAACTGGAGGAGGACAGAGACATCAGACATGGCTCAGAAACCGGAGGATGACAGACACATAAGACATGGCTCAGAGGCCGGAGGTTGACAGAGACATCAGACATGGCTCAGAAACCGGATGAGGACAGAGACATCAGACGTGGCTCAGAAACTGGAGGAGGACAGAGACATCAGACACGGCTCAGAGGCCGGAGGAGGACAGACACATCAGACGTGGCTCAGAAACCGGAGGAACACAGACACATCAGACATGGCTTAGAGGCCGGAGGAGGACAGACACATCAGACATGGCTCAGAAACCGGAGGAGGACAGAGACATCAGACATGGCTCAGAAATTGGAGGAGGACAGAGACATCAGACATGGCTCAAAAACCGGAGGAAGACAGACACACCAGACATGGCTCAGAAACCGGAGGAGGACAGACACATCAGACATGGCTCAGAGGCCGGAGGAGGACAGAGACATCAGACATGGCTCAGAAACCAGATGAGGACGGAGACATCAGACGTGGCTCAGAAACTGGAGGAGGACAGAGACATCAAACATGGCTCAGTGGCCGTAGGAGGACAGACACATCAGACTTGTCTCAGAAACCGGAGGAACACAGACACATCAGACATGGCTCAGAAACCGGAGGAAGACAGACACATCAGACATGGCTCAGAAACCGGAGGAGGACAGACACATCAGACATGGCTCAGAAACCGGAGGAGGACAGACACATCAGACATGGCTCAGAAACCGGAGGAGGACAGTCATCTCAGACATGGCACAGAAATCGGAGGAACACAGAGACATCAGACATGCCTCAGAAATCATAGGAGCACAGAGACATCAGACATGGCTCAGAAACCGGAGGAGGACAGAGACATCAGACATGGCTCAGAGGCCGGAGGAGGACAGAGACATCAGACATGGCTCTCAAACCGGAGGAGGACAGACACATCAGACATGGCTCAGAAACCGGAGGACACAGACACATCAGACATGGCACTGACACAGGAGGAGGACAGAGACATCAGACATGGCTCAGAAACAGAGGAGGACAGAGACATCAGACATGGCTCAAAAACTGGAGAAGGACAGAGACATCCGACATGGCTCAGAAACCGGAGGAGGACAGACACATCAGACATGGCTCAGAAACCGGAGGATGACAGACACATCAGACATGGCTCAGAGGCCGGAGGATGACAGAGACATCAGACATGGCTCAGAAACCGGATGAGGACAGAGACATCAGACGTGGCTCAGAAACTGGAGGACGACAGAGACATCAGACACGGCTCAGAGGCCGGAGGAGGACAGACACATCAGAAGTGGCTCAGAAACCGGAGGAACACAGACACATCAGACATGGCTTAGAGGCCGGAGGAGGACAGACACATCAGACATGGCTCAGAAACAGGAGGAGGACAGAGACATCAGACATGGCTCAGAAATTGGAGGAGGACAGAGACATCAGACATGGCTCAAAAACAGGAGGAGGACAGACACACCAGACATGGCTCAGAAACCGGAGGAGGACAGACACATCAGACATGGCTCAGAGGCCGGAGGAGGACAGAGACATCAGACATGGCTCAGCAACCAGAGGAACACAGACACATCAGACATAGATCAGAAACTGGAGGAGGACAGAGACATCAGACATGGCTCAGAAACCGGAGGAGGACAGACACATCAGACATGGCTCAGAAAACGGAGGATGACAGACACATAAGACATGGTTCAGAGGCCGGAGGATGACAGAGACATCAGACATGGCTCAGAAACTGGATGAGGACAGAGACATCAGACGTGGCTCAGAAACTGGAGTAGGACAGAGACATCAGACACGGCTCAGAGGCCGGAGGAGGACAGACACATCAGACTTGGCTCAGAAACCGGAGGAACACAGACACATCAGACATGGCTTAGAGGCCGGAGGAGGACAGACACATCAGACATGGCCCAGAAACCGGAGGAGGACAGAGACATCAGACATGGCTCAGAAATTGGAGGAGGACAGAGACATCAGACATTGCTCAAAAACCGGAGGAGGACAGACACACCAGACATGGCTCAGAAACCGGAGGAGGACAGACACATCAGACATGGCTCAGAGGCCGGACGAGGACAGAGACATCAGACATGGCTCAGAAACCGGATGAGGACAGAGACATCAGACGTGGCTCAGAAACTGGAGGAGGACAGAGACATCAGACATGGCTCAGAGGCCGTAGGAGGACAGACACATCAGACTTGTCTCAGAAACCGGAGGAACACAGACACATCAGACATGGCTCAGAAACCGGAGGAAGACAGACACATCAGACATGGCTCAGAAACCGGAGGAGGACAGACACATCAGACATGGCTCAGAAACCGGAGGAGGACAGACACATCAGACATGGCTCAGAAACCGGAGGAGGACAGACACATCAGACATGGGTCAGAAACCGGAGGAAGACAGACACATCAGACATGGCTCAGAAACCGGAGGAGGACAGACACATCAGACATGGCTCAGAAACCGGAGGAGGACAGAGACATCAGACATGGCTCAGAGGCCGGAAGAGGACAGGGACATCAGACATGGTTCAGAATCCGGAGGAGGACAGACACATCAGACATGGCTCAGATTCCGGAGGAGGACTGACACATCAGACATGGCTCAGAGGTAGGAGGAGGACAGAGACATCAGACATGGCTCAGAAACCGGAGGAGGACGGACACATCAGACATGGCTCAGAAACAGGAGGGGCACAGGCACATCAGACATGGCTCAGAGGCCGGAGGAGGACAGAGACATCCGACATGGCTCAGAAACCGGAGGAGGACAGAGACATCAGACATGGCTCAGAAACAGAGGAGGACAGAGACATCAGACATGGCTCAAAAACTGGAGAAGGACAGAGACATCCGACATGGCTCAGAAACCGGAGGAGGACAGACACATCAGACATGGCTCAGAAACCGGAGGAGGACGGACACATCAGTCATGGCTCAGAGGCCGGAGGAGGACAGAGACATCAGACTTGGCTCAGAAACTGGAGGAGGACAGACACATCAGACATGGCTCAGAAACTGGAGGAGGACAGACACATCAGACGTGGCTCAGAAACCGGAGGAGGACAGTCATCTCAGACATGGCACAGAAATCGGAGGAACACAGAGACATCAGACATGGCTCAGAAATCGTAGGAGCACAGAGACATCAGACATGGCTCAGAAACCGGAGGAGGACAGAGACATCAGACATGGCTCAGAGGCCGGAGGAGGACAGAGACATCAGACATGGCTCTCAAACCGGAGGAGGACAGACACATCAGACATGGCTCAGAAACCGGAGGACACAGACACATCAGACATGGCACTGACACCGGAGGAGAACAGAGACATCAGACATGGCTCAGAAACAGAGGAGGACAGAGACATCAGACATGGCTCAGAAACTGGAGAAGGACAGAGACATCCGACATGGCTCAGAAATCGTAGTAGCACAGAGACATCAGACATGGCTCAGAGGCCGGAGGAGGACAGAGACATCAGACATGGCTCTCAAACCGGAGGAGGACAGACACATCAGACATGGCTCAGAAACCGGAGGACACAGACACATCAGACATGGCACTGACACCGGAGGAGGACAGAGACATCAGACATGGCTCAGAAACAGAGGAGGACAGAGACATCAGACATGGCTCAGAAACTGGAGAAGGACAGAGACATCCGACATGGCTCAGAAACAGGAGGAGGACAGACACATCAGACATGGCTCAGAAACCGGAGGATGACAGAGACATCAGACATGGCTCAGAAACCGGATGAGGACAGAGACATCAGACGTGGCTCAGAAACTGGAGGACGACAGAGACATCAGACACGGCACAGAGGCCGGAGGAGGACAGACACATCAGACGTGGCTCAGAAACCGGAGGAACACAGACACATCAGACATGGCTTAGAGGCCGGAGGAGGACAGACACATCAGACATGGCTCAGAAACAGGAGGAGGACAGAGACATCAGACATGGCTCAGAAATTGGAGGAGGACAGAGACATCAGACATGGCTCAAAAACAGGAGGAGGACAGACACACCAGACATGGCTCAGAAACCGGAGGAGGATAGACACATCAGACATGGCTCAGAGGCCGGAGGAGGACAGAGACATCAGACATGGCTCAGAAACCGGAGGAACACAGACACATCAGACATAGATCAGAAACTGGAGGAGGACAGAGACATCAGACATGGCTCAGAAACCGGAGGATGACAGACACATAAGACATGGCTCAGAGGCCGGAGGATGACAGAGACATCAGACATGGCTCAGAAACCGGATGAGGACAGAGACATCAGACGTGGCTCAGAAACTGGAGGAGGACAGAGACATCAGACACGGCTCAGAGGCCGGAGGAGGACAGACACATCAGACGTGGCTCAGAAACCGGAGGAACACAGACACATCAGACATGGCTTAGAGGCTGGAGGAGGACAGACACATCAGACATGGCTCAGAAACCGGAGGAGGACAGAGACATCAGACATGGCTCAGAAATTGGAGGAGGACAGAGACATCAGACATGGCTCAAAAACCGGAGGAAGACAGACACACCAGACATGGCTCAGAAACCGGAGGAGGACAGACACATCAGACATGGCTCAGAGGCCGGAGGAGGACAGAGACATCAGACATGGCTCAGAAACCAGATGAGGACGGAGACATCAGACGTGGCTCAGAAACTGGAGGAGGACAGAGACATCAGACATGGCTCAGTGGCCGTAGGAGGACAGACACATCAGACTTCTCTCAGAAACCGGAGGAACACAGACACATCAGACATGGCTCAGAAACCGGAGGAAGACAGACACATCAGACATGGCTCAGAAACCGGAGGAGGACAGACACATCAGACATGGCTCAGAAACCGGAGGAGGACAGACACATCAGACATGGCTCAGAAACCGGAGGAGGACAGTCATCTCAGACATGGCACAGAAATCGGAGGAACACAGAGACATCAGACATGCCTCAGAAATCGTAGGAGCACAGAGACATCAGACATGGCTCAGAAACCGGAGGAGGACAGAGACATCAGACATGGCTCAGAGGCCGGAGGAGGACAGAGACATCAGACATGGCTCTCAAACCGGAGAAGGACAGACACATCAGACATGGCTCAGAAACCGGACGACACAGACACATCAGACATGGCACTGACACAGGAGGAGGACAGAGACATCAGACATGGCTCAGAAACAGAGGAGGACAGAGACATCAGACATGGCTCAAAAACTGGAGAAGGACAGAGACATCCGACATGGCTCAGAAACCGGAGGAGGACAGACACATCAGACATGGCTCAGAAACCGGAGGATGACAGACACATCAGACATGGCTCAGAGGCCGGAGGATGACAGAGACATCAGACATGGCTCAGAAACCGGATGAGGACAGAGACATCAGACGTGGCTCAGAAACTGGAGGACGACAGAGACATCAGACACGGCTCAGAGGCCGGAGGAGGACAGACACATCAGAAGTGGCTCAGAAACCGGAGGAACACAGACACATCAGACATGGCTTAGAGGCCGGAGGAGGACAGACACATCAGACATGGCTCAGAAACAGGAGGAGGACAGAGACATCAGACATGGCTCAGAAATTGGAGGAGGACAGAGACATCAGACATGGCTCAAAAACAGGAGGAGGACAGACACACCAGACATGGCTCAGAAACCGGAGGAGGACAGACACATCAGACATGGCTCAGAGGCCGGAGGAGGACAGAGACATCAGACATGGCTCAGCAACCAGAGGAACACAGACACATCAGACATAGATCAGAAACTGGAGGAGGACAGAGACATCAGACATGGCTCAGAAACCGGAGGAGGACAAATACATCAGACATGGCTCAGAAACCGGAGGATGACAGACACATAAGACATGGTTCAGAGGCCGGAGGATGACAGAGACATCAGACATGGCTCAGAAACTGGATGAGGACAGAGACATCAGACGTGGCTCAGAAACTGGAGTAGGACAGAGACATCAGACACGGCTCAGAGGCCGGAGGAGGACAGACACATCAGACTTGGCTCAGAAACCGGAGGAACACAGACACATCAGACATGGCTTAGAGGCCGGAGGAGGACAGACACATCAGACATGGCTCAGAAACCGGAGGAGGACAGAGACATCAGACATGGCTCAGAGGCCGGAGGAGGACAGAGACATCAGACATGGCTCCGAAACCGGAGGAACACAGAGTCATCAGACATGGCTCAGAAACCGGAGGAGCACAGAGACATCAGACATGGCTCAGAAACCGGAGGAGGACAGACACATCAGACATGGCTCAGAGGCCGGAGGAGGACAGAGATATCACACATGGCTCACAAACCGGAGGAGGATAGACACATCAGACATGGCTCGGACGCCAGAGGAGGACAGACACAGCAGACATGGCTCAGAAGCCGGAGGAGGACAGACACATCCGACATGGGTCAGAAACCGGAGGAGGACAGACACATCAGACATGGCTCAGAAACCGGAGGAGGTCAGTCATATCAGACATGGCCCAGAAACGGGAGGAACACAGAGACATCAGACATGGCTCAGAAACCGGAGGAACACAGAGACATCAGACATGGCTCAGAAACCGGAGGAGCACAGAGACATCAGACATGGCTCAGAAACCGGAGGAGGACAGACTTATCAGACATGGCTCAGAGGCCGGAGGTGGACAGAGACATCAGACATGGCTCCGAAACCGGAGGAACACAGAGTTATCAGACATGGCTCAGAAACCGGAGGAGCACAGAGACATCAGACATGGCTCAGAAAGCGGAGGAGGACAGACACATCAGACATGGCTCAGAGGCCGGAGGAGGACAGAGATATCACACATGGCTCACAAACCGGAGGAGGATAGACACATCAGACATGGCTCGGACGCCGGAGGAGGACAGACACATCAGACATGGCTCAGAGGCCGGAGGAGGACAGACACATCAGACATGGGTCAGAAACCGGAGGAGGACAGAGTCATCAGACATTGCTCAGAAACCGGAGGAGGACACAGACATCAGACATGGCTCAGAAAACGGAGGAGGACAGAGACATCAGTCATGGCTCAGAAACCGGAGGAGGACAGACACATCAGACTAGGCTCAGAGGCCGGAGGAGGACAGAGTCATCAGACATGGCTCAGAAACCGGAGGAGGACAGACACATCAGACATGGCTCAGAAACCGGAGGAGCACAGATACATCAGACATGGGTCAGAAACCAGAGGAGGACAGAAACATCAGACATGGCTGAGATACCGGAGGAGGACAGAGACATCAGACATGACTCAGAAACCGGAGGAGGACAGACACATCAGACATGGCTCAGAAACCGGAGGAGGACAGACACATCAGTCATGGCTCAGAGGCCGGAGGAGGACAGAGACATCAGACTTGGCTCAGAAACTGGAGGAGGACAGACACATCAGACATGGCTCAGAAACCGGAGGAGGACAGACACATCAGACATGGCTCAGAAACCGGAGGAGGACAGTCATCTCAGACATGGCACAGAAATCGGAGGAACACAGAGACATCAGACATGGCTCAGAAATCGTAGGAGCACAGAGACATCAGACATGGCTCAGAAACCGGAGGAGGACAGAGACATCAGACATGGCTCAGAGGCCGGAGGAGGACAGAGACATCAGACATGGCTCTCAAACCGGAGGAGGACAGACACATCAGACATGGCTCAGAAACCGGAGGACACAGACACATCAGACATGGCACTGACACCGGAGGAGGACAGAGACATCAGACATGGCTCAGAAACAGAGGAGGACAGAGACATCAGACATGGCTCAGAAACTGGAGAAGGACAGAGACATCCGACATGGCTCAGAAACCGGAGGAGGACAGACACATCAGACATGGCTCAGAAACCGGAGGATGACAGACACATCAGAAATGGCTCAGAGGCCGGAGGATGACAGAGACATCAGACATGGCTCAGAAACCGGATGAGGACAGAGACATCAGACGTGGCTCAGAAACTGGAGGACGACAGAGACATCAGACACGGCTCAGAGGCCGGAGGAGGACAGACACATCAGACGTGGCTCAGAAACTGGAGGAACACAGACACATCAGACATGGCTTAGAGGCCGGAGGAGGACAGACACATCAGACATGGCTCAGAAACAGGAGGAGGACAGAGACATCAGACATGGCTCAGAAATTGGAGGAGGACAGAGTCATCAGACATGGCTCAAAAACAGGAGGAGGACAGACACACCAGACATGGCTCAGAAACCGGAGGAGGATAGACACATCAGACATGGCTCAGAGGCCGGAGGAGGACAGAGACATCAGACATGGCTCAGAAACCGGAGGAACACAGACACATCAGACATAGATCAGAAACTGGAGGAGGACAGAGACATCAGACATGGCTCAGAAACCGGAGGAGGACAGACACATCAGACATGGCTCAGAAACCGGAGGATGACAGACACATAAGACATGGCTCAGAGGCCGGAGGATGACAGAGACATCAGACATGGCTCAGAAACCGGATGAGGACAGAGTCATCAGACGTGGCTCAGAAACTGGAGGAGGACAGAGACATCAGACACGGCTCAGAGGCCGGAGGAGGACAGACACATCAGACGTGGCTCAGAAACCGGAGGAACACAGACACATCAGACATGGCTTAGAGGCCGGAGGAGGACAGACACATCAGACATGGCTCAGAAACCGGAGGAGGACAGAGACATCAGACATGGCTCAGAAATTGGAGGAGGACAGAGACATCAGACATGGCTCAAAAACCGGAGGAGGACAGACACACCAGACATGGCTCAGAAACCGGAGGAGGACAGACACATCAGACATGGCTCAGAGGCCGGAGGAGGACAGAGACATCAGACATGGCTCAGAAACCGGATGAGGACGGAGACATCAGACGTGGCTCAGAAACTGGAGGAGGACAGAGACATCAGACATGGCTCAGAGGCCGTAGGAGCACAGAGACATCAGACATGGCTCAGAGGCCGGAGGAGGACAGATACATCAGACATGGCTCTCAAACCGGAGGAGGACAGACACATCAGACATGGCTCAGAAACCGGAGGACACAGACACATCAGACATGGCACTGACACCAGAGGAGGACAGAGACATCAGACATGGCTCAGAAACAGAGGAGGACAGAGACATCAGACATGGCTCAGAAACTGGAGAAGGACAGAGACATCCGACATGGCTCAGAAACAGGAGGAGGACAGACACATCAGACATGGCTCAGAAACCGGAGGATGACAGACACATCAGACATGGCTCAGAGGCCGGAGGATTACAGAGACATCAGACATGGCTCAGAAACCGGATGAGGACAGAGACATCAGACGTGGCTCAGAAACTGGAGGACGACAGAGACATCAGACACGGCTCAGAGGCCGGAGGAGGACAGACACATCAGACGTGGCTCAGAAACCGGAGGAACACAGACACATCAGACATGGCTTAGAGGCCGGAGGAGGACAGACACATCAGACATGGCTCAGAAACAGGAGGAGGACAGAGACATCAGACATGGCTCAGAAATTGGAGGAGGACAGAGACATCAGACATGGCTCAAAAACAGGAGGAGGACAGACACACCAGACATGGCTCAGAAACCGGAGGAGGATAGACACATCAGACATGGCTCAGAGGCCGGAGGAGGACAGAGACATCAGACATGGCTCAGAAACCGGAGGAACACAGACACATCAGACATAGATCAGAAACTGGAGGAGGACAGAGACATCAGACATGGCTCAGAAACCGGAGGATGACAGACTCATAAGACATGGCTCAGAGGCCGGAGGATGACAGAGACATCAGACATGGCTCAGAAACCGGATGAGGACAGAGACATCAGACGTGGCTCAGAAACTGGAGGAGGACAGAGACATCAGACACGGCTCAGAGGCCGGAGGAGGACAGACACATCAGACGTGGCTCAGAAACCGGAGGAACACAGACACATCAGACATGGCTTAGAGGCCGGAGGAGGACAGACACATCAGACATGGCTCAGAAACCGGAGGAGGACAGAGACATCAGACATGGCTCAGAAATTGGAGGAGGACAGAGACATCAGACATGGCTCAAAAACCGGAGGAGGACAGACACACCAGACATGGCTCAGAAACCGGAGGAGGACAGACACATCAGACATGGCTCAGAGGCCGGAGGAGGACAGAGACATCAGACATGGCTCAGAAACCGCATGAGGACGGAGACATCAGACGTGGCTCAGAAACTGGAGGAGGACAGAGATATCAGACATGGCTCAGAGGCCGTAGGAGGACAGACACATCAGACTTGTCTCAGAAACCGGAGGAACACAGACACATCAGACATGGCTCAGAAACCGGAGGAAGACAGACACATCAGACATTGCTCAGAAACTGGAGGAGGACAGACACATCAGACATGGCTCAGAAACAGGAGGAGGACAGAGACATCAGACATGGCTCAGAAATTGGAGGAGGACAGAGTCATCAGACATGGCTCAAAAACAGGAGGAGGACAGACACACCAGACATGGCTCAGAAACCGGAGGAGGATAGACACATCAGACATGGCTCAGAGGCCGGAGGAGGACAGAGACATCAGACATGGCTCAGAAACCGGAGGAACACAGACACATCAGACATAGATCAGAAACTGGAGGAGGACAGAGACATCAGACATGGCTCAGAAACCGGAGGAGGACAGACACATCAGACATGGCTCAGAAACCGGAGGATGACAGACACATAAGACATGGCTCAGAGGCCGGAGGATGACAGAGACATCAGACATGGCTCAGAAACCGGATGAGGACAGAGTCATCAGACGTGGCTCAGAAACTGGAGGAGGACAGAGACATCAGACACGGCTCAGAGGCCGGAGGAGGACAGACACATCAGACGTGGCTCAGAAACCGGAGGAACACAGACACATCAGACATGGCTTAGAGGCCGGAGGAGGACAGACACATCAGACATGGCTCAGAAACCGGAGGAGGACAGAGACATCAGACATGGCTCAGAAATTGGAGGAGGACAGAGACATCAGACATGGCTCAAAAACCGGAGGAGGACAGACACACCAGACATGGCTCAGAAACCGGAGGAGGACAGACACATCAGACATGGCTCAGAGGCCGGAGGAGGACAGAGACATCAGACATGGCTCAGAAACCGGATGAGGACGGAGACATCAGACGTGGCTCAGAAACTGGAGGAGGACAGAGACATCAGACATGGCTCAGAGGCCGTAGGAGCACAGAGACATCAGACATGGCTCAGAGGCCGGAGGAGGACAGATACATCAGACATGTCTCTCAAACCGGAGGAGGACAGACACATCAGACATGGCTCAGAAACCGGAGGACACAGACACATAAGACATGGCACTGACACCGGAGGAGGACAGAGACATCAGACATGGCTCAGAAACAGAGGAGGACAGAGACATCAGACATGGCTCAGAAACTGGAGAAGGACAGAGACATCCGACATGGCTCAGAAACAGGAGGAGGACAGACACATCAGACATGGCTCAGAAACCGGAGGATGACAGACACATCAGACATGGCTCAGAGGCCGGAGGATTACAGAGACATCAGACATGGCTCAGAAACCGGATGAGGACAGAGACATCAGACGTGGCTCAGAAACTGGAGGACGACAGAGACATCAGACACGGCTCAGAGGCCGGAGGAGGACAGACACATCAGACGTGGCTCAGAAACCGGAGGAACACAGACACATCAGACATGGCTTAGAGGCCGGAGGAGGACAGACACATCAGACATGGCTCAGAAACAGGAGGAGGACAGAGACATCAGACATGGCTCAGAAATTGGAGGAGGACAGAGACATCAGACATGGCTCAAAAACAGGAGGAGGACAGACACACCAGACATGGCTCAGAAACCGGAGGAGGATAGACACATCAGACATGGCTCAGAGGCCGGAGGAGGACAGAGACATCAGACATGGCTCAGAAACCGGAGGAACACAGACACATCAGACATAGATCAGAAACTGGAGGAGGACAGAGACATCAGACATGGCTCAGAAACCGGAGGATGACAGACTCATAAGACATGGCTCAGAGGCCGGAGGATGACAGAGACATCAGACATGGCTCAGAAACCGGATGAGGACAGAGACATCAGACGTGGCTCAGAAACTGGAGGAGGACAGAGACATCAGACACGGCTCAGAGGCCGGAGGAGGACAGACACATCAGACGTGGCTCAGAAACCGGAGGAACACAGACACATCAGACATGGCTTAGAGGCCGGAGGAGGACAGACACATCAGACATGGCTCAGAAACCGGAGGAGGACAGAGACATCAGACATGGCTCAGAAATTGGAGGAGGACAGAGACATCAGACATGGCTCAAAAACCGGAGGAGGACAGACACACCAGACATGGCTCAGAAACCGGAGGAGGACAGACACATCAGACATGGCTCAGAGGCCGGAGGAGGACAGAGACATCAGACATGGCTCAGAAACCGGATGAGGACGGAGACATCAGACGTGGCTCAGAAACTGGAGGAGGACAGAGATATCAGACATGGCTCAGAGGCCGTAGGAGGACAGACACATCAGACATTGCTCAGAAACTGGAGGAGGACAGACACATCAGACATGGCTCAGAAACCGGAGGAGGACAGACACATCAGACATGGCTCAGAAAGCGGAGGAGGACAGTCATCTCAGACATGGCACAGAAATCGGAGGAACACAGAGACATCAGACATGGCTCAGAAATCGTAGGAGCACAGAGACATCAGACATGGCTCAGAAACCGGAGGAGGACAGAGACATCAGACATGGCTCAGAGGCCGGAGGAGGACAGAGACATCAGACATGGCTCTCAAACCGGAGGAGGACAGACACATCAGACATGGCTCAGAAACCGGAGGACACAGACACATCAGACATGGCACTGACACCGGAGGAGGACAGAGACATCAGACATGGCTCAGAAACAGAGGAGGACTGAGACATCAGACATGGCTCAAAAACTGGAGAAGGACAGAGTCATCCGACATGGCTCAGAAACCGGAGGAGGACAGACACATTAGACATGGCTCAGAAACCGGAGGATGACAGACACATCAGACATGGCTCAGAGGCCGGAGGATGACAGAGACATCAGACATGGCTCAGAAATCGTAGGAGCACAGAGACATCAGACATGGCTCAGAAACCGGAGGAGGACAGAGACATCAGACATGGCTCAGAGGCCGGAGGAGGACAGAGACATCAGACATGGCTCTCAAACCGGAGGAGGACAGACACATCAGACATGGCTCAGAAACCGGAGGACACAGACACATCAGACATGGCACTGACACCGGAGGAGGACAGAGACATCAGACATGGCTCAGAAACAGAGGAGGACAGAGACATCAGACATGGCTCAGAAACTGGAGAAGGACAGAGACATCCGACATGGCTCAGAAACCGGAGGAGGACAGACACATCAGACATGGCTCAGAAACCGGAGGATGACAGACACATCAGACATGGCTCAGAGGCCGGAGGATGACAGAGACATCAGACATGGCTCAGAAACCGGATGAGGACAGAGACATCAGACGTGGCTCAGAAACCGGAGGAACACAGACACATCAGACATGGCTTAGAGGCCGGAGGAGGACAGACACATCGGACATGGCTCAGAAACAGGAGGAGGACAGAGACATCAGACATGGCTCAGAAATTGGAGGAGGACAGAGACATCAGACATGGCTCAAAAACAGGAGGAGGACAGACACACCAGACATGGCTCAGAAACCGGAGGAGGATAGACACATCAGACATGGCTCAGAGGCCGGAGGAGGACAGAGACATCAGACATGGCTCAGAAACCGGAGGAACACAGACACATCAGACATAGATCAGAAACTGGAGGAGGACAGAGACATCAGACATGGCTCAGAAACCGGAGGAGGACAGACACATCAGACATGGCTCAGAAACCGGAGGATGACAGACACATAAGACATGGCTCAGAGGCCGGAGGATGACAGAGACATCAGACATGGCTCAGAAACCGGATGAGGACAGAGACATCAGACGTGGCTCAGAAACTGGAGGAGGACAGAGACATCAGACACGGCTCAGAGGCCGGAGGAGGACAGACACATCAGACGTGGCTCAGAAACCGGAGGAACACAGACACATCAGACATGGCTTAGAGGCCAGAGGAGGACAGACACATCAGACATGGCTCAGAAACCGGAGGAGGACAGAGACATCAGACATGGCTCAGAAATTGGAGGAGGACAGAGACATCAGACATGGCTCAAAAACCGGAGGAGGACAGACACACCAGACATGTCTCAGAAACCGGAGGAGGACAGACACATCAGACATGGCTCAGAGGCCGCAGGAGGACAGAGACATCAGACATGGCTCAGAAACAGGATGAGGACGGAGACATCAGACGTGGCTCAGAAACTGGAGGAGGACAGAGACATCAGACATGGCTCAGAGGCCGTAGGAGCACAGAGACATCAGACATGGCTCAGAGGCCGGAGGAGGACAGAGACATCAGACATGGCTCTCAAACCGGAGGAGGACAGACACATCAGACATGGCTCAGAAACCGGAGGACACAGACACATCAGACATGGCACTGACACCGGAGGAGGACAGAGACATCAGACATGGCTCTGAAACAGAGGAGGACAGAGACATCAGACATGGCTCAGAAACTGGAGAAGGACAGAGACATCCGACATGGCTCAGAAACAGGAGGAGGACAGACACATCAGACATGGCTCAGAAACCGGAGGATGACAGACACATCAGACATGGCTCAGAGGCCGGAGGATGACAGAGACATCAGACATGGCTCAGAAACCGGATGAGGACAGAGACATCAGACGTGGCTCAGAAACTGGAGGACGACAGAGACATCAGACACGGCTCAGAGGCCGGAGGAGGACAGACACATCAGACGTGGCTCAGAAACCGGAGGAACACAGACACATCAGACATGGCTTAGAGGCCGGAGGAGGACCGACACATCAGACATGGCTCAGAAATTGGAGGAGGACAGAGACATCAGACATGGCTCAAAAACAGGAGGAGGACAGACACACCAGACATGGCTCAGAAACCGGAGGAGGATAGACACATCAGACATGGCTCAGAGGCCGGAGGAGGACAGAGACATCAGACATGGCTCAGAAACCGGAGGAACACAGACACATCAGACATAGATCAGAAACTGGAGGAGGACAGAGACATCAGACATGGCTCAGAAACCGGAGGATGACAGACACATAAGACATGGCTCAGAGGCCGGAGGATGACAGAGACATCAGACATGGCTCAGAAACCGGATGAGGACAGAGACATCAGACGTGGCTCAGAAACTGGAGGAGGACAGAGACATCAGACACGGCTCAGAGGCCGGAGGAGGACAGACACATCAGACGTGGCTCAGATACCGGAGGAACACAGACACATCAGACATGGCTTAGAGGCCGGAGGAGGACAGACACATCAGACATGGCTCAGAAACCGGAGGAGGACAGTGACATCAGACATGGCTCAGAAATTGGAGGAGGACAGAGACATCAGACATGGCTCAAAAACCGGAGGAGGACAGACACACCAGACATGGCTCAGAAACCGGAGGAGGACAGACACATCAGACATGGCTCAGAGGCCGGAGGAGGACAGAGACATCAGACATGGCTCAGAAACCGGATGAGGACGGAGACATCAGACGTGGCTCAGAAACTGGAGGAGGACAGAGACATCAGACATGGCTCAGAGGCCGTAGGAGGACAGACACATCAGACTTGTCTCAGAAACCGGAGGAACACAGACACATCATACATGGCTCAGAAACCGGAGGAAGACAGACACATCAGACATGGCTCAGAAACCGGAGGAGGACAGACACATCAGACATGGCTCAGAAACCGGAGGAGGACAGACACATCAGACATGGCTCAGAAACCGGAGGAGGACAGTCATCTCAGACATGGCACAGAAATCGGAGGAACACAGAGACATCAGACATGGCTCAGAAATCGTAGGAGCACAGAGACATCAGACATGGCTCAGAAACCGGATGAGGACGGAGACATCAGACGTGGCTCAGAAACTGGAGGAGGACAGAGACATCAGACATGGCTCAGAGGCCGTAGGAGGACAGACACATCAGACTTGTCTCAGAAACCGGAGGAACACAGACACATCAGACATGGCTCAGAAACCGGAGGAAGACAGACACATCAGACATGGCTCAGAAACCGGAGGAGGACAGACACATCAGACATGGCTCAGAAACCGGAGGAGGACAGACACATCAGACATGGCTCAGAAACCGGAGGAGGACAGTCATCTCAGACATGGCACAGAAATCGGAGGAACACAGAGACATCAGACATGGCTCAGAAATCGTAGGAGCACAGAGACATCAGACATGGCTCAGAAACCGGAGGAGGACAGAGACATCAGACATGGCTCAGAGGCCGGAGGAGGACAGAGACATCAGACATGGCTCTCAAACCGGAGGAGGACAGACACATCAGACATGGCTCAGAAACCGGAGGACACAGACACATCAGACATGGCACTGACACCGGAGGAGGACAGAGACATCAGACATGGCTCAGAAACAGAGGAGGACAGAGACATCAGACATGGCTCAAAAACTGGAGAAGGACAGAGTCATCCGACATGGCTCAGAAACCGGAGGAGGACAGACACATCAGACATGGCTCAGAAACCGGAGGATGACAGACACATCAGACATGGCTCAGAGGCCGGAGGATGACAGAGACATCAGACATGGCTCAGAAATCGTAGGAGCACAGAGACATCAGACATGGCTCAGAAACCGGAGGAGGACAGAGACATCAGACATGGCTCAGAGGCCGGAGGAGGACAGAGACATCAGACATGGCTCTCAAACCGGAGGAGGACAGACACATCAGACATGGCTCAGAAACCGGAGGACACAGACACATCAGACATGGCACTGACACCGGAGGAGGACAGAGACATCAGACATGGCTCAGAAACAGAGGAGGACAGAGACATCAGACATGGCTCAAAAACTGGAGAAGGACAGAGACATCCGACATGGCTCAGAAACCGGAGGAGGAGAGACACATCAGACATGGCTCAGAAACCGGAGGAGGACAGACACATCAGTCATGGCTCAGAGGCCGGAGGAGGACAGAGACATCAGACTTGGCTCAGAAACTGGAGGAGGACAGACACATCAGACATGGCTCAGAAACCGGAGGAGGACAGTCATCTCAGACATGGCACAGAAATCGGAGGAACACAGAGACATCAGACATGGCTCAGAAACAGAGGAGGACAGAGACATCAGACATGGCTCAAAAACTGGAGAAGGACAGAGTCATCCGACATGGCTCAGAAACCGGAGGAGGACAGACACATCAGACATGGCTCAGAAACCGGAGGATGACAGACACATCAGACATGGCTCAGAGGCCGGAGGATGACAGAGACATCAGACATGGCTCAGAAATCGTAGGAGCACAGAGACATCAGACATGGCTCAGAAACCGGAGGAGGACAGAGACATCAGACATGGCTCAGAGGCCGGAGGAGGACAGAGACATCAGACATGGCTCTCAAACCGGAGGAGGACAGACACATCAGACATGGCTCAGAAACCGGAGGACACAGACACATCAGACATGGCACTGACACCGGAGGAGGACAGAGACATCAGACATGGCTCAGAAACAGAGAAGGACAGAGACATCAGACATGGCTCAAAAACTGGAGAAGGACAGAGACATCCGACATGGCTCAGAAACCGGAGGAGTACAGACACATCAGACATGGCTCAGAAACCGGAGGAGGACAGACACATCAGTCATGTCTCAGAGGCCGGAGGAGGACAGAGACATCAGACTTGGCTCAGAAACTGGAGGAGGACAGACACATCAGACATGGCTCAGAAACCGGAGGAGGACAGACACATCAGACATGGCTCAGAACCCGGAGGAGGACAGTCATCTCAGACATGGCACAGAAATCGGAGGAACACAGAGACATCAGACATGGCTCAGAAATCGTAGGAGCACAGAGACATCAGACATGGCTCAGAAACCGGAGGAGGACAGAGACATCAGACATGGCTCAGAGGCCGGAGGAGGACAGAGACATCAGACATGGCTCTCAAACCGGAGGAGGACAGACACATCAGACATGGCTCAGAAACCGGAGGACACAGACACATCAGACATGGCACTGACACCGGAGGAGGACAGAGACATCAGACATGGCTCAGAAACAGGGGAGGACAGAGACATCAGACATGGCTCAGAAACTGGAGAAGCACAGAGACATCCGACATGGCTCAGAAATCGTAGGAGCACAGAGACATCAGACATGGCTCAGAGGCCGGAGGAGGACAGAGACATCAGACATGGCTCTCAAACCGGAGGAGGACAGACACATCAGACATGGCTCAGAAACCGGAGGACACAGACACATCAGACATGGCACTGACACCGGAGGAGGACAGAGACATCAGACATGGCTCAGAAACAGAGGAGGACAGAGACATCAGACATGGCTCAGAAACTGGAGAAGGACAGAGACATCCGACATGGCTCAGAAACAGGAGGAGGACAGACACATCAGACATGGCTCAGAAACCGGAGGATGACAGACACATCAGACATGGCTCAGAGGCCGGAGGATGACAGAGACATCAGACATGGCTCAGAAACCGGATGAGGACAGAGACATCAGACGTGGCTCAGAAACTGGAGGACGACAGAGACATCAGACACGGCTCAGAGGCCGGAGGAGGACAGACACATCAGACGTGGCTCAGAAACCGGAGGAACACAGACACATCAGACATGGCTTAGAGGCCGGAGGAGGACAGACACATCAGACATGGCTCAGAAACAGGAGGAGGACAGAGACATCAGACATGGCTCAGAAATTGGAGGAGGACAGAGACATCAGACATGGCTCAAAAACAGGAGGAGGACTGACACACCAGACATGGCTCAGAAACCGGAGGAGGATAGACACATCAGACATGGCTCAGAGGCCGGAGGAGGACAGAGACATCAGACATGGCTCAGAAACCGGAGGAACACAGACACATCAGACATAGATCAGAAACTGGAGGAGGACAGAGACATCAGACATGGCTCAGAAACCGGAGGATGACAGACACATAAGACATGGCTCAGAGGCCGGAGGAGGACAGAGACATCAGACATGGCTCAGAAACCGGATGAGGACAGAGACATCAGACGTGGCTCAGAAACTGGAGGAGGACAGAGACATCAGACACGGCTCAGAGGCCGGAGGAGGACAGACACATCAGACGTGGCTCAGAAACCGGAGGAACACAGACACATCAGACATGGCTTAGAGGCCGGAGGAGGACAGACACATCAGACATGGCTCAGAAACCGGAGGAGGACAGAGACATCAGACATGGCTCAGAAATTGGAGGAGGACAGAGACATCAGACATGGCTCAAAAACCGGAGGAGGACAGACACACCAGACATGGCTCAGAAACCGGAGGAGGACAGACACATCAGACATGGCTCAGAGGCCGGAGGAGGACAGAGACATCAGACATGGCTCAGAAACCGGATGAGGACGGAGACATCAGACGTGGCTCAGAAACTGGAGGAGGACAGAGACATCAGACATGGCTCAGAGGCCGTAGGAGGACAGACACATCAGACTTGTCTCAGAAACGGGAGGAACACAGACACATCAGACATGGCTCAGAAACCGGAGGAAGACAGACACATCAGACATGGCTCAGAAACCGGAGGAGGACAGACACATCAGACATGGCTCAGAAACCGGAGGAAGACAGACACATCAGACATGGCTCAGAAACCGGAGGAGGACAGTCATCTCAGACATGGCACAGAAATCGGAGGAACACAGAGACATCAGACATGGCTCAGAAATCGTAGGAGCACAGAGACATCAGACATGGCTCAGAAACCGGAGGAGGACAGAGACATCAGACATGGCTCAGAGGCCGGAGGAGGACAGAGACATCAGACATGGCTCTCAAACCGGAGGAGGACAGACACATCAGACATGGCTCAGAAACCGGAGGACACAGACACATCAGACATGGCACTGACACCGGAGGAGGACAGAGACATCAGACATGGCTCAGAAACAGAGGAGGACAGAGACATCAGACATGGCTCAAAAACTGGAGAAGGACAGAGACATCCGAAATGGCTCAGAAACCGGAGGAGGACAGACACATCAGACATGGCTCAGAAACCGGAGGATGACAGACACATCAGACATGGCTCAAAGGCCGGAGGATGACAGAGACATCAGACATGGCTCAGAAACCGGATGAGGACAGAGACATCAGACGTGGCTCAGAAACTGGAGGACGACAGAGACATCAGACACGGCTCAGAGGCCGGAGGAGGACAGACACATCAGAAGTGGCTCAGAAACCGGAGGAACACAGACACATCAGACATGGCTTAGAGGCCGGAGGAGGACAGACACATCAGACATGGCTCAGAAACCGGAGGAGGACAGTCATCTCAGACATGGCACAGAAATCGGAGGAACACAGAGACATCAGACATGGCTCAGAAATCGTAGGAGCACAGAGACATCAGACATGGCTCAGAAACCGGAGGAGGACAGAGACATCAGACATGGCTCAGAGGCCGGAGGAGGACAGAGACATCAGACATGGCTCTCAAACCGGAGGAGGACAGACACATCAGACATGGCTCAGAAACCGGAGGACACAGACACATCAGACATGGCACTGACACCGGAGGAGGACAGAGACATCAGACATGGCTCAGAAACAGGGGAGGACAGAGACATCAGACATGGCTCAGAAACTGGAGAAGCACAGAGACATCCGACATGGCTCAGAAATCGTAGGAGCACAGAGACATCAGACATCGCTCAGAGGCCGGAGGAGGACAGAGACATCAGACATGGCTCTCAAACCGGAGGAGGACAGACACATCAGACATGGCTCAGAAACCGGAGGACACAGACACATCAGACATGGCACTGACACCGGAGGAGGACAGAGACATCAGACATGACTCAGAAACAGAGGAGGACAGAGACATCAGACATGGCTCAGAAACTGGAGAAGGACAGAGACATCCGACATGGCTCAGAAACAGGAGGAGGACAGACACATCAGACATGGCTCAGAAACCGGAGGATGACAGACACATCAGACATGGCTCAGAGGCCGGAGGATGACAGAGACATCAGACATGGCTCAGAAACCGGATGAGGACAGAGACATCAGACGTGGCTCAGAAACTGGAGGACGACAGAGACATCAGACACGGCACAGAGGCCGGCGGAGGACAGACACATCAGACGTGGCTCAGAAACCGGAGGAACACAGACACATCAGACATGGCTTAGAGGCCGGAGGAGGACAGACACATCAGACATGGCTCAGAAACAGGAGGAGGACAGAGACATCAGACATGGCTCAGAAATTGGAGGAGGACAGAGACATCAGACATGGCTCAAAAACAGGAGGAGGACAGACACACCAGACATGGCTCAGAAACCGGAGGAGGATAGACACATCAGACATGGCTCAGAGGCCGGAGGAGGACAGAGACATCAGACATGGCTCAGAAACCGGAGGAACACAGACACATCAGACATAGATCAGAAACTGGAGGAGGACAGTCATCTCAGACATGGCACAGAAATCGGAGGAACACAGAGACATCAGACATGGCTCAGAAACAGAGGAGGACAGAGACATCAGACATGGCTCAAAAACTGGAGAAGGACAGAGTCATCCGACATGGCTCAGAAACCGGAGGAGGACAGACACATCAGACATGGCTCAGAAACCGGAGGATGACAGACACATCAGACATGGCTCAGAGGCCGGAGGATGACAGAGACATCAGACATGGCTCAGAAATCGTAGGAGCACAGAGACATCAGACATGGCTCAGAAACCGGAGGAGGACAGAGACATCAGACATGGCTCAGAGGCCGGAGGAGGACAGAGACATCAGACATGGCTCTCAAACCGGAGGAGGACAGACACATCAGACATGGCTCAGAAACCGGAGGATACAGACACATCAGACATGGCACTGACACCGGAGGAGGACAGAGACATCAGACATGGCTCAGAAACAGAGGAGGACAGAGACATCAGACATGGCTCAAAAACTGGAGAAGGACAGAGACATCCGACATGGCTCAGAAACCGGAGGAGTACAGACACATCAGACATGGCTCAGAAACCGGAGGAGGACAGACACATCAGTCATGTCTCAGAGGCCGGAGGAGGACAGAGACATCAGACTTGGCTCAGAAACTGGAGGAGGACAGACACATCAGACATGGCTCAGAAACCGGAGGAGGACAGACACATCAGACATGGCTCAGAAACCGGAGGAGGACAGTCATCTCAGACATGGCACAGAAATCGGAGGAACACAGAGACATCAGACATGGCTCAGAAATCGTAGGAGCACAGAGACATCAGACATGGCTCAGAAACCGGAGGAGGACAGAGACATCAGACATGGCTCAGAGGCCGGAGGAGGACAGAGACATCAGACATGGCTCTCAAACCGGAGGAGGACAGACACATCAGACATGGCTCAGAAACCGGAGGACACAGACACATCAGACATGGCACTGACACCGGAGGAGGACAGAGACATCAGACATGGCTCAGAAACAGGGGAGGACAGAGACATCAGACATGGCTCAGAAACTGGAGAAGCACAGAGACATCCGACATGGCTCAGAAATCGTAGGAGCACAGAGATATCAGACATGGCTCAGAGGCCGGAGGAGGACAGAGACATCAGACATGGCTCTCAAACCGGAGGAGGACAGACACATCAGACATGGCTCAGAAACCGGAGGACACAGACACATCAGACATGGCACTGACACCGGAGGAGGACAGAGACATCAGACATGGCTCAGAAACAGAGGAGGACAGAGACATCAGACATGGCTCAGAAACTGGAGAAGGACAGAGACATCCGACATGGCTCAGAAACAGGAGGAGGACAGACACATCAGACATGGCTCAGAAACCGGAGGATGACAGACACATCAGACATGGCTCAGAGGCCGGAGGATGACAGAGACATCAGACATGGCTCAGAAACCGGATGAGGACAGAGACATCAGACGTGGCTCAGAAACTGGAGGACGACAGAGACATCAGACACGGCTCAGAGGCCGGAGGAGGACAGACACATCAGACGTGGCTCAGAAACCGGAGGAACACAGACACATCAGACATGGCTTAGAGGCCGGAGGAGGACAGACACATCAGACATGGCTCAGAAACAGGAGGAGGACAGAGACATCAGACATGGCTCAGAAATTGGAGGAGGACAGAGACATCAGACATGGCTCAAAAACAGGAGGAGGACTGACACACCAGACATGGCTCAGAAACCGGAGGAGGATAGACACATCAGACATGGCTCAGAGGCCGGAGGAGGACAGAGACATCAGACATGGCTCAGAAACCGGAGGAACACAGACACATCAGACATAGATCAGAAACTGGAGGAGGACAGAGACATCAGACATGGCTCAGAAACCGGAGGATGACAGACACATAAGACATGGCTCAGAGGCCGGAGGAGGACAGAGACATCAGACATGGCTCAGAAACCGGATGAGGACAGAGACATCAGACGTGGCTCAGAAACTGGAGGAGGACAGAGACATCAGAAACGGCTCAGAGGCCGGAGGAGGACAGACACATCAGACGTGGCTCAGAAACCGGAGGAACACAGACACATCAGACATGGCTTAGAGGCCGGAGGAGGACAGACACATCAGACATGGCTCAGAAACCGGAGGAGGACAGAGACATCAGACATGGCTCAGAAATTGGAGGAGGACAGAGACATCAGACATGGCTCAAAAACCGGAGGAGGACAGACACACCAGACATGGCTCAGAAACCGGAGGAGGACAGACACATCAGACATGGCTCAGAGGCCGGAGGAGGACAGAGACATCAGACATGGCTCAGAAACCGGATGAGGACGGAGACATCAGACGTGGCTCAGAAACTGGAGGAGGACAGAGACATCAGACATGGCTCAGAGGCCGTAGGAGGACAGACACATCAGACTTGTCTCAGAAACGGGAGGAACACAGACACATCAGACATGCCTCAGAAACCGGAGGAAGACAGACACATCAGACATGGCTCAGAAACCGGAGGAGGACAGACACATCAGACATGGCTCAGAAACCGGAGGAAGACAGACACATCAGACATGGCTCAGAAACCGGAGGAGGACAGTCATCTCAGACATGGCACAGAAATCGGAGGAACACAGAGACATCAGACATGGCTCAGAAATCGTAGGAGCACAGAGACATCAGACATGGCTCAGAAACCGGAGGAGGACAGAGACATCAGACATGGCTCTCAAACCGGAGGAGGACAGACACATCAGACATGGCTCAGAAACCGGAGGACACAGACACATCAGACATGGCACTGACACCGGAGGAGGACAGAGACATCAGACATGGCTCAGAAACAGAGGAGGACAGAGACATCAGACATGGCTCAAAAACTGGAGAAGGACAGAGACATCCGAAATGGCTCAGAAACCGGAGGAGGACAGACACATCAGACATGGCTCAGAAACCGGAGGATGACAGACACATCAGACATGGCTCAGAGGCCGGAGGATGACAGAGACATCAGACATGGCTCAGAAACCGGATGAGGACAGAGACATCAGACGTGGCTCAGAAACTGGAGGACGACAGAGACATCAGACACGGCTCAGAGGCCGGAGGAGGACAGACACATCAGAAGTGGCTCAGAAACCGGAGGAACACAGACACATCAGACATGGCTTAGAGGCCGGAGGAGGACAGACACATCAGACATGGCTCAGAAACCGGAGGAGGACAGTCATCTCAGACATGGCACAGAAATCGGAGGAACACAGAGACATCAGACATGGCTCAGAAATCGTAGGAGCACAGAGACATCAGACATGGCTCAGAAACCGGAGGAGGACAGAGACATCAGACATGGCTCAGAGGCCGGAGGAGGACAGAGACATCAGACATGGCTCTCAAACCGGAGGAGGACAGAGACATCAGACATGGCTCAGAAACCGGAGGACACAGACACATCAGACATGGCACTGACACCGGAGGAGGACAGAGACATCAGACATGGCTCAGAAACAGGGGAGGACAGAGACATCAGACATGGCTCAGAAACTGGAGAAGCACAGAGACATCCGACATGGCTCAGAAATCGTAGGAGCACAGAGACATCAGACATGGCTCAGAGGCCGGAGGAGGACAGAGACATCAGACATGGCTCTCAAACCGGAGGAGGACAGACACATCAGACATGGCTCAGAAACCGGAGGACACAGACACATCAGACATGGCACTGACACCGGAGGAGGACAGAGACATCAGACATGGCTCAGAAACAGAGGAGGACAGAGACATCAGACATGGCTCAGAAACTGGAGAAGGACAGAGACATCCGACATGGCTCAGAAACAGGAGGAGGACAGACACATCAGACATGGCTCAGAAACCGGAGGATGACAGACACATCAGACATGGCTCAGAGGCCGGAGGATGACAGAGACATCAGACATGGCTCAGAAACCGGATGAGGACAGAGACATCAGACGTGGCTCAGAAACTGGAGGACGACAGAGACATCAGACACGGCTCAGAGGCCGGAGGAGGACAGACACATCAGACGTGGCTCAGAAACTGGAGAAGGACAGAGACATCCGACATGGCTCAGAAACAGAGGATGACAGACACATCAGACATGGCTCAGAGGCCGGAGGATGACAGAGACATCAGACATGGCTCAGAAACCGGATGAGGACAGAGACATCAGACGTGGCTCAGAAACTGGAGGACGACAGAGACATCAGACACGGCACAGAGGCCGGCGGAGGACAGACACATCAGACGTGGCTCAGAAACCGGAGGAACACAGACACATCAGACATGGCTTAGAGGCCGGAGGAGGACAGACACATCAGACATGGCTCAGAAACAGGAGGAGGACAGAGACATCAGACATGGCTCAGAAATTGGAGGAGGACAGAGACATCAGACATGGCTCAAAAACAGGAGGAGGACAGACACACCAGACATGGCTCAGAAACCGGAGGAGGATAGACACATCAGACATGGCTCAGAGGCCGGAGGAGGACAGAGACATCAGACATGGCTCAGAAACCGGAGGAACACAGACACATCAGACATAGATCAGAAACTGGAGGAGGACAGTCATCTCAGACATGGCACAGAAATCGGAGGAACACAGAGACATCAGACATGGCTCAGAAACAGAGGAGGACAGAGACATCAGACATGGCTCAAAAACTGGAGAAGGACAGAGTCATCCGACATGGCTCAGAAACCGGAGGAGGACAGACACATCAGACATGGCTCAGAAACCGGAGGATGACAGACACATCAGACATGGCTCAGAGGCCGGAGGATGACAGAGACATCAGACATGGCTCAGAAATCGTAGGAGCACAGAGACATCAGACATGGCTCAGAAACCGGAGGAGGACAGAGACATCAGACATGGCTCAGAGGCCGGAGGAGGACAGAGACATCAGACATGGCTCTCAAACCGGAGGAGGACAGACACATCAGACATGGCTCAGAAACCGGAGGATACAGACACATCAGACATGGCACTGACACCGGAGGAGGACAGAGACATCAGACATGGCTCAGAAACAGAGGAGGACAGAGACATCAGACATGGCTCAAAAACTGGAGAAGGACAGAGACATCCGACATGGCTCAGAAACCGGAGGAGTACAGACACATCAGACATGGCTCAGAAACCGGAGGAGGACAGACACATCAGTCATGTCTCAGAGGCCGGAGGAGGACAGAGACATCAGACTTGGCTCAGAAACTGGAGGAGGACAGACACATCAGACATGGCTCAGAAACCGGAGGAGGACAGACACATCAGACATGGCTCAGAAACCGGAGGAGGACAGTCATCTCAGACATGGCACAGAAATCGGAGGAACACAGAGACATCAGACATGGCTCAGAAATCGTAGGAGCACAGAGACATCAGACATGGCTCAGAAACCGGAGGAGGACAGAGACATCAGACATGGCTCAGAGGCCGGAGGAGGACAGAGACATCAGACATGGCTCTCAAACCGGAGGAGGACAGACACATCAGACATGGCTCAGAAACCGGAGGACACAGACACATCAGACATGGCACTGACACCGGAGGAGGACAGAGACATCAGACATGGCTCAGAAACAGGGGAGGACAGAGACATCAGACATGGCTCAGAAACTGGAGAAGCACAGAGACATCCGACATGGCTCAGAAATCGTAGGAGCACAGAGATATCAGACATGGCTCAGAGGCCGGAGGAGGACAGAGACATCAGACATGGCTCTCAAACCGGAGGAGGACAGACACATCAGACATGGCTCAGAAACCGGAGGACACAGACACATCAGACATGGCACTGACACCGGAGGAGGACAGAGACATCAGACATGGCTCAGAAACAGAGGAGGACAGAGACATCAGACATGGCTCAGAAACTGGAGAAGGACAGAGACATCCGACATGGCTCAGAAACAGGAGGAGGACAGACACATCAGACATGGCTCAGAAACCGGAGGATGACAGACACATCAGACATGGCTCAGAGGCCGGAGGATGACAGAGACATCAGACATGGCTCAGAAACCGGATGAGGACAGAGACATCAGACGTGGCTCAGAAACTGGAGGACGACAGAGACATCAGACACGGCTCAGAGGCCGGAGGAGGACAGACACATCAGACGTGGCTCAGAAACCGGAGGAACACAGACACATCAGACATGGCTTAGAGGCCGGAGGAGGACAGACACATCAGACATGGCTCAGAAACAGGAGGAGGACAGAGACATCAGACATGGCTCAGAAATTGGAGGAGGACAGAGACATCAGACATGGCTCAAAAACAGGAGGAGGACTGACACACCAGACATGGCTCAGAAACCGGAGGAGGATAGACACATCAGACATGGCTCAGAGGCCGGAGGAGGACAGAGACATCAGACATGGCTCAGAAACCGGAGGAACACAGACACATCAGACATAGATCAGAAACTGGAGGAGGACAGAGACATCAGACATGGCTCAGAAACCGGAGGATGACAGACACATAAGACATGGCTCAGAGGCCGGAGGAGGACAGAGACATCAGACATGGCTCAGAAACCGGATGAGGACAGAGACATCAGACGTGGCTCAGAAACTGGAGGAGGACAGAGACATCAGAAACGGCTCAGAGGCCGGAGGAGGACAGACACATCAGACGTGGCTCAGAAACCGGAGGAACACAGACACATCAGACATGGCTTAGAGGCCGGAGGAGGACAGACACATCAGACATGGCTCAGAAACCGGAGGAGGACAGAGACATCAGACATGGCTCAGAAATTGGAGGAGGACAGAGACATCAGACATGGCTCAAAAACCGGAGGAGGACAGACACACCAGACATGGCTCAGAAACCGGAGGAGGACAGACACATCAGACATGGCTCAGAGGCCGGAGGAGGACAGAGACATCAGACATGGCTCAGAAACCGGATGAGGACGGAGACATCAGACGTGGCTCAGAAACTGGAGGAGGACAGAGACATCAGACATGGCTCAGAGGCCGTAGGAGGACAGACACATCAGACTTGTCTCAGAAACGGGAGGAACACAGACACATCAGACATGCCTCAGAAACCGGAGGAAGACAGACACATCAGACATGGCTCAGAAACCGGAGGAGGACAGCCACATCAGACATGGCTCAGAAACCGGAGGAAGACAGACACATCAGACATGGCTCAGAAACCGGAGGAGGACAGTCATCTCAGACATGGCACAGAAATCGGAGGAACACAGAGACATCAGACATGGCTCAGAAATCGTAGGAGCACAGAGACATCAGACATGGCTCAGAAACCGGAGGAGGACAGAGACATCAGACATGGCTCAGAGGCCGGAGGAGGACAGAGACATCAGACATGGCTCTCAAACCGGAGGAGGACAGACACATCAGACATGGCTCAGAAACCGGAGGACACAGACACATCAGACATGGCACTGACACCGGAGGAGGACAGAGACATCAGACATGGCTCAGAAACAGAGGAGGACAGAGACATCAGACATGGCTCAAAAACTGGAGAAGGACAGAGACATCCGAAATGGCTCAGAAACCGGAGGAGGACAGACACATCAGACATGGCTCAGAAACCGGAGGATGACAGACACATCAGACATGGCTCAGAGGCCGGAGGATGACAGAGACATCAGACATGGCTCAGAAACCGGATGAGGACAGAGACATCAGACGTGGCTCAGAAACTGGAGGACGACAGAGACATCAGACACGGCTCAGAGGCCGGAGGAGGACAGACACATCAGAAGTGGCTCAGAAACCGGAGGAACACAGACACATCAGACATGGCTTAGAGGCCGGAGGAGGACAGACACATCAGACATGGCTCAGAAACCGGAGGAGGACAGTCATCTCAGACATGGCACAGAAATCGGAGGAACACAGAGACATCAGACATGGCTCAGAAATCGTAGGAGCACAGAGACATCAGACATGGCTCAGAAACCGGAGGAGGACAGAGACATCAGACATGGCTCAGAGGCCGGAGGAGGACAGAGACATCAGACATGGCTCTCAAACCGGAGGAGGACAGACACATCAGACATGGCTCAGAAACCGGAGGACACAGACACATCAGACATGGCACTGACACCGGAGGAGGACAGAGACATCAGACATGGCTCAGAAACAGGGGAGGACAGAGACATCAGACATGGCTCAGAAACTGGAGAAGCACAGAGACATCCGACATGGCTCAGAAATCGTAGGAGCACAGAGATATCAGACATGGCTCAGAGGCCGGAGGAGGACAGAGACATCAGACATGGCTCTCAAACCGGAGGAGGACAGACACATCAGACATGGCTCAGAAACCGGAGGACACAGACACATCAGACATGGCACTGACACCGGAGGAGGACAGAGACATCAGACATGGCTCAGAAACAGAGGAGGACAGAGACATCAGACATGGCTCAGAAACTGGAGAAGGACAGAGACATCCGACATGGCTCAGAAACAGGAGGAGGACAGACACATCAGACATGGCTCAGAAACCGGAGGATGACAGACACATCAGACATGGCTCAGAGGCCGGAGGATGACAGAGACATCAGACATGGCTCAGAAACCGGATGAGGACAGAGACATCAGACGTGGCTCAGAAACTGGAGGACGACAGAGACATCAGACACGGCTCAGAGGCCGGAGGAGGACAGACACATCAGACGTGGCTCAGAAACCGGAGGAACACAGACACATCAGACATGGCTTAGAGGCCGGAGGAGGACAGACACATCAGACATGGCTCAGAAACAGGAGGAGGACAGAGACATCAGACATGGCTCAGAAATTGGAGGAGGACAGAGACATCAGACATGGCTCAAAAACAGGAGGAGGACTGACACACCAGACATGGCTCAGAAACCGGAGGAGGATAGACACATCAGACATGGCTCAGAGGCCGGAGGAGGACAGAGACATCAGACATGGCTCAGAAACCGGAGGAACACAGACACATCAGACATAGATCAGAAACTGGAGGAGGACAGAGACATCAGACATGGCTCAGAAACCGGAGGATGACAGACACATAAGACATGGCTCAGAGGCCGGAGGAGGACAGAGACATCAGACATGGCTCAGAAACCGGATGAGGACAGAGACATCAGACGTGGCTCAGAAACTGGAGGAGGACAGAGACATCAGACACGGCTCAGAGGCCGGAGGAGGACAGACACATCAGACGTGGCTCAGAAACCGGAGGAACACAGACACATCAGACATGGCTTAGAGGCCGGAGGAGGACAGACACATCAGACATGGCTCAGAAACCGGAGGAGGACAGAGACATCAGACATGGCTCAGAAATTGGAGGAGGACAGAGACATCAGACATGGCTCAAAAACCGGAGGAGGACAGACACACCAGACATGGCTCAGAAACCGGAGGAGGACAGACACATCAGACATGGCTCAGAGGCCGGAGGAGGACAGAGACATCAGACATGGCTCAGAAACCGGATGAGGACGGAGACATCAGACGTGGCTCAGAAACTGGAGGAGGACAGAGACATCAGACATGGCTCAGAGGCCGTAGGAGGACAGACACATCAGACTTGTCTCAGAAACGGGAGGAACACAGACACATCAGACATGGCTCAGAAACCGGAGGAAGACAGACACATCAGACATGGCTCAGAAACCGGAGGAGGACAGACACATCAGACATGGCTCAGAAACCGGAGGAAGACAGACACATCAGACATGGCTCAGAAACCGGAGGAGGACAGTCATCTCAGACATGGCACAGAAATCGGAGGAACACAGAGACATCAGACATGGCTCAGAAATCGTAGGAGCACAGAGACATCAGACATGGCTCAGAAACCGGAGGAGGACAGAGACATCAGACATGGCTCAGAGGCCGGAGGAGGACAGAGACATCAGACATGGCTCTCAAACCGGAGGAGGACAGACACATCAGACATGGCTCAGAAACCGGAGGACACAGACACATCAGACATGGCACTGACACCGGAGGAGGACAGAGACATCAGACATGGCTCAGAAACAGAGGAGGACAGAGACATCAGACATGGCTCAAAAACTGGAGAAGGACAGAGACATCCGAAATGGCTCAGAAACCGGAGGAGGACAGACACATCAGACATGGCTCAGAAACCGGAGGATGACAGACACATCAGACATGGCTCAGAGGCCGGAGGATGACAGAGACATCAGACATGGCTCAGAAACCGGATGAGGACAGAGACATCAGACGTGGCTCAGAAACTGGAGGACGACAGAGACATCAGACACGGCTCAGAGGCCGGAGGAGGACAGACACATCAGAAGTGGCTCAGAAACCGGAGGAACACAGACACATCAGACATGGCTTAGAGGCCGGAGGAGGACAGACACATCAGACATGGCTCAGAAACAGGAGGAGGACAGAGACATCAGACATGGCTCAGAAATTAGAGGAGGACAGAGACATCAGACATGGCTCAAAAACAGGAGGAGGACAGACACACCAGACATGGCTCAGAAACCGGAGGAGGACAGACACATCAGACTTGGCTCAGAGGCCGGAGGAGGACAGAGACATCAGACATGGCTCAGAAACCAGAGGAACACAGACACATCAGACATAGATCAGAAACTGGAGGAGGACAGAGACATCAGACATGGCTCAGAAACCGCAGGAGGACAGACACATCAGACATGGCTCAGAAACCGGAGGATGACAGACACATAAGACATGGCTCAGAGGCCGGAGGATGACAGAGACATCAGACATGGCTCAGAAACTGGATGAGGACAGAGACATCAGACGTGGCTCAGAAACTGGAGGAGGACAGAGACATCAGACACGGCTCAGATGCCGGAGGAGGACAGACACATCAGACTTGGCTCAGAAACCGGAGGAACTCAGACACATCAGACATGGCTTAGAGGCCGGAGGAGGACAGACACATCAGACATGGCTCAGAAACCGGAGGAGGACAGAGATATCAGACATGGCTCAGAAATTGGAGGAGGACAGAGACATCAGACATGGCTCAAAAACCGGAGGAGTACAGACACACCAGACATGGCTCAGAAACCGGAGGAGGACAGACACATCAGACATGGCTCAGAGGCCGGAGGAGGACAGAGACATCAGACATGGCTCAGAAACCGGATGAGGACGGAGACACCAGACATGGCTCAGAAACCGGAGGAGGACAGACACATCAGACATGGCTCAGAAACTGGAGAAGCACAGAGACATCCGACATGGCTCAGAAATCGTAGGAGCACAGAGATATCAGACATGGCTCAGAGGCCGGAGGAGGACAGAGACATCAGACATGGCTCTCAAACCGGAGGAGGACAGACACATCAGACATGGCTCAGAAACCGGAGGACACAGACACATCAGACATGGCACTGACACCGGAGGAGGACAGAGACATCAGACATGGCTCAGAAACAGAGGAGGACAGAGACATCAGACATGGCTCAGAAACTGGAGAAGGACAGAGACATCCGACATGGCTCAGAAACAGGAGGAGGACAGACACATCAGACATGGCTCAGAAACCGGAGGATGACAGACACATCAGACATGGCTCAGAGGCCGGAGGATGACAGAGACATCAGACATGGCTCAGAAACCGGATGAGGACAGAGACATCAGACGTGGCTCAGAAACTGGAGGACGACAGAGACATCAGACACGGCTCAGAGGCCGGAGGAGGACAGACACATCAGACGTGGCTCAGAAACCGGAGGAACACAGACACATCAGACATGGCTTAGAGGCCGGAGGAGGACAGACACATCAGACATGGCTCAGAAACAGGAGGAGGACAGAGACATCAGACATGGCTCAGAAATTGGAGGAGGACAGAGACATCAGACATGGCTCAAAAACAGGAGGAGGACTGACACACCAGACATGGCTCAGAAACCGGAGGAGGATAGACACATCAGACATGGCTCAGAGGCCGGAGGAGGACAGAGACATCAGACATGGCTCAGAAACCGGAGGAACACAGACACATCAGACATAGATCAGAAACTGGAGGAGGACAGAGACATCAGACATGGCTCAGAAACCGGAGGATGACAGACACATAAGACATGGCTCAGAGGCCGGAGGAGGACAGAGACATCAGACATGGCTCAGAAACCGGATGAGGACAGAGACATCAGACGTGGCTCAGAAACTGGAGGAGGACAGAGACATCAGAAACGGCTCAGAGGCCGGAGGAGGACAGACACATCAGACGTGGCTCAGAAACCGGAGGAACACAGACACATCAGACATGGCTTAGAGGCCGGAGGAGGACAGACACATCAGACATGGCTCAGAAACCGGAGGAGGACAGAGACATCAGACATGGCTCAGAAATTGGAGGAGGACAGAGACATCAGACATGGCTCAAAAACCGGAGGAGGACAGACACACCAGACATGGCTCAGAAACCGGAGGAGGACAGACACATCAGACATGGCTCAGAGGCCGGAGGAGGACAGAGACATCAGACATGGCTCAGAAACCGGATGAGGACGGAGACATCAGACGTGGCTCAGAAACTGGAGGAGGACAGAGACATCAGACATGGCTCAGAGGCCGTAGGAGGACAGACACATCAGACTTGTCTCAGAAACGGGAGGAACACAGACACATCAGACATGCCTCAGAAACCGGAGGAAGACAGACACATCAGACATGGCTCAGAAACCGGAGGAGGACAGCCACATCAGACATGGCTCAGAAACCGGAGGAAGACAGACACATCAGACATGGCTCAGAAACCGGAGGAGGACAGTCATCTCAGACATGGCACAGAAATCGGAGGAACACAGAGACATCAGACATGGCTCAGAAATCGTAGGAGCACAGAGACATCAGACATGGCTCAGAAACCGGAGGAGGACAGAGACATCAGACATGGCTCAGAGGCCGGAGGAGGACAGAGACATCAGACATGGCTCTCAAACCGGAGGAGGACAGACACATCAGACATGGCTCAGAAACCGGAGGACACAGACACATCAGACATGGCACTGACACCGGAGGAGGACAGAGACATCAGACATGGCTCAGAAACAGAGGAGGACAGAGACATCAGACATGGCTCAAAAACTGGAGAAGGACAGAGACATCCGAAATGGCTCAGAAACCGGAGGAGGACAGACACATCAGACATGGCTCAGAAACCGGAGGATGACAGACACATCAGACATGGCTCAGAGGCCGGAGGATGACAGAGACATCAGACATGGCTCAGAAACCGGATGAGGACAGAGACATCAGACGTGGCTCAGAAACTGGAGGACGACAGAGACATCAGACACGGCTCAGAGGCCGGAGGAGGACAGACACATCAGAAGTGGCTCAGAAACCGGAGGAACACAGACACATCAGACATGGCTTAGAGGCCGGAGGAGGACAGACACATCAGACATGGCTCAGAAACCGGAGGAGGACAGTCATCTCAGACATGGCACAGAAATCGGAGGAACACAGAGACATCAGACATGGCTCAGAAATCGTAGGAGCACAGAGACATCAGACATGGCTCAGAAACCGGAGGAGGACAGAGACATCAGACATGGCTCAGAGGCCGGAGGAGGACAGAGACATCAGACATGGCTCTCAAACCGGAGGAGGACAGACACATCAGACATGGCTCAGAAACCGGAGGACACAGACACATCAGACATGGCACTGACACCGGAGGAGGACAGAGACATCAGACATGGCTCAGAAACAGGGGAGGACAGAGACATCAGACATGGCTCAGAAACTGGAGAAGCACAGAGACATCCGACATGGCTCAGAAATCGTAGGAGCACAGAGATATCAGACATGGCTCAGAGGCCGGAGGAGGACAGAGACATCAGACATGGCTCTCAAACCGGAGGAGGACAGACACATCAGACATGGCTCAGAAACCGGAGGACACAGACACATCAGACATGGCACTGACACCGGAGGAGGACAGAGACATCAGACATGGCTCAGAAACAGAGGAGGACAGAGACATCAGACATGGCTCAGAAACTGGAGAAGGACAGAGACATCCGACATGGCTCAGAAACAGGAGGAGGACAGACACATCAGACATGGCTCAGAAACCGGAGGATGACAGACACATCAGACATGGCTCAGAGGCCGGAGGATGACAGAGACATCAGACATGGCTCAGAAACCGGATGAGGACAGAGACATCAGACGTGGCTCAGAAACTGGAGGACGACAGAGACATCAGACACGGCTCAGAGGCCGGAGGAGGACAGACACATCAGACGTGGCTCAGAAACCGGAGGAACACAGACACATCAGACATGGCTTAGAGGCCGGAGGAGGACAGACACATCAGACATGGCTCAGAAACAGGAGGAGGACAGAGACATCAGACATGGCTCAGAAATTGGAGGAGGACAGAGACATCAGACATGGCTCAAAAACAGGAGGAGGACTGACACACCAGACATGGCTCAGAAACCGGAGGAGGATAGACACATCAGACATGGCTCAGAGGCCGGAGGAGGACAGAGACATCAGACATGGCTCAGAAACCGGAGGAACACAGACACATCAGACATAGATCAGAAACTGGAGGAGGACAGAGACATCAGACATGGCTCAGAAACCGGAGGATGACAGACACATAAGACATGGCTCAGAGGCCGGAGGAGGACAGAGACATCAGACATGGCTCAGAAACCGGATGAGGACAGAGACATCAGACGTGGCTCAGAAACTGGAGGAGGACAGAGACATCAGACACGGCTCAGAGGCCGGAGGAGGACAGACACATCAGACGTGGCTCAGAAACCGGAGGAACACAGACACATCAGACATGGCTTAGAGGCCGGAGGAGGACAGACACATCAGACATGGCTCAGAAACCGGAGGAGGACAGAGACATCAGACATGGCTCAGAAATTGGAGGAGGACAGAGACATCAGACATGGCTCAAAAACCGGAGGAGGACAGACACACCAGACATGGCTCAGAAACCGGAGGAGGACAGACACATCAGACATGGCTCAGAGGCCGGAGGAGGACAGAGACATCAGACATGGCTCAGAAACCGGATGAGGACGGAGACATCAGACGTGGCTCAGAAACTGGAGGAGGACAGAGACATCAGACATGGCTCAGAGGCCGTAGGAGGACAGACACATCAGACTTGTCTCAGAAACGGGAGGAACACAGACACATCAGACATGGCTCAGAAACCGGAGGAAGACAGACACATCAGACATGGCTCAGAAACCGGAGGAGGACAGACACATCAGACATGGCTCAGAAACCGGAGGAAGACAGACACATCAGACATGGCTCAGAAACCGGAGGAGGACAGTCATCTCAGACATGGCACAGAAATCGGAGGAACACAGAGACATCAGACATGGCTCAGAAATCGTAGGAGCACAGAGACATCAGACATGGCTCAGAAACCGGAGGAGGACAGAGACATCAGACATGGCTCAGAGGCCAGAGGAGGACAGAGACATCAGACATGGCTCTCAAACCGGAGGAGGACAGACACATCAGACATGGCTCAGAAACCGGAGGACACAGACACATCAGACATGGCACTGACACCGGAGGAGGACAGAGACATCAGACATGGCTCAGAAACAGAGGAGGACAGAGACATCAGACATGGCTCAAAAACTGGAGAAGGACAGAGACATCCGAAATGGCTCAGAAACCGGAGGAGGACAGACACATCAGACATGGCTCAGAAACCGGAGGATGACAGACACATCAGACATGGCTCAGAGGCCGGAGGATGACAGAGACATCAGACATGGCTCAGAAACCGGATGAGGACAGAGACATCAGACGTGGCTCAGAAACTGGAGGACGACAGAGACATCAGACACGGCTCAGAGGCCGGAGGAGGACAGACACATCAGAAGTGGCTCAGAAACCGGAGGAACACAGACACATCAGACATGGCTTAGAGGCCGGAGGAGGACAGACACATCAGACATGGCTCAGAAACAGGAGGAGGACAGAGACATCAGACATGGCTCAGAAATTAGAGGAGGACAGAGACATCAGACATGGCTCAAAAACAGGAGGAGGACAGACACACCAGACATGGCTCAGAAACCGGAGGAGGACAGACACATCAGACTTGGCTCAGAGGCCGGAGGAGGACAGAGACATCAGACATGGCTCAGAAACCAGAGGAACACAGACACATCAGACATAGATCAGAAACTGGAGGAGGACAGAGACATCAGACATGGCTCAGAAACCGCAGGAGGACAGACACATCAGACATGGCTCAGAAACCGGAGGATGACAGACACATAAGACATGGCTCAGAGGCCGGAGGATGACAGAGACATCAGACATGGCTCAGAAACTGGATGAGGACAGAGACATCAGACGTGGCTCAGAAACTGGAGGAGGACAGAGACATCAGACACGGCTCAGATGCCGGAGGAGGACAGACACATCAGACTTGGCTCAGAAACCGGAGGAACTCAGACACATCAGACATGGCTTAGAGGCCGGAGGAGGACAGACACATCAGACATGGCTCAGAAACCGGAGGAGGACAGAGATATCAGACATGGCTCAGAAATTGGAGGAGGACAGAGACATCAGACATGGCTCAAAAACCGGAGGAGTACAGACACACCAGACATGGCTCAGAAACCGGAGGAGGACAGACACATCAGACATGGCTCAGAGGCCGGAGGAGGACAGAGACATCAGACATGGCTCAGAAACCGGATGAGGACGGAGACACCAGACATGGCTCAGAAACCGGAGGAGGACAGACACATCAGACATGGCTCAGAGGCCGGAGGATGACAGAGACATCAGACATGGCTCAGAAACCGGATGAGGACAGAGACATCAGACGTGGCTCAGAAACTGGAGGAGGACAGAGACATCAGACATGGCTCAGAGGCCGTAGGAGGACAGACACATCAGACTTGTCTCAGAAACCGGAGGAACACAGACACATCAGACATGGCTCAGAAACCCGAGGAAGACAGACACATCAGACATGGCTCAGAAACCGGAGGAGGACAGACACATCAGACATGGCTCAGAAACCGGAGGAGGACAGACACATCAGACATGGCTCAGAAACCGGAGGAGGACAGACACATCAGACATGGGTCAGAAACCGGAGGAAGACAGACACATCAGACATGGCTCAGAAACCGGAGGAGGACAGACACATCAGACATGGCTCAGAAACCGGAGGAGGACAGACACATCAGACATGGCTCAGAAACCGGAGGAGGACAGAGACATCAGACATGGCTCAGAGGCCGGAAGAGGACAGGGACATCAGACCTGGTTCAGAATCCGGAGGAGGACAGACACATCAGACATGGCTCAGATGCCGGAGGAGGACTGACACATCAGACATGGCTCAGAGGTAGGAGGAGGACAGAGACATCAGACATGGCTCAGAAACCGGAGGAGGACGGACACATCAGACATGGCTCAGAAACAGGAGGGGCACAGGCACATCAGACATGGCTCAGAGGCCGGAGGAGGACAGAGACATCCGACATGGCTCAGAGGTCGGAGGAGGACAGACACATCAGACATGGCTCAGAAACCGGAGGAGGACAGACACATCAGACATGGCTCAGAAACCGGAGGAGGACAGTCATATCAGACATGGCCCAGAAACCGGAGGAACACAGAGACATCAGACATGGCTCAGAAACCGGAGGAACACAGAGACATCAGACATGGCTCAGAAGCCGGAGGAGCACAGAGACATCAGACATGGCTCAGAAACCGGAGGAGGACAGACTTATCAGACATGGCTCAGAGGCCGGAGGAGGACAGAGACATCAGACATGGCTCCGAAACCGGAGGAACACAGAGTCATCAGACATAGCTCAGAAACCGGAGGAGCACAGAGACATCAGACATGGCTCAGAAACCGGAGGAGGACAGAAACATCAGACATGGCTCAGAGGCCGGAGGAGGACAGAGATATTACACATGGCTCACAAACCGGAGGAGGATAGACACATCAGACACGGCTCGGACGCCGGAGGAGGACAGACACAGCAGACATGGCTCAGAGGCCGGAGGAGGACAGACACATCAGACATGGGTCAGAAACCGGATGAGGACAGAGACATCAGACGTGGCTCAGAAACTGGAGGAGGACAGAGACATCAGACGCGGCTCAGAAGCCGGAGGAGGACAGACACATCTGACGTGGCTCAGAAACCGGAGGAACACAGACACATCAGACATGGCTTAGAGGCCGGAGGAGGACAGACACATCAGACATGGCTCAGAAACCGGAGGAGGACAGAGACATCAGACATGGCTCAGAAATTGGAGGAGGACAGAGACATCAGACATGGCTCAAAAACCGGAGGAGGACAGACACACCAGACATGGCTCAGAAACCGGAGGAGGACAGACACATCAGACATGGCTCAGAGGCCGGAGGAGGACAGAGACATCAGACATGGCTCAGAAACCAGATGAGGACAGAGACATCAGACGTGGCTCAGAAACTGGAGGAGGACAGAGACATCAGACATGGCTCAGAGGCCGTAGGAGGACAGACTCATCAGACTTGTCTCAGAAACCGGAGGAACACAGACACATCAGACATGGCTCAGAAACCGGAGGAAGACAGACACATCACACATGGCTCAGAAACCGGAGGAGGACAGACACATCAGACATGGCTCAGAAACCGGAGGAGGACAGACACATCAGACATGGCTCAGAAACCGGAGGAGGACAGAGACATCAGACATGGCTCAGAGGCCGGAAGAGGACAGGGACATCAGACATGGTTCAGAATCCGGAGGAGGACAGACACATCAGACATGGCTCAGAAACCGGAGGAGGACGGACACATCAGACATGGCTCAGATGCCGGAGGAGGACTGACACATCAGACATGGCTCAGAGGTAGGAGGAAGACAGAGACATCAGACATGCCTCAGAAACCGGAGGAGGACGGACACATCAGACATGGCTCAGAGGCCGGAGGAGGACAGAGACATACGACATGGCTCAGAGGTCGGAGCAGGACAGACACATCAGACATGGCTCAGAAACCGGAGGAGGACAGACACATCAGACATGGCTCAGAAACCGGAGGAGGTCAGTCATATCAGACATGGCCCAGAAACGGGAGGAACACAGAGACATCAGACATGGCTCAGAAACCGGAGGAACACAGAGACATCAGACATGGCTCAGAAACCGGAGGAGCACAGAGACATCAGACATGGCTCAGAAACCGGAGGAGGACAGACTTATCAGACATGGCTCAGAGGCCGGAGGAGGACAGAGACATCAAACATGGCTCCGAAACCGGAGGAACACAGAGTTATCAGACATGGCTCAGAAACCGGAGGAGCACAGAGACATCAGACATGGCTCAGAAACCGGAGGAGGACAGACACATCAGACATGGCTCAGAGGCCGGAGGAGGACAGAGATATCACACATGGCTCACAAACCGGAGGAGGATAGACACATCAGACATGGCTCGGACGCCGGAGGAGGACAGACACATCAGACATGGCTCAGAGGCCGGAGGAGGACAGACACATCAGACATGGCTCAGAGGCCGGAGGAGGACAGAGACATCAGACATGGCTCAGAAACCGGATGAGGACGGAGACACCAGACATGGCTCAGAAACCGGAGGAGGACAGACACATCAGACATGGCTCAGAGGCCGGAGGATGACAGAGACATCAGACATGGCTCAGAAACCGGATGAGGACAGAGACATCAGACGTGGCTCAGAAACTGGGGGAGGACAGAGACATCAGACATGGCTCAGAGGCCGTAGGAGGACAGACACATCAGACTTGTCTCAGAAACCGGAGGAACACAGACACATCAGACATGGCTCAGAAACCGGAGGAAGACAGACACATCAGACATGGCTCAGAAACCGGAGGAGGACAGACACATCAGACATGGCTCAGAAACCGGAGGAGGACAGACACATCAGACATGGCTCAGAAACCGGAGGAGGACAGACACATCAGACATGGGTCAGAAACCGGAGGAAGACAGACACATCAGACATGGCTCAGAAACCGGAGGAGGACAGACACATCAGACATGGCTCAGAAACCGGAGGAGGACAGACACATCAGACATGGCTCAGAAACCGGAGGAGGACAGAGACATCAGACATGGCTCAGAGGCCGGAAGAGGACAGGGACATCAGACCTGGTTCAGAATCCGGAGGAGGACAGACACATCAGACATGGCTCAGATGCCGGAGGAGGACTGACACATCAGACATGGCTCAGAGGTAGGAGGAGGACAGAGACATCAGACATGGCTCAGAAACCGGAGGAGGACGGACACATCAGACATGGCTCAGAAACAGGAGGGGCACAGGCACATCAGACATGGCTCAGAGGCCGGAGGAGGACAGAGACATCCGACATGGCTCAGAGGTCGGAGGAGGACAGACACATCAGACATGGCTCAGAAACCGGAGGAGGACAGACACATCAGACATGGCTCAGAAACCGGAGGAGGACAGTCATATCAGACATGGCCCAGAAACCGGAGGAACACAGAGACATCAGACATGGCTCAGAAACCGGAGGAACACAGAGACATCAGACATGGCTCAGAAGCCGGAGGAGCACAGAGACATCAGACATGGCTCAGAAACCGGAGGAGGACAGACTTATCAGACATGGCTCAGAGGCCGGAGGAGGACAGAGACATCAGACATGGCTCCGAAACCGGAGGAACACAGAGTCATCAGACATAGCTCAGAAACCGGAGGAGCACAGAGACATCAGACATGGCTCAGAAACCGGAGGAGGACAGACACATCAGACATGGCTCAGAGGCCGGAGGAGGACAGAGATATTACACATGGCTCACAAACCGGAGGAGGATAGACACATCAGACACGGCTCGGACGCCGGAGGAGGACAGACACAGCAGACATGGCTCAGAGGCCGGAGGAGGACAGACACATCAGACATGGGTCAGAAACCGGATGAGGACAGAGACATCAGACGTGGCTCAGAAACTGGAGGAGGACAGAGACATCAGACACGGCTCAGAAGCCGGAGGAGGACAGACACATCAGACGTGGCTCAGAAACCGGAGGAACACAGACACATCAGACATGGCTTAGAGGCCGGAGGAGGACAGACACATCATACATGGCTCAGAAACCGGAGGAGGACAGAGACATCAGACATGGCTCAGAAATTGGAGGAGGACAGAGACATCAGACATGGCTCAAAAACCGGAGGAGGACAGACACACCAGACATGGCTCAGAAACCGGAGGAGGACAGACACATCAGACATGGCTCAGAGGCCGGAGGAGGACAGAGACATCAGACATGGCTCAGAAACCAGATGAGGACAGAGACATCAGACGTGGCTCAGAAACTGGAGGAGGACAGAGACATCAGACATGGCTCAGAGGCCGTAGGAGGACAGACTCATCAGACTTGTCTCAGAAACCGGAGGAACACAGACACATCAGACATGGCTCAGAAACCGGAGGAAGACAGACACATCACACATGGCTCAGAAACCGGAGGAGGACAGACACATCAGACATGGCTCAGAAACCGGAGGAGGACAGACACATCAGACATGGCTCAGAAACCGGAGGAGGACAGAGACATCAGACATGGCTCAGAGGCCGGAAGAGGACAGGGACATCAGACATGGTTCAGAATCCGGAGGAGGACAGACACATCAGACATGGCTCAGAAACCGGAGGAGGACAGACACATCAGACATGGCTCAGATGCCGGAGGAGGACTGACACATCAGACATGGCTCAGAGGTAGGAGGAGGACAGAGACATCAGACATGCCTCAGAAACCGGAGGAGGACGGACACATCAGACATGGCTCAGAGGCCGGAGGAGGACAGAGACATACGACATGGCTCAGAGGTCGGAGCAGGACAGACACATCAGACATGGCTCAGAAACCGGAGGAGGACAGACACATCAGACATGGCTCAGAAACCGGAGGAGGTCAGTCATATCAGACATGGCCCAGAAACGGGAGGAACACAGAGACATCAGACATGGCTCAGAAACCGGAGGAACACAGAGACATCAGACATGGCTCAGAAACCGGAGGAGCACAGAGACATCAGACATGGCTCAGAAACCGGAGGAGGACAGACTTATCAGACATGGCTCAGAGGCCGGAGGAGGACAGAGACATCAGACATGGCTCCGAAACCGGAGGAACACAGAGTTATCAGACATGGCTCAGAAACCGGAGGAGCACAGAGACATCAGACATGGCTCAGAAACCGGAGGAGGACAGACACATCAGACATGGCTCAGAGGCCGGAGGAGGACAGAGATATCACACATGGCTCACAAACCGGAGGAGGATAGACACATCAGACATGGCTCGGACGCCGGAGGAGGACAGACACATCAGACATGGCTCAGAGGCCGGAGGAGGACAGACACATCAGACATGGGTCAGAAACCGGAGGAGGACAGAGTCATCAGACATTGCTCAGAAACCGGAGGAGGACACAGACATCAGACATGGCTCAGAAACCGGAGGAGGACAGAGACATCAGTCATGGCTCAGAAACCGGAGGAGGACAGACACATCAGACTAGGCTCAGAGGCCGGAGGAGGACAGAGACATCAGACATGGCTCAGAAACCGGAGGAGGACAGACACATCAGACATGGCTCAGAAACCGGAGGAGCACAGATACATCAGACATGGGTCAGAAACCAGAGGAGGACAGAAACATCAGACATGGCTGAGATACCGGAGGAGGACAGAGACATCAGACATGACTCAGAAACCGGAGGAGGACAGACACATCAGACATGGCTCAGAAACCGGAGGAGGACAGACACATCAGTCATGGCTCAGAGGCCGGAGGAGGACAGAGACATCAGACTTGGCTCAGAAACTGGAGGAGGACAGACACATCAGACATGGCTCAGAAACCGGAGGAGGACAGACACATCAGACATGGCTCAGAAACCGGAGGAGGACAGTCATCTCAGACATGGCACAGAAATCGGAGGAACACAGAGACATCAGACATGGCTCAGAAATCGTAGGAGCACAGAGACATCAGACATGTCTCAGAAACCGGAGGTGGACAGAGACATCAGACATGGCTCAGAGGCCGGAGGAGGACAGAGACATCAGACATGGCTCAGAAACCGGAGGAGGACAGACACATCAGACATGGCTCAGAAACCGGAGGAGGACAGAGACATCAGACATGGCTCAGAGGCCGGAAGAGGACAGGGACATCAGACATGGTTCAGAATCCGGAGGAGGACAGACACATCAGACATGGCTCAGAAACCGGAGGAGGACAGACACATCAGACATGGCTCAGAGGCCGGAGGAGGACAGAGACATACGACATGGCTCAGAGGTCGGAGGAGGACAGTCATATCAGACATGGCCCAGAAACCGGAGGAACACAGAGACATCAGACATGGCTCAGAAACCGGAGGAACACAGAGACATCAGACATGTCTCAGAAACCAGAGGAGCACAGAGACATCAGACATGGCTCAGAAACCGGAGGAGGACAGACTTATCAGACATGGCTCAGAGGCCGGAGGAGGACAGAGACATCAGACATGGCTCCGAAACCGGAGGAACACAGAGTCATCAGACATGGCTCAGAAACCGGAGGAGCACAGAGACATCAGACATGGCTCAGAAACCGGAGGAGGACAGACACATCAGACATGGCTCAGAGGCCGGAGGAGGACAGAGATATCACACATGGCTCACAAACCGGAGGAGGATAGACACATCAGACATGGCTCGGATGCCGGAGGAGGACAGACACAGCAGACATGGCTCAGAAGCCGGAGGAGGACAGACACATCAGACATGGGTCAGAAACCGGAGGAGGACAGACACATCAGACATGGCTCAGAAACCGGAGGAGGTCAGTCATATCAGACATGGCCCAGAAACGGGAGGAACACAGAGACATCAGACATGGCTCAGAAACCGGAGGAACACAGAGACATCAGACATGGCTCAGAAACCGGAGGAGCACAGAGACATCAGACATGGCTCAGAAACCGGAGGAGAACAGACTTATCAGACATGGCTCAGAGGCCGGAGGAGGACAGAGACATCAGACATGGCTCCGAAACCGGAGGAACACAGAGTTATCAGACATGGCTCAGAAACCGGAGGAGCACAGAGACATCAGACATGGCTCAGAAACCGGAGGAGGACAGACACATCAGACATGGCTCAGAGGCCGGAGGAGGACAGAGATATCACACATGGCTCACAAACCGGAGGAGGATAGACACATCAGACATGGCTCGGACGCCGGAGGAGGACAGACACATCAGACATGGCTCAGAGGCCGGAGGAGGACAGACACATCAGACATGGGTCAGAAACCGGAGGAGGACAGAGACATCAGACATGGCTCAGAAACCGGAGGAGGACAGACACATAAGACATGGCTCGGACGCCGGAGGAGGACAGACACATCAGACATGGCTCAGAGGCCGGAGGAGGACAGACACATCAGACATGGCTCAGAGGCCGGAGGAGGACAGAGACATCAGACATGGCTCAGAAACCGGAGGAGGACAGACACATCAGACATGGCTCAGAAACCGGAGGAGCACAGATACATCAGACATGGGTCAGAAACCAGAGGAGGACAGAAACATCAGACATGGCTGAGATACCGGAGGAGGACAGAGACATCAGACATGACTCAGAAACCGGAGGAGGACAGACACATCAGACATGGCTCAGAAACCGGAGGAGGACAGACACATCAGTCATGGCTCAGAGGCCGGAGGAGGACAGAGACATCAGACTTGGCTCAGAAACTGGAGGAGGACAGACACATCAGACATGGCTCAGAAACCGGAGGAGGACAGACACATCAGACATGGCTCAGAAACTGGAGGAGGACAGTCATCTCAGACATGGCACAGAAATCGGAGGAACACAGAGACATCAGACATGGCTCAGAAATCGTAGGAGCACAGAGACATCAGACATGGCTCAGAAACCGGAGGAGGACAGAGACATCAGACATGGCTCAGAGGCCGGAGGAGGACAGAGACATCAGACATGGCTCTCAAACCGGAGGAGGACAGACACATCAGACATGGCTCAGAAACCGGAGGACACAGACACATCAGACATGGCACTGACACCGGAGGAGGACAGAGACATCAGACATGGCTCAGAAACAGAGGAGGACAGAGACATCAGACATGGCTCAGAAACTGGAGAAGGACAGAGACATCCGACATGGCTCAGAAATCGTAGGAGCACAGAGACATCAGACATGGCTCAGAGGCCGGAGGAGTACAGAGACATCAGACATGGCTCTCAAACCGGAGGAGGACAGACACATCAGACATGGCTCAGAAACCGGAGGACACAGACACATCAGACATGGCACTGACACCGGAGGAGGACAGAGACATCAGACATGGCTCAGAAACAGAGGAGGACAGAGACATCAGACATGGCTCAGAAACTGGAGAAGGACAGAGACATCCGACATGGCTCAGAAACCGGAGGAGGACAGACACATCAGACATGGCTCAGAAACCGGAGGATGACAGACACATCAGACATGGCTCAGAGGCCGGAGGATGACAGAGACATCAGACATGGCTCAGAAACCGGATGAGGACAGAGACATCAGACGTGGCTCAGAAACTGGAGGACGACAGAGACATCAGACACGGCTCAGAGGCCGGAGGAGGACAGACACATCAGACGTGGCTCAGAAACCGGAGGAACACAGACACATCAGACATGGCTTAGAGGCCGGAGGAGGACAGACACATCAGACATGGCTCAGAAACAGGAGGAGGACAGAGACATCAGACATGGCTCAGAAATTGGAGGAGGACAGAGACATCAGACATGGCTCAAAAACAGGAGGAGGACAGACACACCAGACATGGCTCAGAAACCGGAGGAGGATAGACACATCAGACATGGCTCAGAGGCCGGAGGAGGACAGAGACATCAGACATGGCTCCGAAACCGGAGGAACACAGAGTTATCAGACATGGCTCAGAAACCGGAGGAGCACAGAGACATCAGACATGGCTCAGAAACCGGAGGAGGACAGACACATCAGACATGGCTCAGAGGCCGGAGGAGGACAGAGATATCACACATGGCTCACAAACCGGAGGAGGATAGACACATCAGACATGGCTCGGACGCCGGAGGAGGACAGACACATCAGACATGGCTCAGAGGCCGGAGGAGGACAGACACATCAGACATGGGTCAGAAACCGGAGGAGGACAGAGTCATCAGACATTGCTCAGAAACCGGAGGAGGACACAGACATCAGACATGGCTCAGAAACCGGAGGAGGACAGAGACATCAGTCATGGCTCAGAAACCGGAGGAGGACAGACACATCAGACTAGCCTCAGAGGCCGGAGGAGGACAGAGACATCAGACATGGCTCAGAAACCGGAGGAGGACAGACACATCAGACATGGCTCAGAAACCGGAGGAGCACAGATACATCAGACATGGGTCAGAAACCAGAGGAGGACAGAAACATCAGACATGGCTGAGATACCGGAGGAGGACAGAGACATCAGACATGACTCAGAAACCGGAGGAGGACAGACACATCAGACATGGCTCAGAAACCGGAGGAGGACAGACACATCAGTCATGGCTCAGAGGCCGGAGGAGGACAGAGACATCAGACTTGGCTCAGAAACTGGAGGAGGACAGACACATCAGACATGGCTCAGAAACCGGAGGAGGACAGACACATCAGACATGGCTCAGAAACCGGAGGAGGACAGTCATCTCAGACATGGCACAGAAATCGGAGGAACACAGAGACATCAGACATGGCTCAGAAATCGTAGGAGCACAGAGACATCAGACATGGCTCAGAAACCGGAGGAGGACAGAGACATCAGACATGGCTCAGAGGCCGGAGGAGGACAGAGACATCAGACATGGCTCTCAAACCGGAGGAGGACAGACACATCAGACATGGCTCAGAAACCGGAGGACACAGACACATCAGACATGGCACTGACACCGGAGGAGGACAGAGACATCAGACATGGCTCAGAAACAGAGGAGGACAGAGACATCAGACATGGCTCAGAAACTGGAGAAGGACAGAGACATCCGACATGGCTCAGAAATCGTAGGAGCACAGAGACATCAGACATGGCTCAGAGGCCGGAGGAGGACAGAGACATCAGACATGGCTCTCAAACCGGAGGAGGACAGACACATCAGACATGGCTCAGAAACCGGAGGACACAGACACATCAGACATGGCACTGACACCGGAGGAGGACAGAGACATCAGACATGGCTCAGAAACAGAGGAGGACAGAGACATCAGACATGGCTCAGAAACTGGAGAAGGACAGAGACATCCGACATGGCTCAGAAACCGGAGGAGGACAGACACATCAGACATGGCTCAGAAACCGGAGGATGACAGACACATCAGACATGGCTCAGAGGCCGGAGGATGACAGAGACATCAGACATGGCTCAGAAACCGGATGAGGACAGAGACATCAGACGTGGCTCAGAAACTGGAGGACGACAGAGACATCAGACACGGCTCAGAGGCCGGAGGAGGACAGACACATCAGACGTGGCTCAGAAACCGGAGGAACACAGACACATCAGACATGGCTTAGAGGCCGGAGGAGGACAGACACATCAGACATGGCTCAGAAACAGGAGGAGGACAGAGACATCAGACATGGCTCAGAAATTGGAGGAGGACAGAGACATCAGACATGGCTCAAAAACAGGAGGAGGACAGACACACCAGACATGGCTCAGAAACCGGAGGAGGATAGACACATCAGACATGGCTCAGAGGCCGGAGGAGGACAGAGACATCAGACATGGCTCAGAAACCGGAGGAACACAGACACATCAGACATAGATCAGAAACTGGAGGAGGACAGAGACATCAGACATGGCTCAGAAACCGGAGGAGGACAGACACATCAGACATGGCTCAGAAACCGGAGGATGACAGAGACATCAGACATGGCTCAGAAACCGGATGAGGACAGAGACATCAGACGTGGCTCAGAAACTGGAGGAGGACAGAGACATCAGACACGGCTCAGAGGCCGGAGGAGGACAGACACATCAGACGTGGCTCAGAAACCGGTGGAACACAGACACATCAGACATGGCTTAGAGGCCGGAGGAGGACAGACACATCAGACATGGCTCAGAAACCGGAGGAGGACAGAGACATCAGACATGGCTCAGAAATTGGAGGAGGACAGAAACATCAGACATGGCTCAAAAACCGGAGGAGGACAGACACACCAGACATGGCTCAGAAACCGGAGGAGGACAGACACATCAGACATGGCTCAGAGGCCGGAGGAGGACAGAGACATCAGACATGGCTCAGAAACCGGATGAGGACGGAGACATCAGACGTGGCTCAGAAACTGGAGGAGGACAGAGACATCAGACATGGCTCAGAGGCCGTAGGAGGACAGACACATCAGACTTGTCTCAGAAACCTGAGGAACACAGACACATCAGACATGGCTCAGAAACCGGAGGAAGACAGACACATCAGACATGGCTCAGAAACCGGAGGAGGACAGACACATCAGACATGGCTCAGAAACCGGAGGAGGACAGACACATCAGACATGGCTCAGAAACCGGAGGAGGACAGTAATCTCAGACATGGCACAGAAATCGGAGGAACACAGAGACATCAGACATGGCTCAGAAATCGTAGGAGTACAGAGACATCAGACAAGGCTCAGAAACCGGAGGAGGACAGAGACATCAGACATGGCTCAGAGGCCGGAGGAGGACAGAGACATCAGACATGGCTCTCAAACCGGAGGAGGACAGACACATCAGACATGGCTCAGAAACCGGAGGACACAGACACATCAGACATGGCACTGACACCGGAGGAGGACAGAGACATCAGACATGGCTCAGAAACAGAGGAGGACAGAGACATCAGACATGGCTCAAAAACTGGAGAAGGACAGAGACATCCGACATGGCTCAGAAACCGGAGGAGGACAGACACATCAGACATGGCTCAGAAACCGGAGGATGACAGACACATCAGACATGGCTCAGAGGCCGGAGGATGACAGAGACATCAGACATGGCTCAGAAACCGGATGAGGACAGAGACATCAGACGTGGCTCAGAAACTGGAGGACGACAGAGACATCAGACACGGCTCAGAGGCCGGAGGAGGACAGACACATCAGAAGTGGCTCAGAAACCGGAGGAACACAGACACATCAGACATGGCTTAGAGGCCGGAGGAGGACAGACACATCAGACATGGCTCAGAAACAGGAGGAGGACAGAGACATCAGACATGGCTCAGAAATTGGAGGAGGACAGGGACATCAGACATGGCTCAGAAACCGGAGGAGGACAGACACATCAGACATGGCTCAGAAACCGGAGGATGACAGACACATAAGACATGGCTCAGAGGCCGGAGGATGACAGAGACATCAGACATGGCTCAGAAACTGGATGAGGACAGAGACATCAGACGTGGCTCAGAAACTGGAGGAGGACAGAGACATCAGACACGGCTCAGAGGCCGGAGGAGGACAGACACATCAGACATGGCTCAGAAACCGGAGGAGGACAGAGACATCAGACATGGCTCAGAAATTGGAGGAGGACAGAGACATCAGACATGGCTCAAAAACCGGAGGAGGACAGACACACCAGACATGGCTCAGAAACCGGAGGAGGACAGACACATCAGACATGGCTCAGAGGCCGGAGGAGGACAGAGACATCAGACATGGCTCAGAAACCGGATGAGGACAGAGACATCAGACGTGGCTCAGAAACTGGAGGAGGACAGAGACATCAGACATGGCTCAGAGGCCGTAGGAGGACAGACACATCAGACTTGTCTCAGAAACCGGAGGAACACAGACACATCAGACATGGCTCAGAAACCGGAGGAAGACAGACACATCAGACATGGCTCAGAAACCGGAGGAGGACAGACACATCAGACATGGCTCAGAAACCGGAGGAGGACAGACACATCAGACATGGCTCAGAAACCGGAGGAGGACAGACACATCAGACATGGGTCAGAAACCGGAGGAAGACAGACACATCAGACATGGCTCAGAAACCGGAGGAGGACAGACACATCAGACATGGCTCAGAAACCGGAGGAGGACAGACACATCAGACATGGCTCAGAAACCGGAGGAGGACAGAGACATCAGACATGGCTCAGAGGCCGGAAGAGGACAGGGACATCAGACATGGTTCAGAATCCGGAGGAGGACAGACACATCAGACATGGCTCAGATGCCGGAGGAGGACTGACACATCAGACATGGCTCAGAGGTAGGAGGAGGACAGAGACATCAGACATGGCTCAGAAACCGGAGGAGGACGGACACATCAGACATGGTTCAGAAACAGGAGGGGCACAGGCACATCAGACATGGCGCAGAGGCCGGAGGAGGACAGAGACATCCGACATGGCTCAGAGGTCGGAGGAGGACAGACACATCAGTCATGGCTCAGAAACCGGAGGAGGACAGACACATCAGACATGGCTCAGAAACCGGAGGAGGACAGTCATATCAGACATGGCCCAGAAACCGGAGGAACACAGAGACATCAGACATGGCTCAGAAACCGGAGGAACACAGAGACATCAGACATGGCTCAGAAGCCGGAGGAGCACAGAGACATCAGACATGGCTCAGAAACCGGAGGAGGACAGACTTATCAGACATGGCTCAGAGGCCGGAGGAGAACAGAGATATCAGACATGGCTCCGAAACCGGAGGAACACAGAGTCATCAGACATGGCTCAGAAACCGGAGGAGCACAGAGACATCAGACATGGCTGAGAAACCGGAGGAGGACAGACACATCAGACATGGCTCAGAGGCCGGAGGAGTACAGAGATATCACACATGGCTCACAAACCGGAGGAGGATAGACACATCAGACATGACTCGGACGCCGGAGGAGGACAGACACAGCAGACATGGCTCAGAGGCCGGAGGAGGACAGACACATCAGACATGGGTCAGAAACCGGATGAGGACAGAGACATCAGACGTGGCTCAGAAACTGGAGGAGGATAGAGACATCAGACACGGCTCAGAGGCCGGAGGAGGACAGACACATCAGAGGTGGCTCAGAAACCGGAGGAACACAGACACATCAGACATGGCTTAGAGGCCGGAGGAGGACAGACACATCAGACATGGCTCAGAAACCGGAGGAGGACAGAGACATCAGACATGGCTCAGAAATTGGAGGAGGACAGAGACATCAGACATGGCTCAAAACCGGAGGAGGACAGACACACCAGACATGGCTCAGAAACCGGAGGAGGACAGACACATCAGACATGGCTCAGAGGCAGGAGGACAGAGACATCAGACATGGCTCAGAAACCGGATGAGGACAGAGACATCAGACGTGGCTCAGAAACTGGAGGAGGACAGAGACATCAGACATGGCTCAGAGGCCGTAGGAGGACAGACACATCAGACTTGTCTCAGAAACCGGAGGAACACAGACACATCAGACATGGCTCAGAAACCGGAGGAAGACAGACACATCAGACATGGCTCAGAAACCGGAGGAGGACAGACACATCAGACATGGCTCAGAAACCGGAGGAGGACAGACACATCAGACATGGCTCAGAAACCGGAGGAGGACAGAGACATCAGACATGGCTCAGAGGCCGGAAGAGGACAGGGACATCAGACATGGTTCAGAATCCGGAGGAGGACAGACACATCAGACATGGCTCAGAAACCGGAGGAGGACAGACACATCAGACATGGCTCAGATGCTGGAGGAGGACTGACACATCAGACATGGCTCAGAGGTAGGAGGAGGACAGAGACATCAGACATGCCTCAGAAACCGGAGGAGGACGGACACATCAGACATGGCTCAGAGGCCGGAGGAGGACAGAGACATACGACATGGCTCAGAGGGCGGAGGAGGACAGACACATCAGACATGGCTCAGAAACCGGAGGAGGACAGACACATCAGACATGGCTCAGAAACCGGAGGAGGACAGTCATATCAGACATGGCCCAGAAACCGGAGGAACACAGAGACATCAGACATGGCTCAGAAACCGGAGGAACACAGAGACATCAGACATGTCTCAGAAACCAGAGGAGCACAGAGACATCAGACATGGCTCAGAAACCGGAGGAGGACAGACTTATCAGACATGGCTCAGAGGCTGGAGGAGGACAGAGACATCCGACATGGCTCCGAAACCGGAGGAACACAGAGTCATCAGACATGGCTCAGAAACCGGAGGAGCACAGAGACATCAGACATGGCTCAGAAACCGGAGGAGGACAGACACATCAGACATGGCTCAGAGGCCGGAGGAGGACAGAGATATCACACATGGCTCACAAACCGGAGGAGGATAGACACATCAGACATGGCTCGGACGCCAGAGGAGGACAGACACAGCAGACATGGCTCAGAAGCCGGAGGAGGACAGACACATCAGACATGGGTCAGAAACCGGAGGAGGACAGACACATCAGACATGGCTCAGAAACCGGAGGAGGTCAGTCATATCAGACATGGCCCAGAAACGGGAGGAACACAGAGACATCAGACATGGCTCAGAAACCGGAGGAACACAGAGACATCAGACATGGCTCAGAAACCGGAGGAGCACAGAGACATCAGACATGGCTCAGAAACCGGAGGAGGACAGACTTATCAGACATGGCTCAGAGGCCGGAGGAGGACAGAGACATCAGACATGGCTCCGAAACCGGAGGAACACAGAGACATCAGACATGGCTCAGAAACCGGAGGAGGACAGACACATCAGACATGGCTCAGAGGCCGGAGGAGGACAGAGATATCACACATGGCTCACAAACCGGAGGAGGATAGACACATCAGACATGGCTCGGACGCCGGAGGAGGACAGACACATCAGACATGGCTCAGAGGCCGGAGGAGGACAGAAACATCAGACATGGGTCAGAAACCGGAGGAGCACAGATACATCAGACATGGGTCAGAAACCAGAGTAGGACAGAAACATCAGACATGGCTGAGATACCGGAGGAGGACAGAGACATCAGACATGACTCAGAAACCGGAGGAGGACAGACACATCAGACATGGCTCAGAAACCGGAGGAGGACAGACACATCAGTCATGGCTCAGAGGCCGGAGGAGGACAGAGACATCAGACTTGGCTCAGAAACTGGAGGAGGACAGACACATCAGACATGGCTCAGAAACCGGAGGAGGACAGACACATCAGACATGGCTCAGAAACCGGAGGAGGACAGTCATCTCAGACATGGCCCAGAAATCGGAGGAACACAGAGACATCAGACATGGCTCAGAAATCGTAGGAGCACAGAGACATCAGACATGGCTCAGAAACCAGAGGAGGACAGAGACATCAGACATGGCTCAGAGGCCGGAGGAGGACAGAGACATCAGACATGGCTCTCAAACCGGAGGAGGACAGACACATCAGACATGGCTCAGAAACCGGAGGACACAGACACATCAGACATGGCACTGACACCGGAGGAGGACAGAGACATCAGACATGGCTCAGAAACCAGAGGAGGACAGAGACATCAGACATGGCTCAGAAACTGGAGGAGGACAGAGACATCAGACATGGCTCAGAAACCGGAGGAGGACAGACACATCAGACATGGCTCAGAAACCGGAGGATGACAGACACATCAGACATGGCTCAGAGGCCGGAGGATGACAGAGATATCAGACATGGCTCAGAAACCGGATGAGGACAGAGACATTAGACGTGGCTCAGAAACTGGAGGAGGACAGAGACATCAGACACGGCTCAGAGGTCGGAGGAGGACAGACACATCAGACGTGGCTCAGAAACCGGAGGAACACAGACACATCAGACATGGCTTAGAGGCCGGAGGAGGACAGACACATCAGACATGGCTCAGAAACCGGAGGAGGACAGAGACATCAGACATGGCTCAGAAATTGGAGGAAGACAGAGACATCAGACATGGCTCAAAAACAGGAGGAGGACAGACACACCAGACATGGCTCAGAAACCGGAGGAGGACAGACACATCAGACATGGCTCAGAGGCCGGAGGAGGACAGAGACATCAGACATGGCTCAGACACCGGATGAGGACAGAGACATAAGACGTGGCTCAGACACTGGAGGAGGACAGAGACATCAGACATGGCTCAGAAACCGGAGGAGGACAGACACATCAGACATGGCTCAGAAACAGGAGGATGACAGACACATCAGACATGGCTCAGAGGCCGGAGGATGACAGAGAGAACAGACATGGCTCAGAAACCGGATGAGGACAGAGACATCAGACGTGCCTCAGAAACTGGAGGAGGACAGAGACATCAGACACGGCTCAGAGGCTGGAGGAGGACAGACACATCAGACGTGGCTCAGAAACCGGAGGAACACAGACACATCAGACATGGCTTAGAGGCCGGAGGAGGACAGACACATCAGACATGGCTCAGAAACGGGAGGAGGACAGAGACATCAGACATGGCTCAGAAATTGGAGGAGGACAGAGAGATCAGACATGGCTCAAAAACCGGAGGAGTACAGACACACCAGACATGGCTCAGAAACCGGAGGAGGACAGACACATCAGACATGGCTCAGAGGCCGGAGGAGGACAGAGACATCAGACATGGCTCAGAAACCGGATGAGGACAGAGACATCAGACGTGGCTCAGAAACTGGAGGAGGACAGAGACATCAGACATGGCTCAGAGGCCGGAGGAGGACTTACACATCAGACTTGTCTCAGAAACCGGAGGAACACAGACACATCAGACATGGCTCAGAAACCGGAGGAGGACAGACACATCAGACATGGCTCAGAAACCGGAGGAGGACAGACACATCAGACATGGCTCAGAAACCGGAGGAGGACAGACACATCAGACATGGCTCAGAAACCGGAGGAGGACAGAGACATCAGACATGGCTCAGAGGCCGGAAGAGGACAGGGACATCAGACATGGTTCAGAATCCGGAGGAGGACAGACACATCAGACATGGCTCAGAAACCGGAGGAGGACAGACACATCAGACATGGCTCAGATGCTGGAGGAGGACTGACACATCAGACATGGCTCAGAGGTAGGAGGAGGACAGAGACATCAGACATGCCTCAGAAACCGGAGGAGGACGGACACATCAGACATGGCTCAGAGGCCGGAGGAGGACAGAGACATACGACATGGCTCAGAGGGCGGAGGAGGACAGACACATCAGACATGGCTCAGAAACCGGAGGAGGACAGACACATCAGACATGGCTCAGAAACCGGAGGAGGACAGTCATATCAGACATGGCCCAGAAACCGGAGGAACACAGAGACATCAGACATGGCTCAGAAACCGGAGGAACACAGAGACATCAGACATGTCTCAGAAACCAGAGGAGCACAGAGACATCAGACATGGCTCAGAAACCGGAGGAGGACAGACTTATCAGACATGGCTCAGAGGCTGGAGGAGGACAGAGACATCAGACATGGCTCCGAAACCGGAGGAACACAGAGTCATCAGACATGGCTCAGAAACCGGAGGAGCACAGAGACATCAGACATGGCTCCGAAACCGGAGGAACACAGAGTTATCAGACATGGCTCAGAAACCGGAGGAGCACAGAGACATCAGACATGGCTCAGAAACCGGAGGAGGACAGACACATCAGACCTGGCTCAGAGGCCGGAGGAGGACAGAGATATCACACATGGCTCACAAACCGGAGGAGGATAGACACATCAGACATGGCTCGGACGCCGGAGGAGGACAGACACATCAGACATGGCTCAGAGGCCGGAGGAGGACAGAAACATCAGACATGGGTCAGAAACCGGAGGAGCACAGATACATCAGACATGGGTCAGAAACCAGAGTAGGACAGAAACATCAGACATGGCTGAGATACCGGAGGAGGACAGAGACATCAGACATGACTCAGAAACCGGAGGAGGACAGACACATCAGACATGGCTCAGAAACCGGAGGAGGACAGACACATCAGTCATGGCTCAGAGGCCGGAGGAGGACAGAGACATCAGACTTGGCTCAGAAACTGGAGGAGGACAGACACATCAGACATGGCTCAGAAACCGGAGGAGGACAGACACATCAGACATGGCTCAGAAACCGGAGGAGGACAGTCATCTCAGACATGGCCCAGAAATCGGAGGAACACAGAGACATCAGACATGGCTCAGAAATCGTAGGAGCACAGAGACATCAGACATGGCTCAGAAACCAGAGGAGGACAGAGACATCAGACATGGCTCAGAGGCCGGAGGAGGACAGAGACATCAGACATGGCTCTCAAACCGGAGGAGGACAGACACATCAGACATGGCTCAGAAACCGGAGGACACAGACACATCAGACATGGCACTGACACCGGAGGAGGACAGAGACATCAGACATGGCTCAGAAACCAGAGGAGGACAGAGACATCAGACATGGCTCAGAAACTGGAGGAGGACAGAGACATCAGACATGGCTCAGAAACCGGAGGAGGACAGACACATCAGACATGGCTCAGAAACCGGAGGATGACAGACACATCAGACATGGCTCAGAGGCCGGAGGATGACAGAGACATCAGACATGGCTCAGAAACCGGATGAGGACAGAGACATTAGACGTGGCTCAGAAACTGGAGGAGGACAGAGACATCAGACACGGCTCAGAGGTCGGAGGAGGACAGACACATCAGACGTGGCTCAGAAACCGGAGGAACACAGACACATCAGACATGGCTTAGAGGCCGGAGGAGGACAGACACATCAGACATGGCTCAGAAACCGGAGGAGGACAGAGACATCAGACATGGCTCAGAAATTGGAGGAAGACAGAGACATCAGACATGGCTCAAAAACAGGAGGAGGACAGACACACCAGACATGGCTCAGAAACCGGAGGAGGACAGACACATCAGACATGGCTCAGAGGCCGGAGGAGGACAGAGACATCAGACATGGCTCAGACACCGGATGAGGACAGAGACATAAGACGTGGCTCAGACACTGGAGGAGGACAGAGACATCAGACATGGCTCAGAAACCGGAGGAGGACAGACACATCAGACATGGCTCAGAAACAGGAGGATGACAGACACATCAGACATGGCTCAGAGGCCGGAGGATGACAGAGACAACAGACATGGCTCAGAAACCGGATGAGGACAGAGACATCAGACGTGCCTCAGAAACTGGAGGAGGACAGAGACATCAGACACGGCTCAGAGGCTGGAGGAGGACAGACACATCAGACGTGGCTCAGAAACCGGAGGAACACAGACACATCAGACATGGCTTAGAGGCCGGAGGAGGACAGACACATCAGACATGGCTCAGAAACCGGAGGAGGACAGAGACATCAGACATGGCTCAGAAATTGGAGGAGGACAGAGAGATCAGACATGGCTCAAAAACCGGAGGAGTACAGACACACCAGACATGGCTCAGAAACCGGAGGAGGACAGACACATCAGACATGGCTCAGAGGCCGGAGGAGGACAGAGACATCAGACATGGCTCAGAAACCGGATGAGGACAGAGACATCAGACGTGGCTCAGAAACTGGAGGAGGACAGAGACATCAGACATGGCTCAGAGGCCGGAGGAGGACTTACACATCAGACTTGTCTCAGAAACCGGAGGAACACAGACACATCAGACATGGCTCAGAAACCGGAGGAGGACAGACACATCAGACATGGCTCAGAAACCGGAGGAGGACAGACACATCAGACATGGCTCAGAAACCGGAGGAGGACAGACACATCAGACATGGCTCAGAAACCGGAGGAGGACAGAGACATCAGACATGGCTCAGAGGCCGGAAGAGGACAGGGACATCAGACATGGTTCAGAATCCGGAGGAGGACAGACACATCAGACATGGCTCAGAAACCGGAGGAGGACAGACACATCAGACATGGCTCAGATGCCAGAGGAGGACTGACACATCAGACATGGCTCAGAGGTAGGAGGAGGACAGAGACATCAGACATGCCTCAGAAACCGGAGGAGGACGGACACAGCAGACATGGCTCAGAAACAGGAGGGGCACAGGCACATCAGACATGGCTCAGAGGCCGGAGGAGGACAGAGACATCCGACATGGCTCAGAGGTCGGAGGAGGACAGACACATCCGACATGGCTCAGAGTTCGGAGGAGGACAGACACATCAGACATGGCTCAGAAACCGGAGGAGGACAGTCATATCAGACATGGCCCAGAAACCGGAGGAACACAGGGACATCAGACATGGCTCAGAAACCGGAGGAACACAGAGGCATCAGACATGGCTCAGAATCCGGAGGAGCACAGAGACATCAGACATGGCTCAGAAACTGGAGGAGGACAGAGACATCAGACATGGCTCAGAGGCCGGAGGAGAACAGAGATATCAGACATGGCTCCGAAACCGGAGGAACACAGAGTCATCAGACATGGCTCAGAAACCGGAAGAGCACAGAGACATCAGACATGGCTCAGAAACCGGAGGAGGACAGACACATCAGACATGGCTCAGAGGCCGGAGGAGTACAGAGATATCACACATGGCTCACAAACCGGAGGAGGATAGACACATCAGACATGACTCGGACGCCGGAGGAGGACAGACACAGCAGACATGGCTCAGAGGCCGGAGGAGGACAGACACATCAGACATGGGTCAGAAACCGGATGAGGACAGAGACATCAGACGTGGCTCAGAAACTGGAGGAGGACAGAGACATCAGACACGGCTCAGAGGCCGGAGGAGGACAGACACATCAGACGTGGCTCAGAAACCGGAGGAACACAGACACATCAGACATGGCTTAGAGGCCGGAGGAGGACAGAGACATCAGACATGGCTCAGAAATTGGAGGAGGACAGAGACATCAGACATGGCTCAAAACCGGAGGAGGACAGACACACGAGACATGGCTCAGAAACCGGAGGAGGACAGACACATCAGACATGGCTCAGAGGCAGGAGGAGGACAGAGACATCAGACATGGCTCAGAAACCGGATGAGGACAGAGACATCAGACGTGGCTCAGAAACTGGAGGAGGACAGAGACATCAGACATGGCTCAGAGGCCGTAGGAGGACAGACACATCAGACTTGTCTCAGAAACCGGAGGAACACAGACACATCAGACATGGCTCAGAAACCGGAGGAAGACAGACACATCAGACATGGCTCAGAAACCGGAGGAGGACAGACACATCAGACATGGCTCAGAAACCGGAGGAGGACAGACACATCAGACATGGCTCAGAAACCGGAGGAGGACAGAGACATCAGACATGGCTCAGAGGCCGGAAGAGGACAGGGACATCAGACATGGTTCAGAATCCGGAGGAGGACAGACACATCAGACATGGCTCAGAAACCGGAGGAGGACAGACACATCAGACATGGCTCAGATGCCGGAGGAGGACTGACACATCAGACATGGCTCAGAGGTAGGAGGAGGACAGAGACATCAGACATGCCTCAGAAACCGGAGGAGGACGGACACATCAGACATGGCTCAGAGGCCGGAGGAGGACAGAGACATACGACATGGCTCAGAGGGCGGAGGAGGACAGACACATCAGACATGGCTCAGAAACCGGAGGAGGACAGACACATCAGACATGGCTCAGAAACCGGAGGAGGACAGTCATATCAGACATGGCCCAGAAACCGGAGGAACACAGAGACATCAGACATGGCTCAGAAACCGGAGGAACACAGAGACATCAGACATGTCTCAGATACCAGAGGAGCACAGAGACATCAGACATGGCTCAGAAACCGGAGGAGGACAGACTTATCAGACATGGCTCAGAGGCTGGAGGAGGACAGAGACATCAGACATGGCTCCGAAACCGGAGGAACACAGAGTCATCAGACATGGCTCAGAAACCGGAGGAGCACAGAGACATCAGACATGGCTCAGAAACCGGAGGAGGACAGACACATCAGACATGGCTCAGAGGCCGGAGGAGGACAGAGATATCACACATGGCTCACAAACCGGAGGAGGATAGACACATCAGACATGGCTCGGACGCCAGAGGAGGACAGACACAGCAGACATGGCTCAGAAGCCGGAGGAGGACAGACACATCAGACATGGGTCAGAAACCGGAGGAGGACAGACACATCAGACATGGCTCAGAAACCGGAGGAGGTCAGTCATATCAGACATGGCCCAGAAACGGGAGGAACACAGAGACATCAGACATGGCTCAGAAACCGGAGGAACACAGAGACATCAGACATGGCTCAGAAACCGGAGGAGCACAGAGACATCAGACATGGCTCAGAAACCGGAGGAGGACAGACTTATCAGACATGGCTCAGAGGCCGGAGGAGGACAGAGACATCAGACATGGCTCCGAAACCGGAGGAACACAGAGTTATCAGACATGGCTCAGAAACCGGAGGAGCACAGAGACATCAGACATGGCTCAGAAACCGGAGGAGGACAGACACATCAGACATGGCTCAGAGGCCGGAGGAGGACAGAGATATCACACATGGCTCACAAACCGGAGGAGGATAGACACATCAGACATGGCTCGGACGCCGGAGGAGGACAGACACATCAGACATGGCTCAGAGGCCGGAGGAGGACAGACACATCAGACATGGGTCAGAAACCGGAGGAGCACAGATACATCAGACATGGGTCAGAAACCAGAGGAGGACAGAAACATCAGACATGGCTGAGATACCGGAGGAGGACAGAGACATCAGACATGACTCAGAAACCGGAGGAGGACAGACACATCAGACATGGCTCAGAAACCGGAGGAGGACAGACACATCAGTCATGGCTCAGAGGCCGGAGGAGGACAGAGACATCAGACTTGGCTCAGAAACTGGAGGAGGACAGACACATCAGACATGGCTCAGAAACCGGAGGAGGACAGACACATCAGACATGGCTCAGAAACCGGAGGAGGACAGTCATCTCAGACATGGCCCAGAAATCGGAGGAACACAGAGACATCAGACATGGCTCAGAAATCGTAGGAGCACAGAGACATCAGACATGGCTCAGAAACCAGAGGAGGACAGAGACATCAGACATGGCTCAGAGGCCGGAGGAGGACAGAGACATCAGACATGGCTCTCAAACCGGAGGAGGACAGACACATCAGACATGGCTCAGAAACCGGAGGACACAGACACATCAGACATGGCACTGACACCGGAGGAGGACAGAGACATCAGACATGGCTCAGAAACCAGAGGAGGACAGAGACATCAGACATGGCTCAGAAACTGGAGGAGGACAGAGACATCAGACATGGCTCAGAAACCGGAGGAGGACAGACACATCAGACATGGCTCAGAAACCGGAGGATGACAGACACATCAGACATGGCTCAGAGGCCGGAGGATGACAGAGACATCAGACATGGCTCAGAAACCGGATGAGGACAGAGACATTAGACGTGGCTCAGAAACTGGAGGAGGACAGAGACATCAGACACGGCTCAGAGGTCGGAGGAGGACAGACACATCAGACGTGGCTCAGAAACCAGAGGAACACAGACACATCAGACATGGCTTAGAGGCCGGAGGAGGACAGACACATCAGACATGGCTCAGAAACCGGAGGAGGACAGAGACATCAGACATGGCTCAGAAATTGGAGGAAGACAGAGACATCAGACATGGCTCAAAAACAGGAGGAGGACAGACACACCAGACATGGCTCAGAAACCGGAGGAGGACAGACACATCAGACATGGCTCAGAGGCCGGAGGAGGACAGAGACATCAGACATGGCTCAGACACCGGATGAGGACAGAGACATAAGACGTGGCTCAGACACTGGAGGAGGACAGAGACATCAGACATGGCTCAGAAACCGGAGGAGGACAGACACATCAGACATGGCTCAGAAACAGGAGGATGACAGACACATCAGACATGGCTCAGAGGCCGGAGGATGACAGAGACAACAGACATGGCTCAGAAACCGGATGAGGACAGAGACATCAGACGTGCCTCAGAAACTGGAGGAGGACAGAGACATCAGACACGGCTCAGAGGCTGGAGGAGGACAGACACATCAGACGTGGCTCAGAAACCGGAGGAACACAGACACATCAGACATGGCTTAGAGGCCGGAGGAGGACAGACACATCAGACATGGCTCAGAAACCGGAGGAGGACAGAGACATCAGACATGGCTCAGAAATTGGAGGAGGACAGAGAGATCAGACATGGCTCAAAAACCGGAGGAGTACAGACACACCAGACATGGCTCAGAAACCGGAGGAGGACAGACACATCAGACATGGCTCAGAGGCCGGAGGAGGACAGAGACATCAGACATGGCTCAGAAACCGGATGAGGACAGAGACATCAGACGTGGCTCAGAAACTGGAGGAGGACAGAGACATCAGACATGGCTCAGAGGCCGGAGGAGGACTTACACATCAGACTTGTCTCAGAAACCGGAGGAACACAGACACATCAGACATGGCTCAGAAACCGGAGGAGGACAGACACATCAGACATGGCTCAGAAACCGGAGGAGGACAGACACATCAGACATGGCTCAGAAACCGGAGGAGGACAGACACATCAGACATGGCTCAGAAACCGGAGGAGGACAGAGACATCAGACATGGCTCAGAGGCCGGAAGAGGACAGGGACATCAGACATGGTTCAGAATCCGGAGGAGGACAGACACATCAGACATGGCTCAGAAACCGGAGGAGGACAGACACATCAGACATGGCTCAGATGCCAGAGGAGGACTGACACATCAGACATGGCTCAGAGGTAGGAGGAGGACAGAGACATCAGACATGCCTCAGAAACCGGAGGAGGACGGACACAGCAGACATGGCTCAGAAACAGGAGGGGCACAGGCACATCAGACATGGCTCAGAGGCCGGAGGAGGACAGAGACATCCGACATGGCTCAGAGGTCGGAGGAGGACAGACACATCAGACATGGCTCAGAGTTCGGAGGAGGACAGACACATCAGACATGGCTCAGAAACCGGAGGAGGACAGTCATATCAGACATGGCCCAGAAACCGGAGGAACACAGGGACATCAGACATGGCTCAGAAACCGGAGGAACACAGAGGCATCAGACATGGCTCAGAATCCGGAGGAGCACAGAGACATCAGACATGGCTCAGAAACTGGAGGAGGACAGACTTATCAGACATGGCTCAGAGGCCGGAGGAGGACAGAGACATCAGACATGGCTCCGAAACCGGAGGAACACAGAGTCATCAGAAATGGCTCAGAAACCGGAGGAGCACAGAGACATCAGACATGGCTAAGAAACCGGAGGAGGACAGACACATCAGACATGGCTCAAAGGCCGGAGGAGGACAGAGTTATCACACATGGCTCACAAACCGGAGGAGGATAGACACATCAGACATGGCTCGGACGCCGGAGGAGGACAGACACATCAGACATGGCTCAGAGGCCGGAGGAGGACAGACACATCAGACATGGGTCAGAAACCGGAGGAGGACAGACACATCAGACATTGCTCAGAAACCGGAGGAGGACACAGACATCAGACATGGCTCAGAAACCGGAGGAGGACACAGACATCAGTCATGGCTCAGAAACCGGAGGAGGACAGACACATCAGACTAGGCACAGAGGCCGGAGGAGGACAGAGACATCTGACAAGTCTCAGAAACCGGAGGAGGACAGACACATCAGACATGGCTCAGAAACCGGAGGAGCACAGATACATCAGACATGGGTCAGAAACCAGAGGAGTACAGAAACATCAGACATGGCTGAGATACCGGAGGAGGACAGAGACATCAGACATGACTCAGAAACCGGAGGAGGACAGACACATCAGACATGGCTCAGAAAACGGAGGAGGACAGACACATCAGTCATGGCTCAGAGGCCGGAGGAGGACAGAGACATCAGACTTGGCTCAGAAACTGGAGGAGGACAGACACATCAGACATGGCTCAGAAACCGGAGGAGGACAGACACATCAGACATGGCTCAGAAACCGGAGGAGGACAGTCATCTCAGAGATGGCCCAGAAATCGGAGGAACACTGAGACATCAGACATGGCTCAGAAATCATAGGAGCACAGAGACATCAGACATGGCTCAGATACCGGAGGACAGAGACATCAGACATGGCACAGAGGCCGGAGGAGGACAGAGACATCAGACATGGCTCTCAAACCGGAGGAGGACAGACACATCAGACATGGCTCAGAAACCGGAGGACACAGACACATCAGACATGGCACTGACACCGGAGGAGGACAGAGACATCAGACATGACTCAGAAACTGGAGGAGGACAGAGACATCAGACATGGCTCAGAAACCGGAGGAGGACAGACACATCAGACATGGCTCAGAAACCGGAGGATGACAGACACATCAGACATGGCTAAGAGGCCGGAGGATGACAGAGACATCAGACATGGCTCAGAAACCGGATGAGGACAGAGACATCAGACGTGGCTCAGAAACTGGAGGAGGACAGAGACATCAGACATGGCTTAGAGGCCGGAGGAGGACAGACACCTCAGACATGGCTCAGAAACCGGAGGAGGACAGAGACATCAGACATGGCTCAGAAACCGGAGGAGCACAGAGACATCAGACATGGCTCAGAAACCGGAGGAGGACAGACACATCAGACATGGCTCAGAGGCCGGAGGAGGACAGAGATATCACACATGGCTCACAAACCGGAGGAGGATAGACACATCAGACATGGCTCGGACGCCGGAGGAGGACAGACACAGCAGACATGGCTCAGAGGCCGGAGGAGGACAGACACATCAGACATGGGTCAGAAACCGGATGAGGACAGAGACATCAGACGTGGCTCAGAAACTGGAGGAGGACAGAGACATCAGACACGGCTCAGAGGCCGGAGGAGGACAGACACATCAGACGTGGCTCAGAAACCGGAGGAACACAGACACATCAGACATAGCTTAGAGGCCGGAGGAGGACAGACACATCAGACATGGCTCAGAAACCGGAGGAGGACAGAGACATCAGACATGGCTCAGAAATTGGAGGAGGACAGAGACATCAGACATGGCTCAAAAACCGGAGGAGGACAGACACACCAGACATGGCTCAGAAACCGGAGGAGGACAGACACATCAGACATGGCTCAGAGGCCGGAGGAGGACAGAGACATCAGACATGGCTCAGAAACCGGATGAGGACAGAGACATCAGACGTGGCTCAGAAACTGGAGGAGGACAGAGACATCAGACATGGCTCAGAGGCCGTAGGAGGACAGACACATCAGACTTGTCTCAGAAACCGGAGGAACACAGACACATCAGACATGGCTCAGAAACCGGAGGAAGACAGACACATCACACATGGCTCAGAAACCGGAGGAGGACAGACACATCAGACATGGCTCAGAAACCGGAGGAGGACAGACACATCAGACATGGCTCAGAAACCAGAGGAGGACAGAGACATCAGACATGGCTCAGAGGCCGGAAGAGGACAGGGACATCAGACATGGTTCAGAGTCCGGAGGAGGACAGACACATCAGACATGGCTCAGAAACCGGAGGAGGACAGACACATCAGACATGGCTCAGATGCCGGAGGAGGACTGACACATCAGACATGGCTCAGAGGTAGGAGGAGGACAGAGACATCAGACATGCCTCAGAAACCGGAGGAGGACGGACACATCAGACATGGCTCAGAGGCCGGAGGAGGACAGAGACATACGACATGGCTCAGAGGTCGGAGCAGGACAGACACATCAGACATGGCTCAGAAACCGGAGGAGGACAGACACATCAGACATGGCTCAGAAACCGGAGGAACACAGAGACATCAGACATGTCTCAGAAACCAGAGGAGCACAGAGACATCAGACATGGCTCAGAAACCGGAGGAGGACAGACTTATCAGACATGGCTCAGAGGCCGGAGGAGGACAGAGACATCAGACATGGCTCCGAAACCGGAGGAACACAGAGTCATCAGACATGGCTCAGAAACCGGAGGAGCACAGAGACATCAGACATGGCTCAGAAACCGGAGGAGGACAGACACATCAGACATGGCTCAGAGGCCGGAGGAGGACAGAGATATCACACATGGCTCACAAACCGGAGGAGGATAGACACATCAGACATGGCTCAGACGCCAGAGGAGGACAGACACAGCAGACATGGCTCAGAAGCCGGAGGAGGACAGACACATCAGACATGGGTCAGAAACCGGAGGAGGACAGACTTATCAGACATGGCTCAGAGGCCGGAGGAGGACAGAGACATCAGACATGGCTCCGAAACCGGAGGAACACAGAGTTATCAGACATGGCTCAGAAACCGGAGGAGCACAGAGACATCAGACATGGCTCAGAAACCGGAGGAGGACAGACACATCAGACATGGCTCAGAGGCCGGAGGAGGACAGAGATATCACACATGGCTCACAAACCGGAGGAGGATAGACACATCAGACATGGCTCGGACGCCGGAGGAGGACAGACACATCAGACATGGCTCAGAGGCCGGAGGAGGACAGACACATCAGACATGGGTCAGAAACCGGAGGAGGACAGAGTCATCAGACATTGCTCAGAAACCGGAGGAGGACACAGACATCAGACATGGCTCAGAAACCGGAGGAGGACAGAGACATCAGTCATGGCTCAGAAACCGGAGGAGGACAGACACATCAGACTAGGCTCAGAGGCCGGAGGAGGACAGAGACATCAGACATGGCTCAGAAACCGGAGGAGGACAGACACATCAGACATGGCTCAGAAACCGGAGGAGCACAGATACATCAGACATGGGTCAGAAACCAGAGGAGGACAGAAACATCAGACATGGCTGAGATACCGGAGGAGGACAGAGACATCAGACATGAATCAGAAACCGGAGGAGGACAGACACATCAGACATGGCTCAGAAACCGGAGGAGGACAGACACATCAGTCATGGCTCAGAGGCCGGAGGAGGACAGAGACATCAGACTTGGCTCAGAAACTGGAGGAGGACAGACACATCAGACATGGCTCAGAAACCGGAGGAGGACAGACACATCAGACATGGCTCAGAAACCGGAGGAGGACAGTCATCTCAGACATGGCACAGAAATCGGAGGAACACAGAGACATCAGACATGGCTCAGAAATCGTAGGAGCACAGAGACATCAGACATGGCTCAGAAACCGGAGGAGGACAGAGACATCAGACATGGCTCAGAGGCCGGAGGAGGACAGAGACATCAGACATGGCTCAGAAACCGGAGGAGGACAGACACATCAGACATGGCTCAGAAACCGGAGGAGGACAGAGACATCAGACATGGCTCAGAGGCCGGAGGAGGACAGGGACATCAGACATGGTTCAGAATCCGGAGGAGGACAGACACATCAGACATGGCTCAGAAACCGGAGGAGGACAGACACATCAGACATGGCTCAGAGGCCGGAGGAGGACAGAGACATACGACATGGCTCAGAGGGCGGAGCAGGACAGACACATCAGACATGGCTCAGAAACCGGAGGAGGACAGACACATCAGACATGGCTCAGAAACCGGAGGAGGACAGTCATATCAGACATGGCCCAGAAACCGGAGGAACACAGAGACATCAGACATGTCTCAGAAACCAGAGGAGCACAGAGACATCAGACATGGCTCAGAAACCGGAGGAGGACAGACTTATCAGACATGGCTCAGAGGCCGGAGGAGGACAGAGACATCAGACATGGCTCCGAAACCGGAGGAACACAGAGTCATCAGACATGGCTCAGAAACCGGAGGAGCACAGAGACATCAGACATGGCTCAGAAACCGGAGGAGGACAGACACATCAGACATGGCTCAGAGGCCGGAGGAGGACAGAGATATCACACATGGCTCACAAACCGGAGGAGGATAGACACATCAGACATGGCTCGGACGCCAGAGGAGGACAGACACAGCAGACATGGCTCAGAAGCCGGAGGAGGACAGACACATCAGACATGGGTCAGAAACCGGAGGAGGACAGACACATCAGACATGGCTCAGAAACCGGAGGAGGTCAGTCATATCAGACATGGCCCAGAAACGGGAGGAACACAGAGACATCAGACATGGCTCAGAAACCGGAGGAACACAGAGACATCAGACATGGCTCAGAAACCGGAGGAGCACAGAGACATCAGACATGGCTCAGAAACCGGAGGAGGACAGACTTATCAGACATGGCTCAGAGGCCGGAGGAGGACAGAGACATCAGACATGGCTCCGAAACCGGAGGAACACAGAGTTATCAGACATGGCTCAGAAATCGGAGGAGCACAGAGACATCAGACATGGCTCAGAAACCGGAGGAGGACAGACACATCAGACATGGCTCAGAGGCCAGAGGAGGACAGAGATATCACACATGGCTCACAAACCGGAGGAGGATAGACACATCAGACATGGCTCGGACGCCGGAGGAGGACAGACACATCAGACATGGCTCAGAGGCCGGAGGAGGACAGACACATCAGACATGGGTCAGAAACCGGAGGAGGACAGAGTCATCAGACATTGCTCAGAAATCGGAGGAGGACAGAGACATCAGTCATGGCTCAGAAACCGGAGGAGGACAGACACATCAGACTAGGCTCAGAGGCCGGAGGAGGACAGAGACATCAGACATGGCTCAGAAACCGGAGGAGGACAGACACATCAGACATGGCTCAGAAACCGGAGGAGCACAGATACATCAGACATGGGTCAGAAACCAGAGGAGGACAGAAACATCAGACATGGCTGAGATACCGGAGGAGGACAGAGACATCAGACATGACTCAGAAACCGGAGGAGGACAGACACATCAGACATGGCTCAGAAACCGGAGGAGGACAGACACATCAGTCATGGCTCAGAGGCCGGAGGAGGACAGAGACATCAGACTTGGCTCAGAAACTGGAGGAGGACAGACACATCAGACATGGCTCAGAAACCGGAGGAGGACAGACACATCAGACATGGCTCAGAAACCGGAGGAGGACAGTTATCTCAGACATGGCACAGAAATCGGAGGAACACAGAGACATCAGACATGGCTCAGAAATCGTAGGAGCACAGAGACATCAGACATGGCTCAGAAACCGGAGGAGGACAGAGACATCAGACATGGCTCAGAGGCCGGAGGGGGACAGAGACATCAGACATGGCTCTCAAACCGGAGGAGGACAGACACATCAGACATGGCTCAGAAACCGGAGGACACAGACACATCAGACATGGCACTGACACCGGAGGAGGACAGAGACATCAGACATGGCTCAGAAACAGAGGAGGACAGAGACATCAGACATGGCTCAGAAACTGGAGAAGGACAGAGACATCCGACATGGCTCAGAAATCGTAGGAGCACAGAGACATCAGACATGGCTCAGAGGCCGGAGGAGGACAGAGACATCAGACATGCCTCTCAAACCGGAGGAGGACAGACACATCAGACATGGCTCAGAAACCGGAGGACACAGACACATCAGACATGGCACTGACACCGGAGGAGGACAGAGACATCAGACATGGCTCAGAAACAGAGGAGGACAGAGACATCAGACATGGCTCAGAAACTGGAGAAGGACAGAGACATCCGACATGGCTCAGAAACCGGAGGAGGACAGACACATCAGACATGGCTCAGAAACCGGAGGATGACAGACACATCAGACATGGCTCAGAGGCCGGAGGATGACAGAGACATCAGACATGGCTCAGAAACCGGATGAGGACAGAGACATCAGACGTGGCTCAGAAACTGGAGGACGACAGAGACATCAGACACGGCTCAGAGGCCGGAGGAGGACAGACACAGCAGACGTGGCTCAGAAACCGGAGGAACACAGACACATCAGACATGGCTTAGAGGCCGGAGGAGGACAGACACATCAGACATGGCTCAGAAACAGGAGGAGGACAGAGACATCAGACATGGCTCAGAAATTGGAGGAGGACAGAGACATCAGACATGGCTCAAAAACAGGAGGAGGACAGACACACCACACATGGCTCAGAAACCGGAGGAGGATAGACACATCAGACATGGCTCAGAGGCCGGAGGAGGACAGAGACATCAGACATGGCTCAGAAACCGGAGGAACACAGACACATCAGACATAGATCAGAAACTGGAGGAGGACAGAGACATCAGACATGGCTCAGAAACCGGAGGAGGACAGACACATCAGACATGGCTCAGAAACCGGAGGATGACAGACACATAAGACATGGCTCAGAGGCCGGAGGATGACAGAGACATCAGACATGGCTCAGAAACCGGATGAGGACAGAGACATCAGACGTGGCTCAGAAACTGGAGGAGGACAGAGACATCAGTCACGGCTCAGAGGCCGGAGGAGGACAGACACATCAGACGTGGCTCAGAAACCGGAGGAACACAGACACATCAGACATGGCTTAGAGGCCGGAGGCGGACAGACACATCAGACATGGCTCAGAAACCGGAGGAGGACAGAGACATCAGACATGGCTCAAAAACCGGAGGAGGACAGACACACCAGACATGGCTCAGAAACCGGAGGAGGACAGACACATCAGACATGGCTCAGAGGCCGGAGGAGGACAGAGACATCAGACATGGCTCAGAAACCGGATGAGGACAGAGACATCAGACGTGGCTCAGAAACTGGAGGAGGACAGAGACATCAGACATGGCTCAGAGGCCGGAGGAGGACAGACACATCAGACTTGTCTCAGAAACCGGAGGAACACAGACACACCAGACATGGCTCAGAAACCGGAGGAGGACAGAAACATCAGACATGGCTCAGAGGCCGGAGGAGGACAGAGACATCAGACATGGCTCAGAAACCGGATGAGGACAGAGACATCAGACGTGGCTTAGAAACTGGAGGAGGACACAGACATCAGACATGGCTCAGAGGCCGGAGGAGGACAGACACATCAGACTTGTCTCAGAAACCGGAGGAACACAGACACATCAGACATGGCTCAGAAACCGGAGGAGGACAGAGACATCAGACATGGCTCAGAAACCGGAGGAGGACAGAGACATCAGACATGGCTCAGAAACCGGAGGAGGACAGACACATCAGACATGGCTCAGAAACCGGAGGAGGACAGAGACATTAGAAATGGCTCAGAAACCGGAGGAGGACAGAGACATCAGACATGGCACAGAAACCGGAGGAGGACAGACACATCAGACTAGGCTCAGAGGCCGGAGGAGAACAGAGACATCAGACATTGCTCAGCAACCGGAGGAGGACAGACACATCAGAAATGGCTCAGAAACCGGAGGAGGACAGACACATCAGACATGGCTAAGAAACTGGAGGAGGACAGAGACATCAGACATGGCTCACAAACCGGAGGAGGACAGACACATCAGACATGGCTCAGAAACCGGAGGATGACAGACACATCAGACATGGCTCAGAGGCCGAAGGATGACAGAGACATCAGACATGGCTCAGAAACTGGAGGAGGACAGAGACATCAGACACGGCTCAGAGGCCGGAGGAGGACAGACACATCAGACGTGGCTCAGAAACCGGAGGAACACAGAGACATCAGACATGGCTTAGAGGCCGGAGGAGGACAGACACATCAGACATGGCTCAGAAACCGGAGGAGGACAGACACATCAGACATGGCTCAGAAACTGGAGGAGGACAGAGACATCAGGCATGGCTCACAAACCGGAGGAGGACAGACACATCAGACATGGCTCAGAAACCGGAGGAGGACAGACACATCAGACATGGCTCAGAGGCCGAAGGATGACAGAGACATCAGACATGGCTCAGAAACCGGATGAGGACAGAGACATCAGACGTGGCTCAGAAACTGGAGGAGGACAGAGACATCAGACACGGCTCAGAGGCCGGAGGAGGACAGACACATCAGACGTGGCTCAGAAACCGGAGGAGGACAGAGACATCAGACATGGCTCAGAAATTGGAGGAGGACAGAGACATCAGACATGGCTCAAAAACCGGAGGAGGACAGACACACCAGACATGGCTCAGAAACCGGAGGAGGACAGACACATCAAACATGGCTCAGAGGCCGGAGGAGGACAGAGACATCAGACATGGCTCAGAAACCGGATGAGGACAGAGACATCAGACGTGGCTCAGAAACTGGAGGAGGACAGAGACATCAGACATGGCTCAGAGGCCGGAGGAGGACAGACACATCAGAATTGTCTCAGAAACCGGAGGAGGACAGAGACATCAGACATGGCTCAGAAATTGGAGGAGGACAGAGACATCAGACATGGCTCAAAAACCGGAGGAGGACAGACACACCAGACATGGCTCAGAAACCGGAGGAGGACAGACACATCAGACATGGCTCAGAGGCCGGAGGAGGACAGAGACATCAGACATGGCTCAGAAACCGGATGAGGACAGAGACATCAGACGTGGCTCAGAAACTGGAGGAGGACAGAGACATCAGACATGGCTCAGAGGCCGGAGGAGGACAGACACATCAGACTTGTCTCAGAAATCAGAGGAACACAGACACATCAGACATGGCTCACAAACCGGAGGAAGACAGACACATCAGACATGGGTCAGAAACCGGAGGAGGACAGAGATATCAGACATGGTTCAGAAACCGGAGGAGGACAGACACATCAGACATGGCTCAGAAACCGGAGGAGGACAGACACATCAGACATGGCTCAGAAACCGGAGGAGGACAGACACATCAGACATGGCTCAGAAACCGGAGGAGGACAGACACATCAGACATGGCTCAGATGCCGGAGGAGGACTGACACATCAGACATGGCTCAGAGGTAGGAGGAGGACAGAGACATCAGACATGCCTCAGAAACCGGAGGAGGACGGACACATCAGACATGGCTCAGAAACAGGAGGGGCACAGGCACATCAGACATGGCTCAGAGGCCGGAGGAGGACAGAGACATCCGACATGGCTCAGAGGTCGGAGGAGGACAGACACATCCGACATGGCTCAGAGTTCGGAGGAGGACAGACACATCAGACATGGCTCAGAGGCCGGAGGAGGACAGAGACATCAGACATGGCTCAGAAACCGGATGAGGACAGAGACATCAGACGTGGCTCAGAAACAGGAGGAGGACAGAGACATCAGACATGGCTCAGAAACCGGAGGAGGACAGACACATCAGACATGGCTCAGAAACCGGAGGATGACAGACACATCAGACATGGCTCAGAGGACGGAGGATGAAAGAGACATCAGACATGGCTCAGAAACCGGATGAGGACAGAGACATCAGACGTGGCTCAGAAACTGGAGGAGGACAGAGACATCAGACACGGCTCAGAGGCCGGAGGAGGACAGACACATCAGACGTGGCTCAGAAACCGGAGGAACACAGACACATCAGACATGGCTTAGAGGCCGGAGGAGGACAGACACATCAGACATGGCTCAGAAACCGGAGGAGGACAGAGACATCAGACATGGCTCAAAAACCGGAGGAGGACAGACACACCAGACATGGCTCAGAAACCGGAGGAGGACAGAAACATCAGACATGGCTCAGAGGCCGGAGGAGGACAGAGACATCAGACATGGCTCAGAAACCGGATGAGGACAGAGACATCAGACGTGGCTCAGAAACTGGAGGAGGACAGAGACATCAGACATGGCTCAGAGGCCGGAGGAGGACAGACACATCAGACTTGTCTCAGAAACCGGAGGAACACAGACACATCAGACATGGCTCAGAAACCGGAGGAGGACAGAGACATCAGACATGGCTCAGAAACCGGAGGAGGACAGAGACATCAGACATGGCTCAGAAACCGGAGGAGGACAGACACATCAGACATGGCTCAGAGGCCAGAGGAGGACAGACACATCAGTCATGGCTCAGAAACCGGAGGAGGACAGAGACATTAGAAATGGCTCAGAAACCGGAGGAGGACAGAGACATCAGACATGGCACAGAAACCGGAGGAGGACAGACACATCACACTAGGCTCAGAGGCCGGAGGAGGACAGACACATCAGACGTGGCTCAGAAACCGGAGGAACACAGAGACATCAGACATGGCTCAGAGGCCGGAGGAGGACAGACACATCAGACATGGCTCAGAAACCGGAGGAGGACAGAGACATCAGACATGGCTCAGAAATTGGAGGAGGACAGAGACATCAGACATGGCTTAAAAACCGGAGGAGGACAGACACACCAGACATGGCTCAGAAACCGGAGGAGGACAGACACATCAAACATGGCTCAGAGGCCGGAGGAGGACAGAGATATCAGACATGGCTCAGAAACCGGATGAGGACAGAGACATCAGACGTGGCTCAGAAACTGGAGGAGGACTGAGACATCAGACATGGCTCAGAGGCCGGAGGAGGACAGACACATCAGACTTGTCCCAGAAACCGGAGGAGGACAGAGACATCAGACATGGCTCAGAAATTGGAGGAGGACAGAGAGATCAGACATGTCTCAAAAAAAGGTGGAGCACAGACACACCAGACATGGCTCAGAAAACGGAGGAGGACAGACACATCAGACATGGCTCAGAGGCCGGAGGAGGACAGAGACATCAGACATTGCTCAGAAACCGGATGAGGACAGAGACATCAGACGTGGCTCAGAAACAGGAGGAGGACAGACACATCAGACATGGCTCAGAAACCGGAGGAGGACAGTTATCTCAGACATGGCACAGAAATCGGAGGAACACAGAGACATCAGACATGGCTCAGAAATCGTAGGAGCACAGAGACATCAGACATGGCTCAGAAACCGGAGGAGGACAGAGACATCAGACATGGCTCAGAGGCCGGAGGGGGACAGAGACATCAGACATGGCTCTCAAACCGGAGGAGGACAGACACATCAGACATGGCTCAGAAACCGGAGGACACAGACACATCAGACATGGCACTGACACCGGAGGAGGACAGAGACATCAGACATGGCTCAGAAACAGAGGAGGACAGAGACATCAGACATGGCTCAGAAACTGGAGAAGGACAGAGACATCCGACATGGCTCAGAAATCGTAGGAGCACAGAGACATCAGACATGGCTCAGAGGCCGGAGGAGGACAGAGACATCAGACATGCCTCTCAAACCGGAGGAGGACAGACACATCAGACATGGCTCAGAAACCGGAGGACACAGACACATCAGACATGGCACTGACACCGGAGGAGGACAGAGACATCAGACATGGCTCAGAAACAGAGGAGGACAGAGACATCAGACATGGCTCAGAAACTGGAGAAGGACAGAGACATCCGACATGGCTCAGAAACCGGAGGAGGACAGACACATCAGACATGGCTCAGAAACCGGAGGATGACAGACACATCAGACATGGCTCAGAGGCCGGAGGATGACAGAGACATCAGACATGGCTCAGAAACCGGATGAGGACAGAGACATCAGACGTGGCTCAGAAACTGGAGGACGACAGAGACATCAGACACGGCTCAGAGGCCGGAGGAGGACAGACACAGCAGACGTGGCTCAGAAACCGGAGGAACACAGACACATCAGACATGGCTTAGAGGCCGGAGGAGGACAGACACATCAGACATGGCTCAGAAACAGGAGGAGGACAGAGACATCAGACATGGCTCAGAAATTGGAGGAGGACAGAGACATCAGACATGGCTCAAAAACAGGAGGAGGACAGACACACCACACATGGCTCAGAAACCGGAGGAGGATAGACACATCAGACATGGCTCAGAGGCCGGAGGAGGACAGAGACATCAGACATGGCTCAGAAACCGGAGGAACACAGACACATCAGACATAGATCAGAAACTGGAGGAGGACAGAGACATCAGACATGGCTCAGAAACCGGAGGAGGACAGACACATCAGACATGGCTCAGAAACCGGAGGATGACAGACACATAAGACATGGCTCAGAGGCCGGAGGATGACAGAGACATCAGACATGGCTCAGAAACCGGATGAGGACAGAGACATCAGACGTGGCTCAGAAACTGGAGGAGGACAGAGACATCAGTCACGGCTCAGAGGCCGGAGGAGGACAGACACATCAGACGTGGCTCAGAAACCGGAGGAACACAGACACATCAGACATGGCTTAGAGGCCGGAGGCGGACAGACACATCAGACATGGCTCAGAAACCGGAGGAGGACAGAGACATCAGACATGGCTCAAAAACCGGAGGAGGACAGACACACCAGACATGGCTCAGAAACCGGAGGAGGACAGACACATCAGACATGGCTCAGAGGCCGGAGGAGGACAGAGACATCAGACATGGCTCAGAAACCGGATGAGGACAGAGACATCAGACGTGGCTCAGAAACTGGAGGAGGACAGAGACATCAGACATGGCTCAGAGGCCGGAGGAGGACAGACACATCAGACTTGTCTCAGAAACCGGAGGAACACAGACACACCAGACATGGCTCAGAAACCGGAGGAGGACAGAAACATCAGACATGGCTCAGAGGCCGGAGGAGGACAGAGACATCAGACATGGCTCAGAAACCGGATGAGGACAGAGACATCAGACGTGGCTTAGAAACTGGAGGAGGACACAGACATCAGACATGGCTCAGAGGCCGGAGGAGGACAGACACATCAGACTTGTCTCAGAAACCGGAGGAACACAGACACATCAGACATGGCTCAGAAACCGGAGGAGGACAGAGACATCAGACATGGCTCAGAAACCGGAGGAGGACAGAGACATCAGACATGGCTCAGAAACCGGAGGAGGACAGACACATCAGACATGGCTCAGAGGCCAGAGGAGGACAGACACATCAGTCATGGCTCAGAAACCGGAGGAGGACAGAGACATTAGAAATGGCTCAGAAACCGGAGGAGGACAGAGACATCAGACATGGCACAGAAACCGGAGGAGGACAGACACATCAGACTAGGCTCAGAGGCCGGAGGAGAACAGAGACATCAGACATTGCTCAGCAACCGGAGGAGGACAGACACATCAGAAATGGCTCAGAAACCGGAGGAGGACAGACACATCAGACATGGCTAAGAAACTGGAGGAGGACAGAGACATCAGACATGGCTCACAAACCGGAGGAGGACAGACACATCAGACATGGCTCAGAAACCGGAGGATGACAGACACATCAGACATGGCTCAGAGGCCGAAGGATGACAGAGACATCAGACATGGCTCAGAAACTGGAGGAGGACAGAGACATCAGACACGGCTCAGAGGCCGGAGGAGGACAGACACATCAGACGTGGCTCAGAAACCGGAGGAACACAGAGACATCAGACATGGCTTAGAGGCCGGAGGAGGACAGACACATCAGACATGGCTCAGAAACCGGAGGAGGACAGACACATCAGACATGGCTCAGAAACTGGAGGAGGACAGAGACATCAGGCATGGCTCACAAACCGGAGGAGGACAGACACATCAGACATGGCTCAGAAACCGGAGGAGGACAGACACATCAGACATGGCTCAGAGGCCGAAGGATGACAGAGACATCAGACATGGCTCAGAAACCGGATGAGGACAGAGACATCAGACGTGGCTCAGAAACTGGAGGAGGACAGAGACATCAGACACGGCTCAGAGGCCGGAGGAGGACAGACACATCAGACGTGGCTCAGAAACCGGAGGAGGACAGAGACATCAGACATGGCTCAGAAATTGGAGGAGGACAGAGACATCAGACATGGCTCAAAAACCGGAGGAGGACAGACACACCAGACATGGCTCAGAAACCGGAGGAGGACAGACACATCAAACATGGCTCAGAGGCCGGAGGAGGACAGAGACATCAGACATGGCTCAGAAACCGGATGAGGACAGAGACATCAGACGTGGCTCAGAAACTGGAGGAGGACAGAGACATCAGACATGGCTCAGAGGCCGGAGGAGGACAGACACATCAGAATTGTCTCAGAAACCGGAGGAGGACAGAGACATCAGACATGGCTCAGAAATTGGAGGAGGACAGAGACATCAGACATGGCTCAAAAACCGGAGGAGGACAGACACACCAGACATGGCTCAGAAACCGGAGGAGGACAGACACATCAGACATGGCTCAGAGGCCGGAGGAGGACAGAGACATCAGACATGGCTCAGAAACCGGATGAGGACAGAGACATCAGACGTGGCTCAGAAACTGGAGGAGGACAGAGACATCAGACATGGCTCAGAGGCCGGAGGAGGACAGACACATCAGACTTGTCTCAGAAATCAGAGGAACACAGACACATCAGACATGGCTCACAAACCGGAGGAAGACAGACACATCAGACATGGGTCAGAAACCGGAGGAGGACAGAGATATCAGACATGGTTCAGAAACCGGAGGAGGACAGACACATCAGACATGGCTCAGAAACCGGAGGAGGACAGACACATCAGACATGGCTCAGAAACCGGAGGAGGACAGACACATCAGACATGGCTCAGAAACCGGAGGAGGACAGACACATCAGACATGGCTCAGATGCCGGAGGAGGACTGACACATCAGACATGGCTCAGAGGTAGGAGGAGGACAGAGACATCAGACATGCCTCAGAAACCGGAGGAGGACGGACACATCAGACATGGCTCAGAAACAGGAGGGGCACAGGCACATCAGACATGGCTCAGAGGCCGGAGGAGGACAGAGACATCCGACATGGCTCAGAGGTCGGAGGAGGACAGACACATCCGACATGGCTCAGAGTTCGGAGGAGGACAGACACATCAGACATGGCTCAGAGGCCGGAGGAGGACAGAGACATCAGACATGGCTCAGAAACCGGATGAGGACAGAGACATCAGACGTGGCTCAGAAACAGGAGGAGGACAGAGACATCAGACATGGCTCAGAAACCGGAGGAGGACAGACACATCAGACATGGCTCAGAAACCGGAGGATGACAGACACATCAGACATGGCTCAGAGGACGGAGGATGAAAGAGACATCAGACATGGCTCAGAAACCGGATGAGGACAGAGACATCAGACGTGGCTCAGAAACTGGAGGAGGACAGAGACATCAGACACGGCTCAGAGGCCGGAGGAGGACAGACACATCAGACGTGGCTCAGAAACCGGAGGAACACAGACACATCAGACATGGCTTAGAGGCCGGAGGAGGACAGACACATCAGACATGGCTCAGAAACCGGAGGAGGACAGAGACATCAGACATGGCTCAAAAACCGGAGGAGGACAGACACACCAGACATGGCTCAGAAACCGGAGGAGGACAGAAACATCAGACATGGCTCAGAGGCCGGAGGAGGACAGAGACATCAGACATGGCTCAGAAACCGGATGAGGACAGAGACATCAGACGTGGCTCAGAAACTGGAGGAGGACAGAGACATCAGACATGGCTCAGAGGCCGGAGGAGGACAGACACATCAGACTTGTCTCAGAAACCGGAGGAACACAGACACATCAGACATGGCTCAGAAACCGGAGGAGGACAGAGACATCAGACATGGCTCAGAAACCGGAGGAGGACAGAGACATCAGACATGGCTCAGAAACCGGAGGAGGACAGACACATCAGACATGGCTCAGAGGCCAGAGGAGGACAGACACATCAGTCATGGCTCAGAAACCGGAGGAGGACAGAGACATTAGAAATGGCTCAGAAACCGGAGGAGGACAGAGACATCAGACATGGCACAGAAACCGGAGGAGGACAGACACATCACACTAGGCTCAGAGGCCGGAGGAGGACAGACACATCAGACGTGGCTCAGAAACCGGAGGAACACAGAGACATCAGACATGGCTCAGAGGCCGGAGGAGGACAGACACATCAGACATGGCTCAGAAACCGGAGGAGGACAGAGACATCAGACATGGCTCAGAAATTGGAGGAGGACAGAGACATCAGACATGGCTTAAAAACCGGAGGAGGACAGACACACCAGACATGGCTCAGAAACCGGAGGAGGACAGACACATCAAACATGGCTCAGAGGCCGGAGGAGGACAGAGATATCAGACATGGCTCAGAAACCGGATGAGGACAGAGACATCAGACGTGGCTCAGAAACTGGAGGAGGACTGAGACATCAGACATGGCTCAGAGGCCGGAGGAGGACAGACACATCAGACTTGTCCCAGAAACCGGAGGAGGACAGAGACATCAGACATGGCTCAGAAATTGGAGGAGGACAGAGAGATCAGACATGTCTCAAAAAAAGGTGGAGCACAGACACACCAGACATGGCTCAGAAAACGGAGGAGGACAGACACATCAGACATGGCTCAGAGGCCGGAGGAGGACAGAGACATCAGACATTGCTCAGAAACCGGATGAGGACAGAGACATCAGACGTGGCTCAGAAACAGGAGGAGGACAGAGACATCAGACATGGCTCAGAAACCGGAGGAGGACAGACACATCAGACATGGCTCAGAAACCGGAGGATGACAGACACATCAGACATGGCTCAGAAGCCGGAGGATGAAAGAGACATCAGACATGGCTCAGAAACCGGATGAGGACAGAGACATCAGACGTGGCTCAGAAACTGGAGGAGGACAGAGACATCAGACACGGCTCAGAGGCCGGAGGAGGACAGACACATCAGACGTGGCTCAGAAACCGGAGGAACACAGACACATCAGACATGGCTTAGAGGCCGGAGGAGGACAGACACATCAGACATGGCTCAGAAACCGGAGGAGGACAGAGACATCAGACATGGCTCAGAAACCGGAGGAGCACAGAGACATCAGACATGGCTCAGAAACCGGAGGAGGACAGACTTATCAGACATGGCTCAGAGGCCGGAGGAGGACAGAGACATCAGACATGGCTCCGAAACCGGAGGAACACAGAGTCATCAGAAATGGCTCAGAAACCTGAGGAGCACAGAGACATCAGACATGGCTAAGAAACCGGAGGAGGACAGACACATCAGACATGGCTCAGAGGCCGGAGGAGGACAGAGTTATCACACATGGCTCACAAACCGGAGGAGGATAGACACATCAGACATGGCTCGGACGCCGGAGGAGGACAGACACATCAGACATGGCTCAGAGGCCGGAGGAGGACAGACACATCAGACATGGGTCAGAAACCGGAGGAGGACAGACACATCAGACATTGCTCAGAATCCGGAGGAGGACACAGACATCAGACATGGCTCAGAAACCGGAGGAGGACAGAGACATCAGTCATGGCTCAGAAACCGGAGGAGGACAGACACATCAGACTAGGCTCAGAGGCCGGAGGAGGACAGAGACATCAGACATGGCTCAGAAACCGGAGGAGGAAAGACACATCAGACATGGCTCAGAAACCGGAGGAGCACAGATACATCAGACATGGGTCAGAAACCAGAGGAGGACAGAAACATCAGACATGGCTGAGATACCAGAGGAGGACAGACACATCAGACATGGCTCAGAAAACGGAGGAGGACAGACACATCAGTCATGGCTCAGAGGCCGGAGGAGGACAGAGACATCAGACTTGGCTCAGAAACTGGAGGAGGACAGACACATCAGACATGGCTCAGAAACCGGAGGAGGACAGACACATCAGACATGGCTCAGAAACCGGAGGAGGACAGTCATCTCAGGCATGGCCCAGAAATCGGAGGAACACAGAGACATCAGACATGGCTCAGAAACCGGATGAGGACAGAGACATCAGACGTGGCTCAGAAACTGGAGGAGGACAGAGACATCAGACACGGCTCAGAGGCCGGAGGAGCACAGACACATCAGACATGGCTTAGAGGCCGGAGGAGGACAGACACATCAGACATGGCTCAGAAACCGGAGGAGGACAGAGACATCAGACATGGCTCAGAAATTGGAGGAGGACAGAGAGATCAGACATGTCTCAAAAACAGGAGGAGCACAGACACACCAGACATGGCTCTGAAACCGGAGGAGGACAGACACATCAGACATGGCTCAGAGGCCGGAGGAGGACAGAGACATCAGACATGGCTCAGAAACCGGATGAGGACAGAGACATCAGACGTGGCTCAGAAACAGGAGGAGGACAGAGACATCAGACATGGCTCAGAAACCGGAGGAGGACAGACACATCAGACATGGCTCAGAAACCGGAGGATGACAGACACATCAGACATGGCTCAGAGGCCGGAGGATGAAAGAGACATCAGACATGGCTCAGAAACCGGATGAGGACAGAGACATCAGACGTGGCTCAGAAACTGGAGGAGGACAGAGACATCAGACATGGCTCAGAGGCCGGAGGAGGACAGACACATCAGACTTGTCTCAGAAACCAGAGGAACACAGACACATCAGACATGGCTCACAAACCGGAGGAAGACAGACACATCAGACATGGGTCAGAAACCGGAGGAGGACAGAGATATCAGACATGGTTCAGAAACCGGAGGAGGACAGACACATCAGACATGGCTCAGAAACCGGAGGAGGACAGACACATCAGACATGGCTCAGAAACCGGAGGAGGACAGACACATCAGACATGGCTCAGAAACCGGAGGAGGACAGACACATCAGACATGGCTCAGATGCCGGAGGAGGACTGACACATCAGACATGGCTCAGAGGTAGGAGGAGGACAGAGACATCAGACATGCCTCAGAAACCGGAGGAGGACGGACACATCAGACATGGCTCAGAAACAGGAGGGGCACAGGCACATCAGACATGGCTCAGAGGCCGGAGGAGGACAGAGACATCCGACATGGCTCAGAGGTCGGAGGAGGACAGACACATCCGACATGGCTCAGAGTTCGGAGGAGGACAGACACATCAGACATGGCTCAGAGGCCGGAGGAAGACAGAGACATCAGACATGGCTCAGAAACCGGATGAGGACAGAGACATCAGACGTGGCTCAGAAACAGGAGGAGGACAGAGACATCAGACATGGCTCAGAAACCGGAGGAGGACAGACACATCAGACATGGCTCAGAAACCGGAGGATGACAGACACATCAGACATGGCTCAGAGGACGGAGGATGAAAGAGACATCAGACATGGCTCAGAAACCGGATGAGGACAGAGACATCAGACGTGGCTCAGAAACTGGAGGAGGACAGAGACATCAGACACGGCTCAGAGGCCGGAGGAGGACAGACACATCAGACGTGGCTCAGAAACCGGAGGAACACAGACACATCAGACATGGCTTAGAGGCCGGAGGAGGACAGACACATCAGACATGGCTCAGAAACCGGAGGAGGACAGAGACATCAGACATGGCTCAAAAACCGGAGGAGGACAGACACACCAGACATGGCTCAGAAACCGGAGGAGGACAGAAACATCAGACATGGCTCAGAGGCCGGAGGAGGACAGAGACATCAGACATGGCTCAGAAACCGGATGAGGACAGAGACATCAGACGTGGCTCAGAAACTGGAGGAGGACAGAGACATCAGACATGGCTCAGAGGCCGGAGGAGGACAGACACATCAGACTTGTCTCAGAAACCGGAGGAACACAGACACATCAGACATGGCTCAGAAACCGGAGGAGGACAGAGACATCAGACATGGCTCAGAAACCGGAGGAGGACAGAGACATCAGACATGGCTCAGAAACCGGAGGAGGACAGACACATCAGACATGGCTCAGAGGCCAGAGGAGGACAGACACATCAGTCATGGCTCAGAAACCGGAGGAGGACAGAGACATTAGAAATGGCTCAGAAACCGGAGGAGGACAGAGACATCAGACATGGCACAGAAACCGGAGGAGGACAGACACATCACACTAGGCTCAGAGGCCGGAGGAGGACAGACACATCAGACGTGGCTCAGAAACCGGAGGAACACAGAGACATCAGACATGGCTCAGAGGCCGGAGGAGGACAGACACATCAGACATGGCTCAGAAACCGGAGGAGGACAGAGACATCAGACATGGCTCAGAAATTGGAGGAGGACAGAGACATCAGACATGGCTTAAAAACCGGAGGAGGACAGACACACCAGACATGGCTCAGAAACCGGAGGAGGACAGACACATCAAACATGGCTCAGAGGCCGGAGGAGGACAGAGATATCAGACATGGCTCAGAAACCGGATGAGGACAGAGACATCAGACGTGGCTCAGAAACTGGAGGAGGACTGAGACATCAGACATGGCTCAGAGGCCGGAGGAGGACAGACACATCAGACTTGTCCCAGAAACCGGAGGAGGACAGAGACATCAGACATGGCTCAGAAATTGGAGGAGGACAGAGAGATCAGACATGTCTCAAAAAAAGGTGGAGCACAGACACACCAGACATGGCTCAGAAAACGGAGGAGGACAGACACATCAGACATGGCTCAGAGGCCGGAGGAGGACAGAGACATCAGACATTGCTCAGAAACCGGATGAGGACAGAGACATCAGACGTGGCTCAGAAACAGGAGGAGGACAGAGACATCAGACATGGCTCAGAAACCGGAGGAGGACAGACACATCAGACATGGCTCAGAAACCGGAGGATGACAGACACATCAGACATGGCTCAGAAGCCGGAGGATGAAAGAGACATCAGACATGGCTCAGAAACCGGATGAGGACAGAGACATCAGACGTGGCTCAGAAACTGGAGGAGGACAGAGACATCAGACACGGCTCAGAGGCCGGAGGAGGACAGACACATCAGACGTGGCTCAGAAACCGGAGGAACACAGACACATCAGACATGGCTTAGAGGCCGGAGGAGGACAGACACATCAGACATGGCTCAGAAACCGGAGGAGGACAGAGACATCAGACATGGCTCAGAAACCGGAGGAGCACAGAGACATCAGACATGGCTCAGAAACCGGAGGAGGACAGACTTATCAGACATGGCTCAGAGGCCGGAGGAGGACAGAGACATCAGACATGGCTCCGAAACCGGAGGAACACAGAGTCATCAGAAATGGCTCAGAAACCTGAGGAGCACAGAGACATCAGACATGGCTAAGAAACCGGAGGAGGACAGACACATCAGACATGGCTCAGAGGCCGGAGGAGGACAGAGTTATCACACATGGCTCACAAACCGGAGGAGGATAGACACATCAGACATGGCTCGGACGCCGGAGGAGGACAGACACATCAGACATGGCTCAGAGGCCGGAGGAGGACAGACACATCAGACATGGGTCAGAAACCGGAGGAGGACAGACACATCAGACATTGCTCAGAATCCGGAGGAGGACACAGACATCAGACATGGCTCAGAAACCGGAGGAGGACAGAGACATCAGTCATGGCTCAGAAACCGGAGGAGGACAGACACATCAGACTAGGCTCAGAGGCCGGAGGAGGACAGAGACATCAGACATGGCTCAGAAACCGGAGGAGGAAAGACACATCAGACATGGCTCAGAAACCGGAGGAGCACAGATACATCAGACATGGGTCAGAAACCAGAGGAGGACAGAAACATCAGACATGGCTGAGATACCAGAGGAGGACAGACACATCAGACATGGCTCAGAAAACGGAGGAGGACAGACACATCAGTCATGGCTCAGAGGCCGGAGGAGGACAGAGACATCAGACTTGGCTCAGAAACTGGAGGAGGACAGACACATCAGACATGGCTCAGAAACCGGAGGAGGACAGACACATCAGACATGGCTCAGAAACCGGAGGAGGACAGTCATCTCAGGCATGGCCCAGAAATCGGAGGAACACAGAGACATCAGACATGGCTCAGAAACCGGATGAGGACAGAGACATCAGACGTGGCTCAGAAACTGGAGGAGGACAGAGACATCAGACACGGCTCAGAGGCCGGAGGAGCACAGACACATCAGACATGGCTTAGAGGCCGGAGGAGGACAGACACATCAGACATGGCTCAGAAACCGGAGGAGGACAGAGACATCAGACATGGCTCAGAAATTGGAGGAGGACAGAGAGATCAGACATGTCTCAAAAACAGGAGGAGCACAGACACACCAGACATGGCTCTGAAACCGGAGGAGGACAGACACATCAGACATGGCTCAGAGGCCGGAGGAGGACAGAGACATCAGACATGGCTCAGAAACCGGATGAGGACAGAGACATCAGACGTGGCTCAGAAACAGGAGGAGGACAGAGACATCAGACATGGCTCAGAAACCGGAGGAGGACAGACACATCAGACATGGCTCAGAAACCGGAGGATGACAGACACATCAGACATGGCTCAGAGGCCGGAGGATGAAAGAGACATCAGACATGGCTCAGAAACCGGATGAGGACAGAGACATCAGACGTGGCTCAGAAACTGGAGGAGGACAGAGACATCAGACATGGCTCAGAGGCCGGAGGAGGACAGACACATCAGACTTGTCTCAGAAACCAGAGGAACACAGACACATCAGACATGGCTCACAAACCGGAGGAAGACAGACACATCAGACATGGGTCAGAAACCGGAGGAGGACAGAGATATCAGACATGGTTCAGAAACCGGAGGAGGACAGACACATCAGACATGGCTCAGAAACCGGAGGAGGACAGACACATCAGACATGGCTCAGAAACCGGAGGAGGACAGACACATCAGACATGGCTCAGAAACCGGAGGAGGACAGACACATCAGACATGGCTCAGATGCCGGAGGAGGACTGACACATCAGACATGGCTCAGAGGTAGGAGGAGGACAGAGACATCAGACATGCCTCAGAAACCGGAGGAGGACGGACACATCAGACATGGCTCAGAAACAGGAGGGGCACAGGCACATCAGACATGGCTCAGAGGCCGGAGGAGGACAGAGACATCCGACATGGCTCAGAGGTCGGAGGAGGACAGACACATCCGACATGGCTCAGAGTTCGGAGGAGGACAGACACATCAGACATGGCTCAGAGGCCGGAGGAGGACAGAGACATCAGACATGGCTCAGAAACCGGATGAGGACAGAGACATCAGACGTGGCTCAGAAACAGGAGGAGGACAGAGACATCAGACATGGCTCAGAAACCGGAGGAGGACAGACACATCAGACATGGCTCAGAAACCGGAGGATGACAGACACATCAGACATGGCTCAGAGGACGGAGGATGAAAGAGACATCAGACATGGCTCAGAAACCGGATGAGGACAGAGACATCAGACGTGGCTCAGAAACTGGAGGAGGACAGAGACATCAGACACGGCTCAGAGGCCGGAGGAGGACAGACACATCAGACGTGGCTCAGAAACCGGAGGAACACAGACACATCAGACATGGCTTAGAGGCCGGAGGAGGACAGACACATCAGACATGGCTCAGAAACCGGAGGAGGACAGAGACATCAGACATGGCTCAAAAACCGGAGGAGGACAGACACACCAGACATGGCTCAGAAACCGGAGGAGGACAGAAACATCAGACATGGCTCAGAGGCCGGAGGAGGACAGAGACATCAGACATGGCTCAGAAACCGGATGAGGACAGAGACATCAGACGTGGCTTAGAAACTGGAGGAGGACACAGACATCAGACATGGCTCAGAGGCCGGAGGAGGACAGACACATCAGACTTGTCTCAGAAACCGGAGGAACACAGACACATCAGACATGGCTCAGAAACCGGAGGAGGACAGAGACATCAGACATGGCTCAGAAACCGGAGGAGGACAGAGACATCAGACATGGCTCGGAAACCGGAGGAGGACAGACACATCAGACATGGCTCAGAGGCCAGAGGAGGACAGACACATCAGTCATGGCTCAGAAACCGGAGGAGGACAGAGACATTAGAAATGGCTCAGAAACCGGAGGAGGACAGAGACATCAGACATGGCACAGAAACCGGAGGAGGACAGACACATCACACTAGGCTCAGAGGCCGGAGGAGGACAGACACATCAGACGTGGCTCAGAAACCGGAGGAACAGAGAGACATCAGACATGGCTCAGAGGCCGGAGGAGGACAGACACATCAGACATGGCTCAGAAACCGGAGGAGGAGAGAGACATCAGACATGGCTCAGAAATTGGAGGAGGACAGAGACATCAGACATGGCTTAAAAACCGGAGGAGGACAGACACACCAGACATGGCTCAGAAACCGGAGGAGGACAGACACATCAAACATGGCTCAGAGGCCGGAGGAGGACAGAGATATCAGACATGGCTCAGAAACCGGATGAGGACAGAGACATCAGACGTGGCTCAGAAACTGGAGGAGGACTGAGACATCAGACATGGCTCAGAGGCCGGAGGAGGACAGACACATCAGACTTGTCCCAGAAACCGGAGGAGGACAGAGACATCAGACATGGCTCAGAAATTGGAGGAGGACAGAGAGATCAGACATGTCTCAAAAAAAGGTGGAGCACAGACACACCAGACATGGCTCAGAAACCGGAGGAGGACAGACACATCAGACATGGCTCAGAGGCCGGAGGAGGACAGAGACATCAGACATTGCTCAGAAACCGGATGAGGACAGAGACATCAGACGTGGCTCAGAAACAGGAGGAGGACAGAGACATCAGACATGGCTCAGAAACCGGAGGAGGACAGACACATCAGACATGGCTCAGAAACCGGAGGATGACAGACACATCAGACATGGCTCAGAAGCCGGAGGATGAAAGAGACATCAGACATGGCTCAGAAACCGGATGAGGACAGAGACATCAGACGTGGCTCAGAAACTGGAGGAGGACAGAGACATCAGACACGGCTCAGAGGCCGGAGGAGGACAGACACATCAGACGTGGCTCAGAAACCGGAGGAACACAGACACATCAGACATGGCTTAGAGGCCGGAGGAGGACAGACACATCAGACATGGCTCAGAAACCGGAGGAGGACAGAGACATCAGACATGGCTCAGAAACCGGAGGAGCACAGAGACATCAGACATGGCTCAGAAACCGGAGGAGGACAGACTTATCAAACATGGCTCAGAGGCCGGAGGAGGACAGAGACATCAGACATGGCTCCGAAACCGGAGGAACACAGAGTCATCAGAAATGGCTCAGAAACCGGAGGAGCACAGAGACATCAGACATGGCTAAGAAACCGGAGGAGGACAGACACATCAGACATGGCTCAGAGGCCGGAGGAGGACAGAGTTATCACACATGGCTCACAAACCGGAGGAGGATAGACACATCAGACATGGCTCGGACGCCGGAGGAGGACAGACACATCAGACATGGCTCACAGGCCGGAGGAGGACAGACACATCAGACATGGGTCAGAAACCGGAGGAGGACAGACACATCAGACATTGCTCAGAAACCGGAGGAGGACACAGACATCAGACATGGCTCAGAAACCGGAGGAGGACAGAGACATCAGTCATGGCTCAGAAACCGGAGGAGGACAGACACATCAGACTAGGCTCAGAGGCCGGAGGAGGACAGAGACATCAGACATGGCTCAGAAACCGGAGGAGGAAAGACACATCAGACATGGCTCAGAAACCAGAGGAGGACAGACACATCAGACATGGCTCAGAAACCGGAGGAGGACAGTCATCTCAGGCATGGCCCAGAAATCGGAGGAACACAGAGACATCAGACATGGCTCAGAAACCGGATGAGGACAGAGACATCAGACGTGGCTCAGAAACTGGAGGAGGACAGAGACATCAGACACGGCTCAGAGGCCGGAGGAGCACAGACACATCAGACATGGCTTAGAGGCCGGAGGAGGACAGACACATCAGTCATGGCTCAGAAACCGGAGGAGGACAGACACATCAGACTAGGCTCAGAGGCCGGAGGAGGACAGAGACATCAGACATGGCTCAGAAACCGGAGGAGGAAAGACACATCAGACATGGCTCAGAAACCGGAGGAGCACAGATACATCAGACATGGGTCAGAAACCAGAGGAGGACAGAAACATCAGACATGGCTGAGATACCAGAGGAGGACAGACACATCAGACATGGCTCAGAAAACGGAGGAGGACAGACACATCAGTCATGGCTCAGAGGCCGGAGGAGGACAGAGACATCAGACTTGGCTCAGAAACTGGAGGAGGACAGACACATCAGACATGGCTCAGAAACCGGAGGAGGACAGACACATCAGACATGGCTCAGAAACCGGAGGAGGACAGTCATCTCAGGCATGGCCCAGAAATCGGAGGAACACAGAGACATCAGACATGGCTCAGAAACCGGATGAGGACAGAGACATCAGACGTGGCTCAGAAACTGGAGGAGGACAGAGACATCAGACACGGCTCAGAGGCCGGAGGAGCACAGACACATCAGACATGGCTTAGAGGCCGGAGGAGGACAGACACATCAGACATGGCTCAGAAACCGGAGGAGGACAGAGACATCAGACATGGCTCAGAAATTGGAGGAGGACAGAGAGATCAGACATGTCTCAAAAACAGGAGGAGCACAGACACACCAGACATGGCTCTGAAACCGGAGGAGGACAGACACATCAGACATGGCTCAGAGGCCGGAGGAGGACAGAGACATCAGACATGGCTCAGAAACCGGATGAGGACAGAGACATCAGACGTGGCTCAGAAACAGGAGGAGGACAGAGACATCAGACATGGCTCAGAAACCGGAGGAGGACAGACACATCAGACATGGCTCAGAAACCGGAGGATGACAGACACATCAGACATGGCTCAGAGGCCGGAGGATGAAAGAGACATCAGACATGGCTCAGAAACCGGATGAGGACAGAGACATCAGACGTGGCTCAGAAACTGGAGGAGGACAGAGACATCAGACATGGCTCAGAGGCCGGAGGAGGACAGACACATCAGACTTGTCTCAGAAACCAGAGGAACACAGACACATCAGACATGGCTCACAAACCGGAGGAAGACAGACACATCAGACATGGGTCAGAAACCGGAGGAGGACAGAGATATCAGACATGGTTCAGAAACCGGAGGAGGACAGACACATCAGACATGGCTCAGAAACCGGAGGAGGACAGACACATCAGACATGGCTCAGAAACCGGAGGAGGACAGACACATCAGACATGGCTCAGAAACCGGAGGAGGACAGACACATCAGACATGGCTCAGATGCCGGAGGAGGACTGACACATCAGACATGGCTCAGAGGTAGGAGGAGGACAGAGACATCAGACATGCCTCAGAAACCGGAGGAGGACGGACACATCAGACATGGCTCAGAAACAGGAGGGGCACAGGCACATCAGACATGGCTCAGAGGCCGGAGGAGGACAGAGACATCCGACATTGCTCAGAGGTCGGAGGAGGACAGACACATCCGACATGGCTCAGAGTTCGGAGGAGGACAGACACATCAGACATGGCTCAGAGGCCGGAGGAGGACAGAGACATCAGACATGGCTCAGAAACCGGATGAGGACAGAGACATCAGACGTGGCTCAGAAACAGGAGGAGGACAGAGACATCAGACATGGCTCAGAAACCGGAGGAGGACAGACACATCAGACATGGCTCAGAAACCGGAGGATGACAGACACATCAGACATGGCTCAGAGGACGGAGGATGAAAGAGACATCAGACATGGCTCAGAAACCGGATGAGGACAGAGACATCAGACGTGGCTCAGAAACTGGAGGAGGACAGAGACATCAGACACGGCTCAGAGGCCGGAGGAGGACAGACACATCAGACGTGGCTCAGAAACCGGAGGAACACAGACACATCAGACATGGCTTAGAGGCCGGAGGAGGACAGACACATCAGACATGGCTCAGAAACCGGAGGAGGACAGAGACATCAGACATGGCTCAAAAACCGGAGGAGGACAGACACACCAGACATGGCTCAGAAACCGGAGGAGGACAGAAACATCAGACATGGCTCAGAGGCCGGAGGAGGACAGAGACATCAGACATGGCTCAGAAACCGGATGAGGACAGAGACATCAGACGTGGCTTAGAAACTGGAGGAGGACACAGACATCAGACATGGCTCAGAGGCCGGAGGAGGACAGACACATCAGACTTGTCTCAGAAACCGGAGGAACACAGACACATCAGACATGGCTCAGAAACCGGAGGAGGACAGAGACATCAGACATGGCTCAGAAACCGGAGGAGGACAGAGACATCAGACATGGCTCGGAAACCGGAGGAGGACAGACACATCAGACATGGCTCAGAGGCCAGAGGAGGACAGACACATCAGTCATGGCTCAGAAACCGGAGGAGGACAGAGACATTAGAAATGGCTCAGAAACCGGAGGAGGACAGAGACATCAGACATGGCACAGAAACCGGAGGAGGACAGACACATCACACTAGGCTCAGAGGCCGGAGGAGGACAGACACATCAGACGTGGCTCAGAAACCGGAGGAACAGAGAGACATCAGACATGGCTCAGAGGCCGGAGGAGGACAGACACATCAGACATGGCTCAGAAACCGGAGGAGGAGAGAGACATCAGACATGGCTCAGAAATTGGAGGAGGACAGAGACATCAGACATGGCTTAAAAACCGGAGGAGGACAGACACACCAGACATGGCTCAGAAACCGGAGGAGGACAGACACATCAAACATGGCTCAGAGGCCGGAGGAGGACAGAGATATCAGACATGGCTCAGAAACCGGATGAGGACAGAGACATCAGACGTGGCTCAGAAACTGGAGGAGGACTGAGACATCAGACATGGCTCAGAGGCCGGAGGAGGACAGACACATCAGACTTGTCCCAGAAACCGGAGGAGGACAGAGACATCAGACATGGCTCAGAAATTGGAGGAGGACAGAGAGATCAGACATGTCTCAAAAAAAGGTGGAGCACAGACACACCAGACATGGCTCAGAAACCGGAGGAGGACAGACACATCAGACATGGCTCAGAGGCCGGAGGAGGACAGAGACATCAGACATTGCTCAGAAACCGGATGAGGACAGAGACATCAGACGTGGCTCAGAAACAGGAGGAGGACAGAGACATCAGACATGGCTCAGAAACCGGAGGAGGACAGACACATCAGACATGGCTCAGAAACCGGAGGATGACAGACACATCAGACATGGCTCAGAAGCCGGAGGATGAAAGAGACATCAGACATGGCTCAGAAACCGGATGAGGACAGAGACATCAGACGTGGCTCAGAAACTGGAGGAGGACAGAGACATCAGACACGGCTCAGAGGCCGGAGGAGGACAGACACATCAGACGTGGCTCAGAAACCGGAGGAACACAGACACATCAGACATGGCTTAGAGGCCGGAGGAGGACAGACACATCAGACATGGCTCAGAAACCGGAGGAGGACAGAGACATCAGACATGGCTCAGAAACCGGAGGAGCACAGAGACATCAGACATGGCTCAGAAACCGGAGGAGGACAGACTTATCAAACATGGCTCAGAGGCCGGAGGAGGACAGAGACATCAGACATGGCTCCGAAACCGGAGGAACACAGAGTCATCAGAAATGGCTCAGAAACCGGAGGAGCACAGAGACATCAGACATGGCTAAGAAACCGGAGGAGGACAGACACATCAGACATGGCTCAGAGGCCGGAGGAGGACAGAGTTATCACACATGGCTCACAAACCGGAGGAGGATAGACACATCAGACATGGCTCGGACGCCGGAGGAGGACAGACACATCAGACATGGCTCACAGGCCGGAGGAGGACAGACACATCAGACATGGGTCAGAAACCGGAGGAGGACAGACACATCAGACATTGCTCAGAAACCGGAGGAGGACACAGACATCAGACATGGCTCAGAAACCGGAGGAGGACAGAGACATCAGTCATGGCTCAGAAACCGGAGGAGGACAGACACATCAGACTAGGCTCAGAGGCCGGAGGAGGACAGAGACATCAGACATGGCTCAGAAACCGGAGGAGGAAAGACACATCAGACATGGCTCAGAAACCAGAGGAGGACAGACACATCAGACATGGCTCAGAAACCGGAGGAGGACAGTCATCTCAGGCATGGCCCAGAAATCGGAGGAACACAGAGACATCAGACATGGCTCAGAAACCGGATGAGGACAGAGACATCAGACGTGGCTCAGAAACTGGAGGAGGACAGAGACATCAGACACGGCTCAGAGGCCGGAGGAGCACAGACACATCAGACATGGCTTAGAGGCCGGAGGAGGACAGACACATCAGACATGGCTCAGAAACCGGAGGAGGACAGAGACATCAGACATGGCTCAGAAATTGGAGGAGGACAGAGAGATCAGACATGTCTCAAAAACAGGAGGTGCACAGACATACCAGACATGGCTCTGAAACCGGAGGAGGACAGACACATCAGACATGGCTCAGAGGCCGGAGGAGGACAGAGACATCAGACATGGCTCAGAAACCGGATGAGGACAGAGACATCAGACGTGGCTCAGAAACAGGAGGAGGACAGAGACATCAGACATGGCTCAGAAACCGGAGGAGGACAGACACATCAGACATGGCTCAGAAACCGGAGGATGACAGACACATCAGACATGGCTCAGAGGCCGGAGGATGAAAGAGACATCAGACATGGCTCAGAAACCGGATGAGGACAGAGACATCAGACGTGGCTCAGAAACTGGAGGAGGACAGAGACATCAGACTCGGCTCAGAGGCCGGAGGAGGACAGACACATCAGACGTGGCTCAGAAACCGGAGGAACACAGACACATCAGACATGGCTTAGAGGCCGGAGGAGGACAGACACATCAGACATGGCTCAGAAACCGGAGGAGGACAGACACACCAGACATGGCTCAGAAACCGGAGGAGGACAGACACATCAGACATGGCTCAGAGGCCGGAGGAGGACAGAGACATCAGACATGGCTCAGAAACCGGATGAGGACAGAGACATCAGACGTGGCTCAGAAACTGGAGGAGGACAGAGACATCAGACATGGCTCAGAGGCCGGAGGAGGACAGACACATCAGACTTGTCTCAGAAACCGGAGGAACACAGACACATCAGACATGGCTCAGAAACCGGAGGAAGACAGACACATCAGACGTGGGTCAGAAACCGGAGGAGGACAGAGATATCAGACATGGCTCATAAACTGGAGGAGGACAGACACATCAGAAATGGGTCAGAAACCGGAGGAGGAGAGAGACATCAGACATGGCTCAGAAACCGGAGGAGGACAGAAACATCAGACATGGCTCAGAAACCGGAGGAGGACAGACACATCAGACATGGCTCAGAGGCCAGAGGAGGACAGACACATCAGTCATGGCTCAGAAACCGGAGGAGGACAGAGACATTAGAAATGGCTCAGAAACCGGAGGAGGACAGAGACATCAGACATGGCACAGAAACCGGAGGAGGACAGACACATCAGACTAGGCTCAGAGGCCGGAGGAGAACAGAGACATCAGACATTGCTCAGCAACCGGAGGAGGACAGACACATCAGAAATGGCTCAGAAACCGGAGGAGGACAGACACATCAGACATGGTTAAGAAACTGGAGGAGGACAGAGACATCAGACATGGCTCACAAACCGGAGGAGGACAGACACATCAGACATGGCTCAGAAACCGGAGGATGACAGACACATCAGACATGGCTCAGAGGCCGAAGGATGACAGAGACATCAGACATGGCTCAGAAACCGGATGAGGACAGAGACATCAGACGTGCCTCAGAAACTGGAGGAGGACAGAGACATCAGACACGGCTCAGAGGCCGGAGGAGGACACACACATCAGACGTGCCTCAGAAACCGGAGGAACACAGAGACATCAGACATGGCTTAGAGGCCGGAGGAGGACAGACACATCAGACATGGCTCAGAAACCGGAGGAGGACTGACACATCAGACATGTCTCAGAAACTGGAGTAGAACAGACTTATCAGACATGGCTCAGAGGCCGGAGGAGGACAGAGACATCAGACATGGCTCCGAAACCGGAGGAACACAGAGTCATCAGAAATGGCTCTGAAACCGGAGGAGCACAGATACATCAGACATGGCTAAGAAACCGGAGGAGGACAGAGACATCAGTCATGGCTCAGAAACCGGAGGAGGACAGACACATCAGACTAGGCTCAGAGGCCGGAGGAGGAAAGACACATCAGACATGGCTCAGAAACCGGAGGAGCACAGATACATCAGACATGGGTCAGAAACCAGAGGAGGACAGAAACATCAGACATGGCTGAGATACCGGAGGAGGACAGACACATCAGACATGGCTCAGAAAACGGAGGAGGACAGACACATCAGTCATGGCTCAGAGGCCGGAGGAGGACAGAGACATCAGACTTGGCTCAGAAACTGGAGGAGGACAGACACATCAGACATGGCTCAGAAACCGGAGGAGGACAGACACATCAGACATGGCTCAGAAACCGGAGGAGGACAGTCATCTCAGACATGGCCCAGAAATCGGAGGAACACAGAGACATCAGACATGGCTCAGAAACCGGATGAGGACAGAGACATCAGACGTGGCTCAGAAACTGGAGGAGGACAGAGACATCAGACACGGCTCAGAGGCCGGAGGAGCACAGACACATCAGACATGGCTTAGAGGCCGGAGGAGGACAGACACATCAGACATGGCTCAGAAACCGGAGGAGGACAGAGACATCAGACATGGCTCAGAAATTGGAGGAGGACAGAGAGATCAGACATGTCTCAAAAACAGGAGGAGCACAGACACACCAGACATGGCTCAGAAACCGGAGGAGGACAGACACATCAGACATGGCTCAGAGGCCGGAGGAGGACAGAGACATCAGACATGGCTCAGAAACCGGATGAGGACAGAGACATCAGACGTGGCTCAGAAACAGGAGGAGGACAGAGACATCAGACATGGCTCAGAAACCGGAGGAGGACAGACACATCAGACATGGCTCAGAAACCGGAGGATGACAGACACATCAGACATGGCTCAGAGGCCGGAGGATGAAAGAGACATCAGACATGGCTCAGAAACCGGATGAGGACAGAGACATCAGACGTGGCTCAGAAACTGGAGGAGGACAGAGACAACAGACTCGGCTCAGAGGCCGGAGGAGGACAGACACATCAGACGTGGCTCAGAAACCGGAGGAACACAGACACATCAGACATGGCTTAGAGGCCGGAGGAGGACAGACACATCAGACATGGCTCAGAAACCGGAGGAGGACAGAGACATCAGACATGGCTCAAAAACCGGAGGAGGACAGACACACCAGACATGGCTCAGAAACCGGAGGAGGACAGACACATCAGACATGGCTCAGAGACCGGAGGAGGACAGAGACATCAGACATGGCTCAGAAACCGGATGAGGACAGAGACATCAGACGTGGCTCAGAAACTGGAGGAGGACAGAGACATCAGACATGGCTCAGAGGCCGGAGGAGGACAGACACATCAGACTTGTCTCAGAAACCGGAGGAACACAGACACATCAGACATGGCTCAGAAACCGGAGGAAGACAGACACATCAGACGTGGGTCAGAAACCGGAGGAGGACAGAGATATCAGACATGGCTCATAAACTGGAGGAGGACAGACACATCAGAAATGGGTCAGAAACCGGAGGAGGACAGAGACATCAGACATGGCTCAGAAACCGGAGGAGGACAGAGACATCAGACATGGCTCAGAAACCGGAGGAGGACAGACACATCAGACATGGCTCAGAGGCCAGAGGAGGACAGACACATCAGTCATGGCTCAGAAACCGGAGGAGGACAGAGACATTAGAAATGGCTCAGAAACCGGAGGAGGACAGAGACATCAGACATGGCACAGAAACCGGAGGAGGACAGACACATCAGACTAGGCTCAGAGGCCGGAGGAGAACAGAGACATCAGACATTGCTCAGCAACCGGAGGAGGACAGACACATCAGACATGGTTAAGAAACTGGAGGAGGACAGAGACATCAGACATGGCTCACAAACCGGAGGAGGACAGACACATCAGACATGGCTCAGAAACCGGAGGATGACAGACACATCAGACATGGCTCAGAGGCCGAAGGATGACAGAGACATCAGACATGGCTCAGAAACCGGATGAGGACAGAGACATCAGACGTGCCTCAGAAACTGGAGGAGGACAGAGACATCAGACACGGCTCAGAGGCCGGAGGAGGACAGACACATCAGACGTGCCTCAGAAACCGGAGGAACACAGAGACATCAGACATGGCTTAGAGGCCGGAGGAGGACAGACACATCAGACATGGCTCAGAAACCGGAGGAGGACTGACACATCAGACATGGCTCAGAAACTGGAGTAGGACAGACTTATCAGACATGGCTCAGAGGCCGGAGGAGGACAGAGACATCAGACATGGCTCCGAAACCGGAGGAACACAGAGTCATCAGAAATGGCTCTGAAACCGGAGGAGCACAGAGACATCAGACATGGCTAAGTAACCGGAGGAGGACAGACACATCAGACATGCCTCAGAGGCCGGAGGAGGACAGAGTTATCACACATGGCTCACAAACCGGAGGAGGATAGACACATCAGACATGGCTCGGACGCCGGAGGAGGACAGACACATCAGACATGGCTCAGAGGCCGGTGGAGGACAGACACATCAGACATGGGTCAGAAAACGGAGGAGGACAGACACATCAGACATTGCTCAGAAACCGGAGGAGGACACAGACATCAGACATGGCTCAGAAACCGGAGGAGGACAGAGACATCAGTCATGGCTCAGAAACCGGAGGAGGACAGACACATCAGACTAGGCTCAGAGGCCGGAGGAGGACAGAGACATCAGACATGGCTCAGAAACCGGAGGAGGACAGACACATCTGACATGGCTCAGAAACCGGAGGAGCACAGATACATCAGACATGGGTCAGAAACCAGAGGAGGACAGACACATCAGTCATGGCTCAGAGGCCGGAGGAGGACAGAGACATCAGACATGTTTCAGAAACTGGAGGAGGACAGACACATCAGACATGGCTCAGAAACCGGAGGAGGACAGACACATCAGACATGGCTCAGAAACCGGAGGAGGACAGTCATCTCAGACATGGCCCAGAAATCGGAGGAACACAGAGACATCAGACATGGCTCAGAAACCGGATGAGGACAGAGACATCAGACGTGGCTCAGAAACTGGAGGAGGACAGAGACATCAGACACGGCTCAGAGGCCGGAGGAGCACAGACACATCAGACATGGCTTAGAGGCCGGAGGAGGACAGACACATCAGACATGGCTTAGAAACCGGAGGAGGACAGAGACATCAGACATGGCTCAGAAATTGGAGGAGGACAGAGAGATCAGACATGTCTCAAACACAGGAGGAGCACAGACACACCAGACATGGCTCAGAAACCGGAGGAGGACAGACACTTCAGACATGGCTCAGAGGCTGGAGGAGGACAGAGACATCAGACATGGCTCAGAAACCGGATGAGGACAGAGACATCAGACATGGCTCAAAAACCGGAGGAGGACAGACACACCAGACATGGCTCAGAAACCGGAGGAGGACAGACACATCAGACATGGCTCAGAGGCCGGAGGAGGACAGAGACATCAGACATGGCTCAGAAACCGGATGAGGACAGAGACATCAGACGTGGCTCAGAAACTGGAGGAGGACAGAGACATCAGACATGGCTCAGAGGCCGGAGGAGGACAGACACATCAGACTTGTCTCAGAAACCGGAGGAACACAGACACATCAGACATGGCTCAGAAACCGGAGGAAGACAGACACATCAGACGTGGGTCAGAAACCGGAGTAGGACAGAGATATCAGACATGGCTCATAAACTGGAGGAGGACAGACACATCAGAAATGGGTCAGAAACCGGAGGAGGACAGAGACATCAGACATGGCTCAGAAACCGGAGGAGGACAGAGACATCAGACATGGCTCAGAAACCGGAGGAGGACAGACACATCAGACATGGCTCAGAGGCCAGAGGAGGACAGACACATCAGTCATGGCTCAGAAACCGGAGGAGGACAGAGACATTAGAAATGGCTCAGAAACCGGAGGAGGACAGAGACATCAGACATGGCACAGAAACCGGAGGAGGACAGACACATCAGACTAGGCTCAGAGGCCGGAGGAGAACAGAGACATCAGACATTGCTCAGCAACCGGAGGAGGACAGACACATCAGACATGGTTAAGAAACTGGAGGAGGACAGAGACATCAGACATGGCTCACAAACCGGAGGAGGACAGACACATCAGACATGGCTCAGAAACCGGAGGATGACAGACACATCAGACATGGCTCAGAGGCCGAAGGATGACAGAGACATCAGACATTGCTCAGAAACCGGATGAGGACAGAGACATCAGACGTGCCTCAGAAACTGGAGGAGGACAGAGACATCAGACACGGCTCAGAGGCCGGAGGAGGACAGACACATCAGACGTGCCTCAGAAACCGGAGGAACACAGAGACATCAGACATGGCTTAGAGGCCGGAGGAGGACAGACACATCAGACATGGCTCAGAAACCGGAGGAGGACTGACACATCAGACATGGCTCAGAAACTGGAGTAGGACAGACTTATCAGACATGGCTCAGAGGCCGGAGGAGGACAGAGACATCAGACATGGCTCCGAAACCGGAGGAACACAGAGTCATCAGAAATGGCTCTGAAACCGGAGGAGCACAGAGACATCAGACATGGCTAAGAAACCGGAGGAGGACAGACACATCAGACATGCCTCAGAGGCCGGAGGAGGACAGAGTTATCACACATGGCTCACAAACCGGAGGAGGATAGACACATCAGACATGGCTCGGACGCCGGAGGAGGACAGACACATCAGACATGGCTCAGAGGCCGGTGGAGGACAGACACATCAGACATGGGTCAGAAAACGGAGGAGGACAGACACATCAGACATTGCTCAGAAACCGGAGGAGGACACAGACATCAGACATGGCTCAGAAACCGGAGGAGGACAGAGACATCAGTCATGGCTCAGAAACCGGAGGATGACAGACACATCAGACTAGGCTCAGAGGCCGGAGGAGGACAGAGACATCAGACATGGCTCAGAAACCGGAGGAGGACAGACACATCTGACATGGCTCAGAAACCGGAGGAGCACAGATACATCAGACATGGGTCAGAAACCAGAGGAGGACAGACACATCAGTCATGGCTCAGAGGCCGGAGGAGGACAGAGACATCAGACTTGTCTCAGAAACTGGAGGAGGACAGACACATCAGACATGGCTCAGAAACCGGAGGAGGACAGACACATCAGACATGGCTCAGAAACCGGAGGAGGACAGTCATCTCAGACATGGCCCAGAAATCGGAGGAACACAGAGACATCAGACATGGCTCAGAAACCGGATGAGGACAGAGACATCAGACGTGGCTCAGAAACTGGAGGAGGACAGAGACATCAGACACGGCTCAGAGGCCGGAGGAGCACAGACACATCAGACATGGCTTAGAGGCCGGAGGAGGACAGACACATCAGACATGGCTTAGAAACCGGAGGAGGACAGAGACATCAGACATGGCTCAGAAATTGGAGGAGGACAGAGAGATCAGACATGTCTCAAAAACAGGAGGAGCACAGACACACCAGACATGACTCAGAAACCGGAGGAGGACAGACACATCAGACATGGCTCAGAGGCTGGAGGAGGACAGAGACATCAGACATGGCTCAGAAACCGGATGAGGACAGAGACATCAGACGTGGCTCAGAAACAGGAGGAGGACAGAGACATCAGACATGGCTCAGAAACCGGAGGAGGACAGACACATCAGACATGGCTCAGAAACCGGAGGATGACAGACACATCAGACATGGCTCAGAGGCCGGAGGATGAAAGAGACATCAGACATGGCTCAGAAACCGGATGAGGACAGAGACATCAGACTTGGCTCAGAAACTGGAGGAGGACAGAGACATCAGACACGGCTCAGAGGCCGGAGGAGGACAGACACATCAGACGTGGCTCAGAAACCGGAGGAACACAGACACATAAGAGATGGCTTAGAGGCCGGAGCAGGACAGACACATCAGACATGGCTCAGAAACCGGAGGAGGACAGAGACATCAGACATGGCTCAAAAACCGGAGGAGGACAGACACACCAGACATGGCTCAGAAACCGGAGGAGGACAGACACATCAGACATGGCTCAGAGGCCGGAGGAGGACAGAGATATCAGACATGGCTCATAAACTGGAGGAGGACAGACACATCAGAAATGGGTCAGAAACCGGAGGAGGACAGAGACATCAGACGTGGCTCAGAAACTGGAGGAGGACAGAGACATCAGACATGGCTCAGAGGCCGGAGGAGGACAGACACATCAGACATGGCTCAGAAACCGGAGGAAGACAGACACATCAGACGTGGGTCAGAAACCGGAGGAGGACAGAGATATCAGACATGGCTCATAAACTGGAGGAGGACAGACACATCAGAAATGGGTCAGAAACCGGAGGAGGACAGAGACATCAGACATGGCTCAGAAACCGGAGGAGGACAGAGACATCAGACATGGCTCAGAAACCGGAGGAGGACAGACACATCAGACATGGCTCAGAGGCCAGAGGAGGACAGACACATCAGTCATGGCTCAGATACCGGACGAGGACAGAGACATTAGAAATGGCTCAGAAACCGGAGGAGGACAGAGACATCAGACATGGCACAGAAACCGGAGGAGGACAGACACATCAGACTAGGCTCAGAGGCCGGAGGAGAACAGAGACATCAGACATTGCTCAGCAACCGGAGGAGGACAGACACATCAGAAATGGCTCAGAAACCGGAGGAGGACAGACACATCAGACATGGTTAAGAAACTGGAGGAGGACAGAGACATCAGACATGGCTCACAAACCGGAGGAGGACAGACACATCAGACATGGCTCAGAAACCGGAGGATGACAGACACATCAGACATGGTTAACAAACCGGATGAGGACAGAGACATCAGACGTGGCTCAGAAACTGGAGGAGGACAGAGACATCAGACACGGCTCAGAGGCCGGAGGAGGACAGACACATCAGACGTGGCTCAGAAACCGGAGGAACACAGAGACATCAGACATGGCTTAGAGGCCGGAGGAGGACAGACACATCAGACATGGCTCAGAAACCGGAGGAGGACAGACACATCAGACATGGCTCAGAAACTGGAGTAGGACAGACTTATCAGACATGGCTCAGAGGCCGGAGGAGGACAGAGACATCAGACATGGCTCCGAAACCGGAGGAACACAGAGTCATCAGAAATGGCTCAGAAACCGGAGGAGCACTTAGACATCAGACATGGCTAAGAAACCGGAGGAGGACAGACACATCAGACATGGCTCAGAGGCCGGAGGAGGACAGAGTTATCACACATGGCTCACAAACCGGAGGAGGATAGACACATCAGACATGGCTCGGACGCCGGAGGAGGACAGACACATCAGACATGGCTCAGAGGCCGGAGGAGGACAGACACATCAGACATGGGTCAGAAACCGGAGGAGGACAGACACATCAGACATTGCTCAGAAACCGGAGGAGGACACAGACATCAGACATGGCTCAGAAACCGGAGGAGGACAGAGACATCAGTCATGGCTCAGAAACCGGAGGAGGACAGACACATCAGACTACGCTCAGAGGCCGGAGGAGGACAGACACATCAGACATGGCTCAGAAACCGGAGGAGCACAGATACATCAGACATGGGTCAGAAACCAGAGGAGGACAGAAACATCAGACATGGCTGAGATACCGGAGGAGGACAGAGACATCAGACATGACTCAGAAACCGGAGGAGGACAGACACATCAGACATGGCTCAGAAAACGGAGGAGGACAGACACATCAGTCATGGCTCAGAGGCCGGAGGAGGACAGAGACATCGGACTTGGCTCAGAAACTGGAGGAGGACAGACACATCAGACATGGCTCAGAAACCGGAGGAGGACAGACACATCAGACATGGCTCAGAAACCGGAGGAGGACAGTCATCTCAGACATGGCCCAGAAATCGTAGGAACACAGAGACATCAGACATGGCTCAGAAACCGGATGAGGACAGAGACATCAGACGTGGCTCAGAAACTGGAGGAGGACAGAGACATCAGACACGGCTCAGAGGCCGGAGGAGCACAGACACATCAGACATGGCTTAGAGGCCGGAGGAGGACAGACACATCAGACATGGCTCAGAAACCGGAGGAGGACAGAGACATCAGACATGGCTCAGAAATTGGAGGAGGACAGAGAGATCAGACATGTCTCAAAAACAGGAGGAGCACAGACACACCAGACATGGCTCAGAAACCGGAGGAGGACAGACACATCAGACATGGCTCAGAGGCCGGAGGAGGACAGAGACATCAGACATGGCTCAGAAACCGGATGAGGACAGAGACATCAGACGTGGCTCAGAAACAGGAGGAGGACAGAGACATCAGACATGGCTCAGAAACCGGAGGAGGACAGACACATCAGACATGGCTCAGAAACCGGAGGATGACACACACATCAGACATGGCTCAGAGGCCGGAGGATGAAAGAGACATCAGACATGGCTCAGAAACCGGATGAGGACAGAGACATCAGACGTGGCTCAGAAACTGGAGGAGGACAGAGACATCAGACATGGCTCAGAAACCGGAGGAGGACAGACACATCAGACATGGCTCAGAACCCGGAGGATGACAGACACATCATACATGGCTCAGAGGCCGGAGGATGAAAGAGACATCAGACATGGCTCAGAAACCGGATGAGGACAGAGACATCAGACGTGGCTCAGAAACCGGAGGAACACAGACACATCAGACATGGCTTAGAGGCCAGAGGAGGACAGACACATCAGACATGGCTCAGAAACCGGAGGAGGACAGAGACATCAGACATGGCTCAAAAACCGGAGGAGGACAGACACACCAGACATGGCTCAGAAACCGGAGGAGGACTGACACATCAGACATGGCTCAGAAGCCGGAGGAGGACAGAGACATCAGACATGGCTCAGAAACCGGATGAGGACAGAGACATCAGACGTGGCTCAGAAACTGGAGGAGGACAGAGACATCAGACATGGCTCAGAGGCCGGAGGAGGACAGACACATCCGACATGGCTCAGAGTTCGGAGGAGGACAGACACATCAGACATGGCTCAGAAACCGGAGGAGGACAGTCATATCAGACATGGCCCAGAAACCGGAGGAACACAGAGACATCAGACATGGCTCAGAAACCGGAGGAACACAGAGGCATCAGACATGGCTCAGAAACCGGAGGAGCACAGAGACATCAGACATGGCTCAGAAACCGGAGGAGGACAGACTTATCAGACATGGCTCAGAGGCCGGAGGAGGACAGAGACATCAGACATGGCTCCGAAACCGGAGGAACACAGAGTCATCAGAAATGGCTCAGAAACCGGAGGAGCACAGAGACATCAGACATGGCTAAGAAACCGGAGGAGGACAGACACATCAGACATGGCTCAGAGGCCGGAGGAGGACAGAGTTATCACACATGGCTCACAATCCGGAGGAGGACAGACACATCAGACATGGGTCAGAAACCGGAGGAGGACAGATACATCAGACATTGCTCAGAAACCGGAGGAGGACACAGACATCAGACATGGCTCAGAAACCGGAGGAGGACAGAGACATCAGTCATGGCTCAGAAACCGGAGGAGGACAGACACATCAGACTACGCTCAGAGGCCGGAGGAGGACAGAGACATCAGACATGGCTCAGAAACCGGAGGAGGACAGACACATCAGACATGGCTCAGAAACCGGAGGAGCACAGATACATCAGACATGGGTCAGAAACCAGAGGAGGACAGAAACATCAGACATGGCTGAGATACCGGAGGAGGACAGAGACATCAGACATGACTCAGAAACCGGAGGAGGACAGACACATCAGACATGGCTCAGAAAACGGAGGAGGACAGACACATCAGTCATGGCTCAGAGGCCGGAGGAGGACAGAGACATCAGACTTGGCTCAGAAACTGGAGGAGGACAGACACATCAGACATGGCTCAGAAACCGGAGGAGGACAGACACATCAGACATGGCTCAGAAACCGGAGGAGGACAGTCATCTCAGACATGGCCCAGAAATCGGAGGAACACAGAGACATCAGACATGGCTCAGAAACCGGATGAGGACAGAGACATCAGACGTGGCTCAGAAACTGGAGGAGGACAGAGACATCAGACACGGCTCAGAGGCCGGAGGAGCACAGACACATCAGACATGGCTTAGAGGCCGGAGGAGGACAGACACATCAGACATGGCTCAGAAACCGGAGGAGGACAGAGACATCAGACCTGGCTCAGAAATTGGAGGAGGACAGAGAGATCAGACATGTCTCAAAAACAGGAGGAGCACAGACACACCAGACATGGCTCAGAAACCGGAGGAGGACAGACACATCAGACATGGCTCAGAGGCCGGAGGAGGACAGAGACATCAGACATGGCTCAGAAACCGGATGAGGACAGAGACATCAGACGTGGCTCAGAAACAGGAGGAGGACAGAGACATCAGACATGGCTCAGAAACCGGAGGAGGACAGACACATCAGATATGGCTCAGAAACCGGAGGATGACAGACACATCAGACATGGCTCAGAGGCCGGAGGATGAAAGAGACATCAGACATGGCTCAGAAATTGGAGGAGGACAGAGAGATCAGACATGTCTCAAAAACAGGAGGAGCACAGACACACCAGACATGGCTCAGAAACCGGAGGAGGACAGACACATCAGACATGGCTCAGAGGCCGGAGGAGGACAGAGACATCAGACATGGCTCAGAAACCGGATGAGGACAGAGACATCAGACGTGGCTCAGAAACAGGAGGAGGACAGAGACATCAGACATGGCTCAGAAACCGGAGGAGGACAGACACATCAGACATGGCTCAGAAACCGGAGGATGACAGACACATCAGACATGGCTCAGAGGCCGGAGGATGAAAGAGACATCAGACATGGCTCAGAAACCGGATGAGGACAGAGACATCAGACGTGGCTCAGAAACTGGAGGAGGACAGAGACATCAGACACGGCTCAGAGGCCGGAGGAGGACAGACACATCAGACGTGGCTCAGAAACCGGAGGAACACAGACACATCAGACATGGCTTAGAGGCCAGAGGAGGACAGACACATCAGACATGGCTCAGAAACCGGAGGAGGACAGACACATCAGACTTGTCTCAGAAACCGGAGGAACACAGACACATCAGACATGGCTCAGAAACCGGAGGAAGACAGACACATCGGACGTGGGTCAGAAACCGGAGGAGGACAGAGATATCAGACATGGCTCATAAACTGGAGGAGGACAGACACATCAGAAATGGGTCAGAAACCGGAGGAGGACAGAGACATCAGACATGGCTCAGAAACCGGAGGAGGACAGAGACATCAGACATGGCTCAGAAACCGGAGGAGGACAGACACATCAGACATGGCTCAGAGGCCAGAGGAGGACAGACACATCAGTCATGGCTCAGAAACCGGAGGAGGACAGAGACATTAGAAATGGCTCAGAAACCGGAGGAGGACAGAGACATCAGACATGGCACAGAAACCGGAGGAGGACAGACACATCAGACTAGGCTCAGAGGCCGGAGGAGAACAGAGACATCAGACATTCCTCAGCAACCGGAGGAGGACAGACACATCAGAAATGGCTCAGAAACCGGAGGAGGACAGACACATCAGACATGGTTAAGAAACTGGAGGAGGACAGAGACATCAGACATGGCTCACAAACCGGAGGAGGACAGACACATCAGACATGGCTCAGAAACCGGAGGATGACAGACACATCAGACATGGCTCAGAGGCCGAAGGATGACAGAGACATCAGACATGGCTCAGAAACCGGATGAGGACAGAGACATCAGACGTGGCTCAGAAACTGGAGGAGGACAGAGACATCAGACACGGCTCAGAGGCCGGAGGAGGACAGACACATCAGACGTGGCTCAGAAACCGGAGGAACACAGACACATCAGATATGGCTCAGAAACCGGAGGAAGACAGACACATCAGACATGGGTCAGAAACCGGAGGAGGACAGAGACATCAGACATGGGCCAGAAACCGGAGGAGCACAGACACATCAGACTTGGCTCAGAAACAGGAGGACAACAGACACATCAGACATGGCTCAGACGCCGGAGGAGGACAGAGACATCAGACATGGCTCAGAAACCGGAGGAGGACAGACACATCAGACATGGCTCAGAGGCCGGAGGAGGACAGACACATCAGACTTGTCTCAGAAACCGGAGCAACACAGACACATCAGATATGGCTCAGAAACCGGAGGAAGACAGACACATCAGACATGGGTCAGAAACCGGAGGAGGACAGAGACATCAGACATGGGCCAGAAACCGGAGGAGCACAGACACATCAGACTTGGCTCAGAAACAGGAGGACAACAGACACATCAGACATGGCTCAGACGCCGGAGGAGGACAGAGACATCAGACATGGGTCAGAAACCGGAGCAGGACAGAGTCATCAGACATTGCTCAGAAACAGGAGGAGGACAGAGACATCAGACATGGCTCAGAAACCGGAGGAGGACAGAGACATCAGACATGGCTCAGAAACCGGAGGAGGACAGACACATCAGACATGGCTCAGAAACCGGAGGAGGACAGACACATCAGACATGGCTCAGAAACCGGAGGATGACAGACACATCAGACATGGCTAAGAGGACGGAGGATGACAGAGACATCAGACATGGCTCAGAAACCGGATGAGGACAGAGACATCAGACGTGGCTCAGAAACTGGAGGAGGACAGAGACATCAGACACGGCTCAGAGGCCGGAGGAGGACAGACACATCAGACGTGGCTCAGAAACCGGAGGAACACTGACACATCAGACATGGCTTAGAGGCCGGAGGAGGACAGACACATCAGACATGGCTCAGAAACCGGAGGAGGACAGAGACATCAGACATGGCTCAGAAATTGGAGGAGGACAGAGAGATCAAACATGGCTCAAAAACAGGAGGAGCACAGACACACCAGACATGGCTCAGAAACCGGAGGAGGACAGACACATCAGACATGGCTCAGAAACTGGAGGAGGACAGAGACATCAGACATGGCTCAGAAACCGGATGAGGACAGAGACATCAGACGTGCCTCAGAAACTGGAGGAGGACAGAGACATCAGACATGGCTCAGAAACCGGAGGAGGACAGACACATCAGACATGGCTCAGAAACCGGAGGATGACAGACACATCAGACATGGCTCAGAGGCCGGAGGATGACAGAGACACCAGACATGGCTCAAAAACCGGAGGAGGACAGACACATCAAACATGGCTCAGAGGCCGTAGGAGGACAGAGACATCAGACATGGCTCAGAAACCGGATGAGGACAGAGACATCAGACGTGGCTCAGAAACTGGAGGAGGACAGAGACATCAGACATGGCTCAGAGGCCGGAGGAGGACAGACACATCAGACTTGTCTCAGAAACTGGAGGAACACAGACACATCAGATATGGCTCAGAAACCGGAGGAGGACAGAGACATCAGACATGGCTCAGAAACCGGAGGAGGACAGACACATCAAACATGGCTCAGAGGCCGGAGGAGGACAGACACATCAGACATGGCTCAGAAACCGGAGGAGGACAGACAGATCAGACTAGGCTCAGAGGCCGGAGGAGTACACAGACATCAGACATGGCTCAGAAACCGGAGGAGGACAGACACATCAAACATGGCTCAGAAACCGGAGGAGGACAGACACATCAGACATGGCTCAGAAACAGGAGGGGCACAGGCACATCAGACATGGCTCAGAGGCCGGAGGAGGACAGAGACATCAGACATGGCTCAGGCGCCGGAGGAGGACAGACACATCAGACATGGCTCAGAAACCGGTGGAGGACAGACACATCACACATGGCTCAGAAACCGGAGGAGGACACTCATATCAGATATGGCCCAGAAACCGGAGGAACACAGAGACATCAGACATGGCTCAGAAACCGGAGGAACACAGAGACATCAGACATGGCTCAGAAACCGGAGGAGCACAGAGACATCAGACATGGCTCAGAAACCGGAGGAGGACAGACACATCAGACATGGCTCAGAGGCCGGATGAGGACAGAGACATCAGACATGGCTCCAAAACCGGAGGAACACAGAGACATCAGACATGGCTCAGAAACCGGAGGAGCACAGAGACATCAGACATGGCTCAGAAGCCGGAGGAGGATAGACACATCAGACATGGCTCGGACACCGGAGGAGGACAGACACATCAGACATGGCTCAGAGGCCGGAGGAGGACAGACACATCAGACATGGGTCAGAAACCGGAGGAGGACAGAGTCATCAGACATGGGTCAGAAAGCGGAGGAGGACAGAGACATCACACATGGGCCAGAAACCGGAGGAGCACAGACACATCAGACTTGGCTCAGAAACCGGAGGACAACAGACACATCAGAGATGGCTCATACGCCGGAGGAGGACAGAGACATCAGACATGGGTCAGAAACCGGAGCAGGACAGAGTCATCAGACATTGCTCAGAAACAGGAGGAGGACAGAGACATCAGACATGGCTCAGAAACCGGAGGAGGACAGAGAAATCAGACATGGCTCAGAAACCGGAGGAGGACAGACACATCAGACTAGGCTCTGAGGCCGGAGGAGGACAGAGACATCAGACATGGCTCAGAAACCGGAGGAGGACAGACACATTAGACATGGCTCAGAAACCGGAGCAACACAGACACATCAGATATGGCTCAGAAACCGGAGGAAGACAGACACATCAGACATGGGTCAGATCCCGGAGGAGGACAGAGACATCAGACATGGGCCAGAAACCGGAGGAGCACAGACACATCAGACTTGGCTCAGAAACAGGAGGACAACAGACACATCAGACATGGCTCAGACGCCGGAGGAGGACAGAGACATCAGACATGGGTCAGAAACCGGAGCAGGACAGAGTCATCAGACATTGCTCAGAAACAGGAGGAGGACAGAGACATCAGACATGGCTCAGAAACCGGAGGAGGACAGAGACATCAGACATGGCTCAGAAACCGGAGGAGGACAGACACATCAGACATGGCTCAGAAACCGGAGGAGGACAGACACATCAGACATGGCTCAGAAACCGGAGGATGACAGACACATCAGACATGGCTAAGAGGACGGAGGATGACAGAGACATCAGACATGGCTCAGAAACCGGATGAGGACAGAGACATCAGACGTGGCTCAGAAACTGGAGGAGGACAGAGACATCAGACACGGCTCAGAGGCCGGAGGAGGACAGACACATCAGACGTGGCTCAGAAACCGGAGGAACACTGACACATCAGACATGGCTTAGAGGCCGGAGGAGTACAGACACATCAGACATGGCTCAGAAACCGGAGGAGGACAGAGACATCAGACATGGCTCAGAAATTGGAGGAGGAAAGAGAGATCAAACATGGCTCAAAAACAGGAGGAGCACAGACACACCAGACATGGCTCAGAAACCGGAGGAGGACAGACACATCAGACATGGCTCAGAAACTGGAGGAGGACAGAGACATCAGACATGGCTCAGAAACCGGATGAGGACAGAGACATCAGACGTGCCTCAGAAACTGGAGGAGGACAGAGACATCAGACATGGCTCAGAAACCGGAGGAGGACAGACACATCAGACATGGCTCAGAAACCGGAGGATGACAGACACATCAGACATGGCTCAGAGGCCGGAGGATGACAGAGACACCAGACATGGCTCAAAAACCGGAGGAGGACAGACACATCAAACATGGCTCAGAGGCCGTAGGAGGACAGAGACATCAGACATGGCTCAGAAACCGGATGAGGACAGAGACATCAGACGTGGCTCAGAAACTGGAGGAGGACAGAGACATCAGACATGGCTCAGAGGCCGGAGGAGGACAGACACATCAGACTTGTCTCAGAAACTGGAGGAACACAGACACATCAGATATGGCTCAGAAACCGGAGGAAGACAGACACATCAGACATGGGTCAGAAACCGGAGGACAGAGACATCAGACATGGGCCAGAAACCGGAGGAGCACAGACACATCAGACTTGGCTCAGAAACTGGAGGACAACAGACACATCAGACATGGCTCCGACGCCGGAGGAGGACAGAGACATCAGACATGGCTCAGAAACCGGAGGAGGACAGACACATCAAACATGGCTCAGAGGCCGGAGGAGGACAGACACATCAGACATGGCTCAGAAACCGGAGGAGGACAGACAGATCAGACTAGGCTCAGAGGCCGGAGGAGTACACAGACATCAGACATGGCTCAGAAACCGGAGGAGGACAGACACATCAAACATGGCTCAGAAACCGGAGGAGGACAGACACATCAGACATGGCTCAGAAACAGGAGGGGCACAGGCACATCAGACATGGCTCAGAGGCCGGAGGAGGACAGAGACATCAGACATGGCTCAGAGGCCGGAGGAGGACAGACACATCAGACATGGCTCAGAAACCGGAGGAGGACAGACACATCACACATGGCTCAGAAACCGGAGGAGGACACTCATATCAGATATGGCCCAGAAACCGGAGGAACACAGAGACATCAGACATGGCTCAGAAACCGGAGGAACACAGAGACATCAGACATGGCTCAGAAACCGGAGGAGCACAGAGACATCAGACATGGCTCAGAAACCGGAGGAGGACAGACACATCAGACATGGCTCAGAGGCCGGATGAGGACAGAGACATCAGACATGGCTCCAAAACCGGAGGAACACAGAGACATCAGACATGGCTCAGAAACCGGAGGAGCACAGAGACATCAGACATGGCTCAGAAGCCGGAGGAGGATAGACACATCAGACATGGCTCGGACGCCGGAGGAGGACAGACACATCAGACATGGCTCAGAGGCCGGAGGAGGACAGACACATCAGACATGGGTCAGAAACCGGAGGAGGACAGAGTCATCAGACATGGGTCAGAAAGCGGAGGAGGACAGACACATCAGACTTGGCTCAGAAACCGGAGGACAACAGACACATCAGAGATGGCTCATACGCCGGAGGAGGACAGAGACATCAGACATGGGTCAGAAACCGGAGCAGGACAGAGTCATCAGACATTGCTCAGAAACAGGAGGAGGACAGAGACATCAGGCATGGCTCAGAAACCGGAGGAGGACAGAGAAATCAGACATGGCTCAGAAACCGGAGGAGGACAGACACATCAGACTAGGCTCTGAGGCCGGAGGAGGACAGAGACATCAGACATGGCTCAGAAACCGGAGGAGGACAGACACATTAGACATGGCTCAGAAACCGGAGGAGCACAGATACATCAGACATGGGTCAGAAACCAGAGGAGGACAGAAACATCAGACATGGCTCAGAAACCGGAGGAGGACAGAGACATCAGACATGACTCAGAAACCGGAGGAGGACACAGACATCAGACATGGCTCAGAAACCGGAGGAGGACAGACACATCACACATGGCTCAGAAACCGGAGGAGGACAGACACATCAGACATGGCTCAGAAACCGGAGGAGGACAGTCATATCAGACATGGCCCAGAAACCGGAGGAACACAGAGACATCAGACATGGCTCAGAAAACGGAGGAACACAGAGACATCAGACATGGCTCAGAAACCGGAGGAGCACAGAGGCATCAGACATGGCTCAGAAACCGGAGGAGGACAGACTCATCAAACATGGCTCAGAGGCCGGAGGAGGACAGAGACATCAGAAATGGCTCCGAAACCGGAGGAACACAGAGTCATCAGACATGGCTCAGAAACCGGAGGAGCACAGAGACATCAGACATGGCTCAGAAACCGGAGGAGGACAGACACATCAGACATGGCTCAGAGGCCGGAGGAGGACAGAGATATCACACATGGCTCACAAACCGGAGGAGGATAGACACATCAGACATGGCTCGGACGCCGGAGGAGGACAGACACATCAGTCATGGCTCAGAGGCCGGAGGTGGACAGACACATCAGACATGGGTCAGAAACCGGAGGAGGACAGACACATCAGTCATGGCTCAGAAACCGGAGGAGGACAGACACATCAGACATGGCTCAGAAACCGGAGGAGGACAGAGACATCAGACATGGCTCAGAAACCGGAGGAGGACACAGACATCAGACATGGCTCAGAAACCGGAGGAGGACAGAGACATCAGACATGGCTCAGAAACCGGAGGAGGACACAGACATCAGACATGGCTCAGAAACCGGAGGAGGACACAGACATCAGACATGGCTCAGAAACCGGAGGAGGACAGAGACATCAGACATGGCTCAGAAACCGGAGGAGGACAGAGACATCAGACATGGCTCAGAAACCGGAGGAGGACACAGACATCAGACATGGCTCAGAAACCGGAGGAGGACAGAGACATCAGACATGGCTCAGAAACCGGAGGAGGACAGAGACATCAGACATGGCTCAGAGGCCGGAGGGGGACAGAGACATCAGACATGGCTCTCAAACCGGAGGAGGACAGACACATCAGACATGGCTCAGAAACCGGAGGACACAGACACATCAGACATGGCACTGACACCGGAGGAGGACAGAGACATCAGACATGGCTCAGAAACAGAGGAGGACAGAGACATCAGACATGGCTCAGAAACTGGAGAAGGACAGAGACATCCGACATGGCTCAGAAATCGTAGGAGCACAGAGACATCAGACATGGCTCAGAGGCCGGAGGAGGACAGAGACATCAGACATGCCTCTCAAACCGGAGGAGGACAGACACATCAGACATGGCTCAGAAACCGGAGGACACAGACACATCAGACATGGCACTGACACCGGAGGAGGACAGAGACATCAGACATGGCTCAGAAACAGAGGAGGACAGAGACATCAGACATGGCTCAGAAACTGGAGAAGGACAGAGACATCCGACATGGCTCAGAAACCGGAGGAGGACAGACACATCAGACATGGCTCAGAAACCGGAGGATGACAGACACATCAGACATGGCTCAGAGGCCGGAGGATGACAGAGACATCAGACATGGCTCAGAAACCGGATGAGGACAGAGACATCAGACGTGGCTCAGAAACTGGAGGACGACAGAGACATCAGACACGGCTCAGAGGCCGGAGGAGGACAGACACAGCAGACGTGGCTCAGAAACCGGAGGAACACAGACACATCAGACATGGCTTAGAGGCCGGAGGAGGACAGACACATCAGACATGGCTCAGAAACAGGAGGAGGACAGAGACATCAGACATGGCTCAGAAATTGGAGGAGGACAGAGACATCAGACATGGCTCAAAAACAGGAGGAGGACAGACACACCACACATGGCTCAGAAACCGGAGGAGGATAGACACATCAGACATGGCTCAGAGGCCGGAGGAGGACAGAGACATCAGACATGGCTCAGAAACCGGAGGAACACAGACACATCAGACATAGATCAGAAACTGGAGGAGGACAGAGACATCAGACATGGCTCAGAAACCGGAGGAGGACAGACACATCAGACATGGCTCAGAAACCGGAGGATGACAGACACATAAGACATGGCTCAGAGGCCGGAGGATGACAGAGACATCAGACATGGCTCAGAAACCGGATGAGGACAGAGACATCAGACGTGGCTCAGAAACTGGAGGAGGACAGAGACATCAGACACGGCTCAGAGGCCGGAGGAGGACAGACACATCAGACGTGGCTCAGAAACCGGAGGAACACAGACACATCAGACATGGCTTAGAGGCCGGAGGCGGACAGACACATCAGACATGGCTCAGAAACCGGAGGAGGACAGAGACATCAGACATGGCTCAAAAACCGGAGGAGGACAGACACACCAGACATGGCTCAGAAACCGGAGGAGGACAGACACATCAGACATGGCTCAGAGGCCGGAGGAGGACAGAGACATCAGACATGGCTCAGAAACCGGATGAGGACAGAGACATCAGACGTGGCTCAGAAACTGGAGGAGGACAGAGACATCAGACATGGCTCAGAGGCCGGAGGAGGACAGACACATCAGACTTGTCTCAGAAACCGGAGGAACACAGACACACCAGACATGGCTCAGAAACCGGAGGAGGACAGAAACATCAGACATGGCTCAGAGGCCGGAGGAGGACAGAGACATCAGACATGGCTCAGAAACCGGATGAGGACAGAGACATCAGACGTGGCTTAGAAACTGGAGGAGGACACAGACATCAGACATGGCTCAGAGGCCGGAGGAGGACAGACACATCAGACTTGTCTCAGAAACCGGAGGAACACAGACACATCAGACATGGCTCAGAAACCGGAGGAGGACAGAGACATCAGACATGGCTCAGAAACCGGAGGAGGACAGAGACATCAGACATGGCTCAGAAACCGGAGGAGGACAGACACATCAGACATGGCTCAGAGGCCAGAGGAGGACAGACACATCAGTCATGGCTCAGAAACCGGAGGAGGACAGAGACATTAGAAATGGCTCAGAAACCGGAGGAGGACAGAGACATCAGACATGGCACAGAAACCGGAGGAGGACAGACACATCAGACTAGGCTCAGAGGCCGGAGGAGAACAGAGACATCAGACATTGCTCAGCAACCGGAGGAGGACAGACACATCAGAAATGGCTCAGAAACCGGAGGAGGACAGACACATCAGACATGGCTAAGAAACTGGAGGAGGACAGAGACATCAGACATGGCTCACAAACCGGAGGAGGACAGACACATCAGACATGGCTCAGAAACCGGAGGATGACAGACACATCAGACATGGCTCAGAGGCCGAAGGATGACAGAGACATCAGACATGGCTTAGAAACTGGAGGAGGACAGAGACATCAGACACGGCTCAGAGGCCGGAGGAGGACAGACACATCAGACGTGGCTCAGAAACCGGAGGAACACAGAGACATCAGACATGGCTTAGAGGCCGGAGGAGGACAGACACATCAGACATGGCTCAGAAACCGGAGGAGGACAGACACATCAGACATGGCTCAGAAACTGGAGGAGGACAGAGACATCAGGCATGGCTCACAAACCGGAGGAGGACAGACACATCAGACATGGCTCAGAAACCGGAGGAGGACAGACACATCAGACATGGCTCAGAGGCCGAAGGATGACAGAGACATCAGACATGGCTCAGAAACCGGATGAGGACAGAGACATCAGACGTGGCTCAGAAACTGGAGGAGGACAGAGACATCAGACACGGCTCAGAGGCCGGAGGAGGACAGACACATCAGACGTGGCTCAGAAACCGGAGGAGGACAGAGACATCAGACATGGCTCAGAAATTGGAGGAGGACAGAGACATCAGACATGGCTCAAAAACCGGAGGAGGACAGACACACCAGACATGGCTCAGAAACCGGAGGAGGACAGACACATCAAACATGGCTCAGAGGCCGGAGGAGGACAGAGACATCAGACATGGCTCAGAAACCGGATGAGGACAGAGACATCAGACGTGGCTCAGAAACTGGAGGAGGACAGAGACATCAGACATGGCTCAGAGGCCGGAGGAGGACAGACACATCAGAATTGTCTCAGAAACCGGAGGAGGACAGAGACATCAGACATGGCTCAGAAATTGGAGGAGGACAGAGACATCAGACATGGCTCAAAAACCGGAGGAGGACAGACACACCAGACATGGCTCAGAAACCGGAGGAGGACAGACACATCAGACATGGCTCAGAGGCCGGAGGAGGACAGAGACATCAGACATGGCTCAGAAACCGGATGAGGACAGAGACATCAGACGTGGCTCAGAAACTGGAGGAGGACAGAGACATCAGACATGGCTCAGAGGCCGGAGGAGGACAGACACATCAGACTTGTCTCAGAAACCAGAGGAACACAGACACATCAGACATGGCTCACAAACCGGAGGAAGACAGACACATCAGACATGGGTCAGAAACCGGAGGAGGACAGAGATATCAGACATGGTTCAGAAACCGGAGGAGGACAGACACATCAGACATGGCTCAGAAACCGGAGGAGGACAGACACATCAGACATGGCTCAGAAACCGGAGGAGGACAGACACATCAGACATGGCTCAGAAACCGGAGGAGGACAGACACATCAGACATGGCTCAGATGCCGGAGGAGGACTGACACATCAGACATGGCTCAGAGGTAGGAGGAGGACAGAGACATCAGACATGCCTCAGAAACCGGAGGAGGACGGACACATCAGACATGGCTCAGAAACAGGAGGGGCACAGGCACATCAGACATGGCTCAGAGGCCGGAGGAGGACAGAGACATCCGACATGGCTCAGAGGTCGGAGGAGGACAGACACATCCGACATGGCTCAGAGTTCGGAGGAGGACAGACACATCAGACATGGCTCAGAGGCCGGAGGAGGACAGAGACATCAGACATGGCTCAGAAACCGGATGAGGACAGAGACATCAGACGTGGCTCAGAAACAGGAGGAGGACAGAGACATCAGACATGGCTCAGAAACCGGAGGAGGACAGACACATCAGACATGGCTCAGAAACCGGAGGATGACAGACACATCAGACATGGCTCAGAGGACGGAGGATGAAAGAGACATCAGACATGGCTCAGAAACCGGATGAGGACAGAGACATCAGACGTGGCTCAGAAACTGGAGGAGGACAGAGACATCAGACACGGCTCAGAGGCCGGAGGAGGACAGACACATCAGACGTGGCTCAGAAACCGGAGGAACACAGACACATCAGACATGGCTTAGAGGCCGGAGGAGGACAGACACATCAGACATGGCTCAGAAACCGGAGGAGGACAGAGACATCAGACATGGCTCAAAAACCGGAGGAGGACAGACACACCAGACATGGCTCAGAAACCGGAGGAGGACAGAAACATCAGACATGGCTCAGAGGCCGGAGGAGGACAGAGACATCAGACATGGCTCAGAAACCGGATGAGGACAGAGACATCAGACGTGGCTCAGAAACTGGAGGAGGACAGAGACATCAGACATGGCTCAGAGGCCGGAGGAGGACAGACACATCAGACTTGTCTCAGAAACCGGAGGAACACAGACACATCAGACATGGCTCAGAAACCGGAGGAGGACAGAGACATCAGACATGGCTCAGAAACCGGAGGAGGACAGAGACATCAGACATGGCTCAGAAACCGGAGGAGGACAGACACATCAGACATGGCTCAGAGGCCAGAGGAGGACAGACACATCAGTCATGGCTCAGAAACCGGAGGAGGACAGAGACATTAGAAATGGCTCAGAAACCGGAGGAGGACAGAGACATCAGACATGGCACAGAAACCGGAGGAGGACAGACACATCACACTAGGCTCAGAGGCCGGAGGAGGACAGACACATCAGACGTGGCTCAGAAACCGGAGGAACACAGAGACATCAGACATGGCTCAGAGGCCGGAGGAGGACAGACACATCAGACATGGCTCAGAAACCGGAGGAGGACAGAGACATCAGACATGGCTCAGAAATTGGAGGAGGACAGAGACATCAGACATGGCTTAAAAACCGGAGGAGGACAGACACACCAGACATGGCTCAGAAACCGGAGGAGGACAGACACATCAAACATGGCTCAGAGGCCGGAGGAGGACAGAGATATCAGACATGGCTCAGAAACCGGATGAGGACAGAGACATCACACGTGGCTCAGAAACTGGAGGAGGACTGAGACATCAGACATGGCTCAGAGGCCGGAGGAGGACAGACACATCAGACTTGTCCCAGAAACCGGAGGAGGACAGAGACATCAGACATGGCTCAGAAATTGGAGGAGGACAGAGAGATCAGACATGTCTCAAAAAAAGGTGGAGCACAGACACACCAGACATGGCTCAGAAAACGGAGGAGGACAGACACATCAGACATGGCTCAGAGGCCGGAGGAGGACAGAGACATCAGACATTGCTCAGAAACCGGATGAGGACAGAGACATCAGACGTGGCTCAGAAACAGGAGGAGGACAGAGACATCAGACATGGCTCAGAAACCGGAGGAGGACAGACACATCAGACATGGCTCAGAAACCGGAGGATGACAGACACATCAGACATGGCTCAGAAGCCGGAGGATGAAAGAGACATCAGACATGGCTCAGAAACCGGATGAGGACAGAGACATCAGACGTGGCTCAGAAACTGGAGGAGGACAGAGACATCAGACACGGCTCAGAGGCCGGAGGAGGACAGACACATCAGACGTGGCTCAGAAACCGGAGGAACACAGACACATCAGACATGGCTTAGAGGCCGGAGGAGGACAGACACATCAGACATGGCTCAGAAACCGGAGGAGGACAGAGACATCAGACATGGCTCAGAAACCGGAGGAGCACAGAGACATCAGACATGGCTCAGAAACCGGAGGAGGACAGACTTATCAGACATGGCTCAGAGGCCGGAGGAGGACAGAGACATCAGACATGGCTCCGAAACCGGAGGAACACAGAGTCATCAGAAATGGCTCAGAAACCTGAGGAGCACAGAGACATCAGACATGGCTAAGAAACCGGAGGAGGACAGACACATCAGACATGGCTCAGAGGCCGGAGGAGGACAGAGTTATCACACATGGCTCACAAACCGGAGGAGGATAGACACATCAGACATGGCTCGGACGCCGGAGGAGGACAGACACATCAGACATGGCTCAGAGGCCGGAGGAGGACAGACACATCAGACATGGGTCAGAAACCGGAGGAGGACAGACACATCAGACATTGCTCAGAAACCGGAGGAGGACACAGACATCAGACATGGCTCAGAAACCGGAGGAGGACAGAGACATCAGTCATGGCTCAGAAACCGGAGGAGGACAGACACATCAGACTAGGCTCAGAGGCCGGAGGAGGACAGAGACATCAGACATGGCTCAGAAACCGGAGGAGGAAAGACACATCAGACATGGCTCAGAAACCGGAGGAGCACAGATACATCAGACATGGGTCAGAAACCAGAGGAGGACAGAAACATCAGACATGGCTGAGATACCAGAGGAGGACAGACACATCAGACATGGCTCAGAAAACGGAGGAGGACAGACACATCAGTCATGGCTCAGAGGCCGGAGGAGGACAGAGACATCAGACTTGGCTCAGAAACTGGAGGAGGACAGACACATCAGACATGGCTCAGAAACCGGAGGAGGACAGACACATCAGACATGGCTCAGAAACCGGAGGAGGACAGTCATCTCAGGCATGGCCCAGAAATCGGAGGAACACAGAGACATCAGACATGGCTCAGAAACCGGATGAGGACAGAGACATCAGACGTGGCTCAGAAACTGGAGGAGGACAGAGACATCAGACACGGCTCAGAGGCCGGAGGAGCACAGACACATCAGACATGGCTTAGAGGCCGGAGGAGGACAGACACATCAGACATGGCTCAGAAACCGGAGGAGGACAGAGACATCAGACATGGCTCAGAAATTGGAGGAGGACAGAGAGATCAGACATGTCTCAAAAACAGGAGGAGCACAGACACACCAGACATGGCTCTGAAACCGGAGGAGGACAGACACATCAGACATGGCTCAGAGGCCGGAGGAGGACAGAGACATCAGACATGGCTCAGAAACCGGATGAGGACAGAGACATCAGACGTGGCTCAGAAACAGGAGGAGGACAGAGACATCAGACATGGCTCAGAAACCGGAGGAGGACAGACACATCAGACATGGCTCAGAAACCGGAGGATGACAGACACATCAGACATGGCTCAGAGGCCGGAGGATGAAAGAGACATCAGACATGGCTCAGAAACCGGATGAGGACAGAGACATCAGACGTGGCTCAGAAACTGGTGGAGGACAGAGACATCAGACATGGCTCAGAGGCCGGAGGAGGACAGACACATCAGACTTGTCTCAGAAACCAGAGGAACACAGACACATCAGACATGGCTCACAAACCGGAGGAAGACAGACACATCAGACATGGGTCAGAAACCGGAGGAGGACAGAGATATCAGACATGGTTCAGAAACCGGAGGAGGACAGACACATCAGACATGGCTCAGAAACCGGAGGAGGACAGACACATCAGACATGGCTCAGAAACCGGAGGAGGACAGACACATCAGACATGGCTCAGAAACCGGAGGAGGACAGACACATCAGACATGGCTCAGATGCCGGAGGAGGACTGACACATCAGACATGGCTCAGAGGTAGGAGGAGGACAGAGACATCAGACATGCCTCAGAAACCGGAGGAGGACGGACACATCAGACATGGCTCAGAAACAGGAGGGGCACAGGCACATCAGACATGGCTCAGAGGCCGGAGGAGGACAGAGACATCCGACATGGCTCAGAGGTCGGAGGAGGACAGACACATCCGACATGGCTCAGAGTTCGGAGGAGGACAGACACATCAGACATGGCTCAGAGGCCGGAGGAGGACAGAGACATCAGACATGGCTCAGAAACCGGATGAGGACAGAGACATCAGACGTGGCTCAGAAACAGGAGGAGGACAGAGACATCAGACATGGCTCAGAAACCGGAGGAGGACAGACACATCAGACATGGCTCAGAAACCGGAGGATGACAGACACATCAGACATGGCTCAGAGGACGGAGGATGAAAGAGACATCAGACATGGCTCAGAAACCGGATGAGGACAGAGACATCAGACGTGGCTCAGAAACTGGAGGAGGACAGAGACATCAGACACGGCTCAGAGGCCGGAGGAGGACAGACACATCAGACGTGGCTCAGAAACCGGAGGAACACAGACACATCAGACATGGCTTAGAGGCCGGAGGAGGACAGACACATCAGACATGGCTCAGAAACCGGAGGAGGACAGAGACATCAGACATGGCTCAAAAACCGGAGGAGGACAGACACACCAGACATGGCTCAGAAACCGGAGGAGGACAGAAACATCAGACATGGCTCAGAGGCCGGAGGAGGACAGAGACATCAGACATGGCTCAGAAACCGGATGAGGACAGAGACATCAGACGTGGCTTAGAAACTGGAGGAGGACACAGACATCAGACATGGCTCAGAGGCCGGAGGAGGACAGACACATCAGACATGGCTCAGAAACCGGAGGAGGAGAGAGACATCAGACATGGCTCAGAAATTGGAGGAGGACAGAGACATCAGACATGGCTTAAAAACCGGAGGAGGACAGACACACCAGACATGGCTCAGAAACCGGAGGAGGACAGACACATCAAACATGGCTCAGAGGCCGGAGGAGGACAGAGATATCAGACATGGCTCAGAAACCGGATGAGGACAGAGACATCAGACATGTCTCAGAAACTGGAGTAGAACAGACTTATCAGACATGGCTCAGAGGCCGGAGGAGGACAGAGACATCAGACATGGCTCCGAAACCGGAGGAACACAGAGTCATCAGAAATGGCTCTGAAACCGGAGGAGCACAGAGACATCAGACATGGCTAAGAAACCGGAGGAGGACAGAGACATCAGTCATGGCTCAGAAACCGGAGGAGGACAGACACATCAGACTAGGCTCAGAGGCCGGAGGAGGACAGAGACATCAGACATGGCTCAGAAACCGGAGGAGGAAAGACACATCAGACATGGCTCAGAAACCGGAGGAGCACAGATACATCAGACATGGGTCAGAAACCAGAGGAGGACAGAAACATCAGACATGGCTGAGATACCGGAGGAGGACAGACACATCAGACATGGCTCAGAAAACGGAGGAGGACAGACACATCAGTCATGGCTCAGAGGCCGGAGGAGGACAGAGACATCAGACTTGGCTCAGAAACTGGAGGAGGACAGACACATCAGACATGGCTCAGAAACCGGAGGAGGACAGACACATCAGACATGGCTCAGAAACCGGAGGAGGACAGTCATCTCAGACATGGCCCAGAAATCGGAGGAACACAGAGACATCAGACATGGCTCAGAAACCGGATGAGGACAGAGACATCAGACGTGGCTCAGAAACTGGAGGAGGACAGAGACATCAGACACGGCTCAGAGGCCGGAGGAGCACAGACACATCAGACATGGCTTAGAGGCCGGAGGAGGACAGACACATCAGACATGGCTCAGAAACCGGAGGAGGACAGAGACGTCAGACATGGCTCAGAAATTGGAGGAGGACAGAGAGATCAGACATGTCTCAAAAACAGGAGGAGCACAGACACACCAGACATGGCTCAGAAACCGGAGGAGGACAGACACATCAGACATGGCTCAGAGGCCGGAGGAGGACAGAGACATCAGACATGGCTCAGAAACCGGATGAGGACAGAGACATCAGACGTGGCTCAGAAACAGGAGGAGGACAGAGACATCAGACATGGCTCAGAAACCGGAGGAGGACAGACACATCAGACATGGCTCAGAAACCGGAGGATGACAGACACATCAGACATGGCTCAGAGGCCGGAGGATGAAAGAGACATCAGACATGGCTCAGAAACCGGATGAGGACAGAGACATCAGACGTGGCTCAGAAACTGGAGGAGGACAGAGACAACAGACTCGGCTCAGAGGCCGGAGGAGGACAGACACATCAGACGTGGCTCAGAAACCGGAGGAACACAGACACATCAGACATGGCTTAGAGGCCGGAGGAGGACAGACACATCAGACATGGCTCAGAAACCGGAGGAGGACAGAGACATCAGACATGGCTCAAAAACCGGAGGAGGACAGACACACCAGACATGGCTCAGAAACCGGAGGAGGACAGACACATCAGACATGGCTCAGAGACCGGAGGAGGACAGAGACATCAGACATGGCTCAGAAACCGGATGAGGACAGAGACATCAGACGTGGCTCAGAAACTGGAGGAGGACAGAGACATCAGACATGGCTCAGAGGCCGGAGGAGGACAGACACATCAGACTTGTCTCAGAAACCGGAGGAACACAGACACATCAGACATGGCTCAGAAACCGGAGGAAGACAGACACATCAGACGTGGGTCAGAAACCGGAGGAGGACAGAGATATCAGACATGGCTCATAAACTGGAGGAGGACAGACACATCAGAAATGGGTCAGAAACCGGAGGAGGACAGAGACATCAGACATGGCTCAGAAACCGGAGGAGGACAGAGACATCAGACATGGCTCAGAAACCGGAGGAGGACAGACACATCAGACATGGCTCAGAGGCCAGAGGAGGACAGACACATCAGTCATGGCTCAGAAACCGGAGGAGGACAGAGACATTAGAAATGGCTCAGAAACCGGAGGAGGACAGAGACATCAGACATGGCACAGAAACCGGAGGAGGACAGACACATCAGACTAGGCTCAGAGGCCGGAGGAGAACAGAGACATCAGACATTGCTCAGCAACCGGAGGAGGACAGACACATCAGACATGGTTAAGAAACTGGAGGAGGACAGAGACATCAGACATGGCTCACAAACCGGAGGAGGACAGACACATCAGACATGGCTCAGAAACCGGAGGATGACAGACACATCAGACATGGCTCAGAGGCCGAAGGATGACAGAGACATCAGACATGGCTCAGAAACCGGATGAGGACAGAGACATCAGACGTGCCTCAGAAACTGGAGGAGGACAGAGACATCAGACACGGCTCAGAGGCCGGAGGAGGACAGACACATCAGACGTGCCTCAGAAACCGGAGGAACACAGAGACATCAGACATGGCCTAGAGGCCGGAGGAGGACAGACACATCCGACATGGCTCAGAAACCGGAGGAGGACTGACACATCAGACATGGCTCAGAAACTGGAGTAGGACAGACTTATCAGACATGGCTCAGAGGCCGGAGGAGGACAGAGACATCAGACATGGCTCCGAAACCGGAGGAACACAGAGTCATCAGAAATGGCTCTGAAACCGGAGGAGCACAGAGACATCAGACATGGCTAAGAAACCGGAGGAGGACAGACACATCAGACATGCCTCAGAGGCCGGAGGAGGACAGAGTTATCACACATGGCTCACAAACCGGAGGAGGATAGACACATCAGACATGGCTCGGACGCCGGAGGAGGACAGACACATCAGACATGGCTCAGAGGCCGGTGGAGGACAGACACATCAGACATGGGTCAGAAAACGGAGGAGGACAGACACATCAGACATTGCTCAGAAACCGGAGGAGGACACAGACATCAGACAATGCTCAGAAACCGGAGGAGGACAGAGACATCAGACATGGCTCAGAAACCGGAGGATGACAGACACATCAGACATGGCTCAGAGGCCGAAGGATGACAGAGACATCAGACATGGCTCAGAAACCGGATGAGGACAGAGACATCAGACGTGCCTCAGAAACTGGAGGAGGACAGAGACATCAGACACGGCTCAGAGGCCGGAGGAGGACAGACACATCAGACGTGCCTCAGAAACCGGAGGAACACAGAGACATCAGACATGGCCTAGAGGCCGGAGGAGGACAGACACATCCGACATGGCTCAGAAACCGGAGGAGGACTGACACATCAGACATGGCTCAGAAACTGGAGTAGGACAGACTTATCAGACATGGCTCAGAGGCCGGAGGAGGACAGAGACATCAGACATGGCTCCGAAACCGGAGGAACACAGAGTCATCAGAAATGGCTCTGAAACCGGAGGAGCACAGAGACATCAGACATGGCTAAGAAACCGGAGGAGGACAGACACATCAGACATGCCTCAGAGGCCGGAGGAGGACAGAGTTATCACACATGGCTCACAAACCGGAGGAGGATAGACACATCAGACATGGCTCGGACGCCGGAGGAGGACAGACACATCAGACATGGCTCAGAGGCCGGTGGAGGACAGACACATCAGACATGGGTCAGAAACCGGAGGAGGACAGACACATCTGACATGGCTCAGAAACCGGAGGAGCACAGATACATCAGACATGGGTCAGAAACCAGAGGAGGACAGACACATCAGTCATGGCTCAGAGGCCGGAGGAGGACAGAGACATCAGACATGTTTCAGAAACTGGAGGAGGACAGACACATCAGACATGGCTCAGAAACCGGAGGAGGACAGACACATCAGACATGGCTCAGAAACCGGAGGAGGACAGTCATCTCAGACATGGCCCAGAAATCGGAGGAACACAGAGACATCAGACATGGCTCAGAAACCGGATGAGGACAGAGACATCAGACGTGGCTCAGAAACTGGAGGAGGACAGAGACATCAGACACGGCTCAGAGGCCGGAGGAGCACAGACACATCAGACATGGCTTAGAGGCCGGAGGAGGACAGACACATCAGACATGGCTTAGAAACCGGAGGAGGACAGAGACATCAGACATGGCTCAGAAATTGGAGGAGGACAGAGAGATCAGACATGTCTCAAACACAGGAGGAGCACAGACACACCAGACATGGCTCAGAAACCGGAGGAGGACAGACACATCAGACATGGCTCAGAGGCTGGAGGAGGACAGAGACATCAGACATGGCTCAGAAACCGGATGAGGACAGAGACATCAGACATGGCTCAAAAACCGGAGGAGGACAGACACACCAGACATGGCTCAGAAACCGGAGGAGGACAGACACATCAGACATGGCTCAGAGGCCGGAGGAGGACAGAGACATCAGACATGGCTCAGAAACCGGATGAGGACAGAGACATCAGACGTGGCTCAGAAACTGGAGGAGGACAGAGACATCAGACATGGCTCAGAGGCCGGAGGAGGACAGACACATCAGACTTGTCTCAGAAACCGGAGGAACACAGACACATCAGACATGGCTCAGAAACCGGAGGAAGACAGACACATCAGACGTGGGTCAGAAACCGGAGTAGGACAGAGATATCAGACATGGCTCATAAACTGGAGGAGGACAGACACATCAGAAATGGGTCAGAAACCGGAGGAGGACAGAGACATCAGACATGGCTCAGAAACCGGAGGAGGACAGAGACATCAGACATGGCTCAGAAACCGGAGGAGGACAGACACATCAGACATGGCTCAGAGGCCAGAGGAGGACAGACACATCAGTCATGGCTCAGAAACCGGAGGAGGACAGAGACATTAGAAATGGCTCAGAAACCGGAGGAGGACAGAGACATCAGACATGGCACAGAAACCGGAGGAGGACAGACACATCAGACTAGGCTCAGAGGCCGGAGGAGAACAGAGACATCAGACATTGCTCAGCAACCGGAGGAGGACAGACACATCAGACATGGTTAAGAAACTGGAGGAGGACAGAGACATCAGACATGGCTCACAAACCGGAGGAGGACAGACACATCAGACATGGCTCAGAAACCGGAGGATGACAGACACATCAGACATGGCTCAGAGGCCGAAGGATGACAGAGACATCAGACATGGCTCAGAAACCGGATGAGGACAGAGACATCAGACGTGCCTCAGAAACTGGAGGAGGACAGAGACATCAGACACGGCTCAGAGGCCGGAGGAGGACAGACACATCAGACGTGCCTCAGAAACCGGAGGAACACAGAGACATCAGACATGGCTTAGAGGCCGGAGGAGGACAGACACATCAGACATGGCTCAGAAACCGGAGGAGGACTGACACATCAGACATGGCTCAGAAACTGGAGTAGGACAGACTTATCAGACATGGCTCAGAGGCCGGAGGAGGACAGAGACATCAGACATGGCTCCGAAACCGGAGGAACACAGAGTCATCAGAAATGGCTCTGAAACCGGAGGAGCACAGAGACATCAGACATGGCTAAGAAACCGGAGGAGGACAGACACATCAGACATGCCTCAGAGGCCGGAGGAGGACAGAGTTATCACACATGGCTCACAAACCGGAGGAGGATAGACACATCAGACATGGCTCGGACGCCGGAGGAGGACAGACACATCAGACATGGCTCAGAGGCCGGTGGAGGACAGACACATCAGACATGGGTCAGAAAACGGAGGAGGACAGACACATCAGACATTGCTCAGAAACCGGAGGAGGACACAGACATCAGACATGGCTCAGAAACCGGAGGAGGACAGAGACATCAGTCATGGCTCAGAGGCCGGAGGAGCACAGACACATCAGACATGGCTTAGAGGCCGGAGGAGGACAGACACGTCAGACATGGCTTAGAAACCGGAGGAGGACAGAGACATCAGACATGGCTCAGAAATTGGAGGAGGACAGAGAGATCAGACATGTCTCAAAAACAGGAGGAGCACAGACACACCAGACATGACTCAGAAACCGGAGGAGGACAGACACATCAGACATGGCTCAGAGGCTGGAGGAGGACAGAGACATCAGACATGGCTCAGAAACCGGATGAGGACAGAGACATCAGACGTGGCTCAGAAACAGGAGGAGGACAGAGACATCAGACATGGCTCAGAAACCGGAGGAGGACAGACACATCAGACATGGCTCAGAAACCGGAGGATGACAGACACATCAGACATGGCTCAGAGGCCGGAGGATGAAAGAGACATCAGACATGGCTCAGAAACCGGATGAGGACAGAGACATCAGACTTGGCTCAGAAACTGGAGGAGGACAGAGACATCAGACACGGCTCAGAGGCCGGAGGAGGACAGACACATCAGACGTGGCTCAGAAACCGGAGGAACACAGACACATAAGAGATGGCTTAGAGGCCGGAGCAGGACAGACACATCAGACATGGCTCAGAAACCGGAGGAGGACAGAGACATCAGACATGGCTCAAAAACCGGAGGAGGACAGACACACCAGACATGGCTCAGAAACCGGAGGAGGACAGACACATCAGACATGGCTCAGAGGCCGGAGGAGGACAGAGATATCAGACATGGCTCATAAACTGGAGGAGGACAGACACATCAGAAATGGGTCAGAAACCGGAGGAGGACAGAGACATCAGACGTGGCTCAGAAACTGGAGGAGGACAGAGACATCAGACATGGCTCAGAGGCCGGAGGAGGACAGACACATCAGACATGGCTCAGAAACCGGAGGAAGACAGACACATCAGACGTGGGTCAGAAACCGGAGGAGGACAGAGATATCAGACATGGCTCATAAACTGGAGGAGGACAGACACATCAGAAATGGGTCAGAAACCGGAGGAGGACAGAGACATCAGACATGGCTCAGAAACCGGAGGAGGACAGAGACATCAGACATGGCTCAGAAACCGGAGGAGGACAGACACATCAGACATGGCTCAGAGGCCAGAGGAGGACAGACACATCAGTCATGGCTCAGATACCGGACGAGGACAGAGACATTAGAAATGGCTCAGAAACCGGAGGAGGACAGAGACATCAGACATGGCACAGAAACCGGAGGAGGACAGACACATCAGACTAGGCTCAGAGGCCGGAGGAGAACAGAGACATCAGACATTGCTCAGCAACCGGAGGAGGACAGACACATCAGAAATGGCTCAGAAACCGGAGGAGGACAGACACATCAGACATGGTTAAGAAACTGGAGGAGGACAGAGACATCAGACATGGCTCACAAACCGGAGGAGGACAGACACATCAGACATGGCTCAGAAACCGGAGGATGACAGACACATCAGACATGGTTAACAAACCGGATGAGGACAGAGACATCAGACGTGGCTCAGAAACTGGAGGAGGACAGAGACATCAGACACGGCTCAGAGGCCGGAGGAGGACAGACACATCAGACGTGGCTCAGAAACCGGAGGAACACAGAGACATCAGACATGGCTTAGAGGCCGGAGGAGGACAGACACATCAGACATGGCTCAGAAACCGGAGGAGGACAGACACATCAGACATGGCTCAGAAACTGGAGTAGGACAGACTTATCAGACATGGCTCAGAGGCCGGAGGAGGACAGAGACATCAGACATGGCTCCGAAACCGGAGGAACACAGAGTCATCAGAAATGGCTCAGAAACCGGAGGAGCACTTAGACATCAGACATGGCTAAGAAACCGGAGGAGGACAGACACATCAGACATGGCTCAGAGGCCGGAGGAGGACAGAGTTATCACACATGGCTCACAAACCGGAGGAGGATAGACACATCAGACATGGCTCGGACGCCGGAGGAGGACAGACACATCAGACATGGCTCAGAGGCCGGAGGAGGACAGACACATCAGACATGGGTCAGAAACCGGAGGAGGACAGACACATCAGACATTGCTCAGAAACCGGAGGAGGACACAGACATCAGACATGGCTCAGAAACCAGAGGAGGACAGAGACATCAGTCATGGCTCAGAAACCGGAGGAGGACAGACACATCAGACTAGGCTCAGAGGCCGGAGGAGGACAGAGACATCAGACATGGCTCAGAAACCGGAGTAGGACAGACACATCAGACATGGCTCAGAAACCGGAGGAGCACAGATACATCAGACATGGGTCAGAAACCAGAGGAGGACAGAAACATCAGACATGGCTGAGATACCGGAGGAGGACAGAGACATCAGACATGACTCAGAAACCGGAGGAGGACAGACACATCAGACATGGCTCAGAAAACGGAGGAGGACAGACACATCAGTCATGGCTCAGAGGCCGGAGGAGGACAGAGACATCGGACTTGGCTCAGAAACTGGAGGAGGACAGACACATCAGACATGGCTCAGAAACCGGAGGAGGACAGACACATCAGACATGGCTCAGAAACCGGAGGAGGACAGTCATCTCAGACATGGCCCAGAAATCGGAGGAACACAGAGACATCAGACATGGCTCAGAAACCGGATGAGGACAGAGACATCAGACGTGGCTCAGAAACTGGAGGAGGACAGAGACATCAGACACGGCTCAGAGGCCGGAGGAGCACAGACACATCAGACATGGCTTAGAGGCCGGAGGAGGACAGACACATCAGACATGGCTCAGAAACCGGAGGAGGACAGAGACATCAGACATGGCTCAGAAATTGGAGGAGGACAGAGAGATCAGACATGTCTCAAAAACAGGAGGAGCACAGACACACCAGACATGGCTCAGAAACCGGAGGAGGACAGACACATCAGACATGGCTCAGAGGCCGGAGGAGGACAGAGACATCAGACATGGCTCAGAAACCGGATGAGGACAGAGACATCAGACGTGGCTCAGAAACAGGAGGAGGACAGAGACATTAGAAATGGCTCAGAAACCGGAGGAGGACAGAGACATCAGACATGGCACAGAAACCGGAGGAGGACAGACACATCAGACTAGGCTCAGAGGCCGGAGGAGAACAGAGACATCAGACATTGCTCAGCAACCGGAGGAGGACAGACACATCAGACATGGTTAAGAAACTGGAGGAGGACAGAGACATCAGACATGGCTCACAAACCGGAGGAGGACAGACACATCAGACATGGCTCAGAAACCGGAGGATGACAGACACATCAGACATGGCTCAGAGGCCGAAGGATGACAGAGACATCAGACATGGCTCAGAAACCGGATGAGGACAGAGACATCAGACGTGCCTCAGAAACTGGAGGAGGACAGAGACATCAGACACGGCTCAGAGGCCGGAGGAGGACAGACACATCAGACGTGCCTCAGAAACCGGAGGAACACAGAGACATCAGACATGGCTTAGAGGCCGGAGGAGGACAGACACATCAGACATGGCTCAGAAACCGGAGGAGGACTGACACATCAGACATGGCTCAGAAACTGGAGTAGGACAGACTTATCAGACATGGCTCAGAGGCCGGAGGAGGACAGAGACATCAGACATGGCTCCGAAACCGGAGGAACACAGAGTCATCAGAAATGGCTCTGAAACCGGAGGAGCACAGAGACATCAGACATGGCTAAGAAACCGGAGGAGGACAGACACATCAGACATGCCTCAGAGGCCGGAGGAGGACAGAGTTATCACACATGGCTCACAAACCGGAGGAGGATAGACACATCAGACATGGCTCGGACGCCGGAGGAGGACAGACACATCAGACATGGCTCAGAGGCCGGTGGAGGACAGACACATCAGACATGGGTCAGAAAACGGAGGAGGACAGACACATCAGACATTGCTCAGAAACCGGAGGAGGACACAGACATCAGACATGGCTCAGAAACCGGAGGAGGACAGAGACATCAGTCATGGCTCAGAAACCGGAGGAGGACAGACACATCAGACTAGGCTCAGAGGCCGGAGGAGGACAGAGACATCAGACATGGCTCAGAAACCGGAGGAGGACAGACACATCTGACATGGCTCAGAAACCGGAGGAGCACAGATACATCAGACATGGGTCAGAAACCAGAGGAGGACAGACACATCAGTCATGGCTCAGAGGCCGGAGGAGGACAGAGACATCAGACATGTTTCAGAAACTGGAGGAGGACAGACACATCAGACATGGCTCAGAAACCGGAGGAGGACAGACACATCAGACATGGCTCAGAAACCGGAGGAGGACAGTCATCTCAGACATGGCCCAGAAATCGGAGGAACACAGAGACATCAGACATGGCTCAGAAACCGGATGAGGACAGAGACATCAGACGTGGCTCAGAAACTGGAGGAGGACAGAGACATCAGACACGGCTCAGAGGCCGGAGGAGCACAGACACATCAGACATGGCTTAGAGGCCGGAGGAGGACAGACACATCAGACATGGCTTAGAAACCGGAGGAGGACAGAGACATCAGACATGGCTCAGAAATTGGAGGAGGACAGAGAGATCAGACATGTCTCAAACACAGGAGGAGCACAGACACACCAGACATGGCTCAGAAACCGGAGGAGGACAGACACATCAGACATGGCTCAGAGGCTGGAGGAGGACAGAGACATCAGACATGGCTCAGAAACCGGATGAGGACAGAGACATCAGACATGGCTCAAAAACCGGAGGAGGACAGACACACCAGACATGGCTCAGAAACCGGAGGAGGACAGACACATCAGACATGGCTCAGAGGCCGGAGGAGGACAGAGACATCAGACATGGCTCAGAAACCGGATGAGGACAGAGACATCAGACGTGGCTCAGAAACTGGAGGAGGACAGAGACATCAGACATGGCTCAGAGGCCGGAGGAGGACAGACACATCAGACTTGTCTCAGAAACCGGAGGAACACAGACACATCAGACATGGCTCAGAAACCGGAGGAAGACAGACACATCAGACGTGGGTCAGAAACCGGAGTAGGACAGAGATATCAGACATGGCTCATAAACTGGAGGAGGACAGACACATCAGAAATGGGTCAGAAACCGGAGGAGGACAGAGACATCAGACATGGCTCAGAAACCGGAGGAGGACAGAGACATCAGACATGGCTCAGAAACCGGAGGAGGACAGACACATCAGACATGGCTCAGAGGCCAGAGGAGGACAGACACATCAGTCATGGCTCAGAAACCGGAGGAGGACAGAGACATTAGAAATGGCTCAGAAACCGGAGGAGGACAGAGACATCAGACATGGCACAGAAACCGGAGGAGGACAGACACATCAGACTAGGCTCAGAGGCCGGAGGAGAACAGAGACATCAGACATTGCTCAGCAACCGGAGGAGGACAGACACATCAGACATGGTTAAGAAACTGGAGGAGGACAGAGACATCAGACATGGCTCACAAACCGGAGGAGGACAGACACATCAGACATGGCTCAGAAACCGGAGGATGACAGACACATCAGACATGGCTCAGAGGCCGAAGGATGACAGAGACATCAGACATGGCTCAGAAACCGGATGAGGACAGAGACATCAGACGTGCCTCAGAAACTGGAGGAGGACAGAGACATCAGACACGGCTCAGAGGCCGGAGGAGGACAGACACATCAGACGTGCCTCAGAAACCGGAGGAACACAGAGACATCAGACATGGCTTAGAGGCCGGAGGAGGACAGACACATCAGACATGGCTCAGAAACCGGAGGAGGACTGACACATCAGACATGGCTCAGAAACTGGAGTAGGACAGACTTATCAGACATGGCTCAGAGGCCGGAGGAGGACAGAGACATCAGACATGGCTCCGAAACCGGAGGAACACAGAGTCATCAGAAATGGCTCTGAAACCGGAGGAGCACAGAGACATCAGACATGGCTAAGAAACCGGAGGAGGACAGACACATCAGACATGCCTCAGAGGCCGGAGGAGGACAGAGTTATCACACATGGCTCACAAACCGGAGGAGGATAGACACATCAGACATGGCTCGGACGCCGGAGGAGGACAGACACATCAGACATGGCTCAGAGGCCGGTGGAGGACAGACACATCAGACATGGGTCAGAAAACGGAGGAGGACAGACACATCAGACATTGCTCAGAAACCGGAGGAGGACACAGACATCAGACATGGCTCAGAAACCGGAGGAGGACAGAGACATCAGTCATGGCTCAGAGGCCGGAGGAGCACAGACACATCAGACATGGCTTAGAGGCCGGAGGAGGACAGACACATCAGACATGGCTTAGAAACCGGAGGAGGACAGAGACATCAGACATGGCTCAGAAATTGGAGGAGGACAGAGAGATCAGACATGTCTCAAAAACAGGAGGAGCACAGACACACCAGACATGACTCAGAAACCGGAGGAGGACAGACACATCAGACATGGCTCAGAGGCTGGAGGAGGACAGAGACATCAGACATGGCTCAGAAACCGGATGAGGACAGAGACATCAGACGTGGCTCAGAAACAGGAGGAGGACAGAGACATCAGACATGGCTCAGAAACCGGAGGAGGACAGACACATCAGACATGGCTCAGAAACCGGAGGATGACAGACACATCAGACATGGCTCAGAGGCCGGAGGATGAAAGAGACATCAGACATGGCTCAGAAACCGGATGAGGACAGAGACATCAGACTTGGCTCAGAAACTGGAGGAGGACAGAGACATCAGACACGGCTCAGAGGCCGGAGGAGGACAGACACATCAGACGTGGCTCAGAAACCGGAGGAACACAGACACATAAGAGATGGCTTAGAGGCCGGAGCAGGACAGACACATCAGACATGGCTCAGAAACCGGAGGAGGACAGAGACATCAGACATGGCTCAAAAACCGGAGGAGGACAGACACACCAGACATGGCTCAGAAACCGGAGGAGGACAGACACATCAGACATGGCTCAGAGGCCGGAGGAGGACAGAGATATCAGACATGGCTCATAAACTGGAGGAGGACAGACACATCAGAAATGGGTCAGAAACCGGAGGAGGACAGAGACATCAGACGTGGCTCAGAAACTGGAGGAGGACAGAGACATCAGACATGGCTCAGAGGCCGGAGGAGGACAGACACATCAGACATGGCTCAGAAACCGGAGGAAGACAGACACATCAGACGTGGGTCAGAAACCGGAGGAGGACAGAGATATCAGACATGGCTCATAAACTGGAGGAGGACAGACACATCAGAAATGGGTCAGAAACCGGAGGAGGACAGAGACATCAGACATGGCTCAGAAACCGGAGGAGGACAGAGACATCAGACATGGCTCAGAAACCGGAGGAGGACAGACACATCAGACATGGCTCAGAGGCCAGAGGAGGACAGACACATCAGTCATGGCTCAGATACCGGACGAGGACAGAGACATTAGAAATGGCTCAGAAACCGGAGGAGGACAGAGACATCAGACATGGCACAGAAACCGGAGGAGGACAGACACATCAGACTAGGCTCAGAGGCCGGAGGAGAACAGAGACATCAGACATTGCTCAGCAACCGGAGGAGGACAGACACATCAGAAATGGCTCAGAAACCGGAGGAGGACAGACACATCAGACATGGTTAAGAAACTGGAGGAGGACAGAGACATCAGACATGGCTCACAAACCGGAGGAGGACAGACACATCAGACATGGCTCAGAAACCGGAGGATGACAGACACATCAGACATGGTTAACAAACCGGATGAGGACAGAGACATCAGACGTGGCTCAGAAACTGGAGGAGGACAGAGACATCAGACACGGCTCAGAGGCCGGAGGAGGACAGACACATCAGACGTGGCTCAGAAACCGGAGGAACACAGAGACATCAGACATGGCTTAGAGGCCGGAGGAGGACAGACACATCAGACATGGCTCAGAAACCGGAGGAGGACAGACACATCAGACATGGCTCAGAAACTGGAGTAGGACAGACTTATCAGACATGGCTCAGAGGCCGGAGGAGGACAGAGACATCAGACATGGCTCCGAAACCGGAGGAACACAGAGTCATCAGAAATGGCTCAGAAACCGGAGGAGCACTTAGACATCAGACATGGCTAAGAAACCGGAGGAGGACAGACACATCAGACATGGCTCAGAGGCCGGAGGAGGACAGAGTTATCACACATGGCTCACAAACCGGAGGAGGATAGACACATCAGACATGGCTCGGACGCCGGAGGAGGACAGACACATCAGACATGGCTCAGAGGCCGGAGGAGGACAGACACATCAGACATGGGTCAGAAACCGGAGGAGGACAGACACATCAGACATTGCTCAGAAACCGGAGGAGGACACAGACATCAGACATGGCTCAGAAACCAGAGGAGGACAGAGACATCAGTCATGGCTCAGAAACCGGAGGAGGACAGACACATCAGACTAGGCTCAGAGGCCGGAGGAGGACAGAGACATCAGACATGGCTCAGAAACCGGAGTAGGACAGACACATCAGACATGGCTCAGAAACCGGAGGAGCACAGATACATCAGACATGGGTCAGAAACCAGAGGAGGACAGAAACATCAGACATGGCTGAGATACCGGAGGAGGACAGAGACATCAGACATGACTCAGAAACCGGAGGAGGACAGACACATCAGACATGGCTCAGAAAACGGAGGAGGACAGACACATCAGTCATGGCTCAGAGGCCGGAGGAGGACAGAGACATCGGACTTGGCTCAGAAACTGGAGGAGGACAGACACATCAGACATGGCTCAGAAACCGGAGGAGGACAGACACATCAGACATGGCTCAGAAACCGGAGGAGGACAGTCATCTCAGACATGGCCCAGAAATCGGAGGAACACAGAGACATCAGACATGGCTCAGAAACCGGATGAGGACAGAGACATCAGACGTGGCTCAGAAACTGGAGGAGGACAGAGACATCAGACACGGCTCAGAGGCCGGAGGAGCACAGACACATCAGACATGGCTTAGAGGCCGGAGGAGGACAGACACATCAGACATGGCTCAGAAACCGGAGGAGGACAGAGACATCAGACATGGCTCAGAAATTGGAGGAGGACAGAGAGATCAGACATGTCTCAAAAACAGGAGGAGCACAGACACACCAGACATGGCTCAGAAACCGGAGGAGGACAGACACATCAGACATGGCTCAGAGGCCGGAGGAGGACAGAGACATCAGACATGGCTCAGAAACCGGATGAGGACAGAGACATCAGACGTGGCTCAGAAACAGGAGGAGGACAGAGACATCAGACATGGCTCAGAAACCGGAGGAGGACAGACACATCAGACATGGCTCAGAAACCGGAGGATGACAGACACATCAGACATGGCTCAGAGGCCGGAGGATGAAAGAGACATCAGACATGGCTCAGAAACCGGATGAGGACAGAGACATCAGACGTGGCTCAGAAACTGGAGGAGGACAGAGACATCAGACATGGCTCAGAAACCGGAGGAGGACAGACACATCAGACATGGCTCAGAACCCGGAGGATGACAGACACATCATACATGGCTCAGAGGCCGGAGGATGAAAGAGACATCAGACATGGCTCAGAAAACGGATGAGGACAGAGACATCAGACGTGGCTCAGAAACCGGAGGAACACAGACACATCAGACATGGCTTAGAGGCCAGAGGAGGACAGACACATCAGACATGGCTCAGAAACCGGAGGAGGACAGAGACATCAGACATGGCTCAAAAACCGGAGGAGGACAGACACACCAGACATGGCTCAGAAACCGGAGGAGGACAGACACATCAGACATGGCTCAGAAGCCGGAGGAGGACAGAGACATCAGACATGGCTCAGAAACCGGATGAGGACAGAGACATCAGACGTGGCTCAGAAACTGGAGGAGGACAGAGACATCAGACATGGCTCAGAGGCCGGAGGAGGACAGACACATCCGACATGGCTCAGAGTTCGGAGGAGGACAGACACATCAGACATGGCTCAGAAACCGGAGGAGGACAGTCATATCAGACATGGCCCAGAAACCGGAGGAACACAGAGACATCAGACATGGCTCAGAAACCGGAGGAACACAGAGGCATCAGACATGGCTCAGAAACCGGAGGAGCACAGAGACATCAGACATGGCTCAGAAACCGGAGGAGGACAGACTTATCAGACATGGCTCAGAGGCCGGAGGAGGACAGAGACATCAGACATGGCTCCGAAACCGGAGGAACACAGAGTCATCAGAAATGGCTCAGAAACCGGAGGAGCACAGAGACATCAGACATGGCTAAGAAACCGGAGGAGGACAGACACATCAGACATGGCTCAGAGGCCGGAGGAGGACAGAGTTATCACACATGGCTCACAATCCGGAGGAGGATAGACACATCAGACATGGCTCGGACGCCGGAGGAGGACAGACACATCAGACATGGCTCAGAGGCCGGAGGAGGACAGACACATCAGACATGGGTCAGAAACCGGAGGAGGACAGATACATCAGACATTGCTCAGAAACCGGAGGAGGACACAGACATCAGACATGGCTCAGAAACCGGAGGAGGACAGAGACATCAGTCATGGCTCAGAAACCGGAGGAGGACAGATACATCAGACATGGGTCAGAAACCGGAGGAGGACAGATACATCAGACATTGCTCAGAAACCGGAGGAGGACACAGACATCAGTCATGGCTCAGAAACCGGAGGAGGACAGACACATCAGACTACGCTCAGAGGCCGGAGGAGGACAGAGACATCAGACATGGCTCAGAAACCGGAGGAGGACAGACACATCAGACATGGCTCAGAAACCGGAGGAGCACAGATACATCAGACATGGGTCAGAAACCAGAGGAGGACAGAAACATCAGACATGGCTGAGATACCGGAGGAGGACAGAGACATCAGACATGACTCAGAAACCGGAGGAGGACAGACACATCAGACATGGCTCAGAAAACGGAGGAGGACAGACACATCAGTCATGGCTCAGAGGCCGGAGGAGGACAGAGACATCAGACTTGGCTCAGAAACTGGAGGAGGACAGACACATCAGACATGGCTCAGAAACCGGAGGAGGACAGACACATCAGACATGGCTCAGAAACCGGAGGAGGACAGTCATCTCAGACATGGCCCAGAAATCGGAGGAACACAGAGACATCAGACATGGCTCAGAAACCGGATGAGGACAGAGACATCAGACGTGGCTCAGAAACTGGAGGAGGACAGAGACATCAGACACGGCTCAGAGGCCGGAGGAGCACAGACACATCAGACATGGCTTAGAGGCCGGAGGAGGACAGACACATCAGACATGGCTCAGAAACCGGAGGAGGACAGAGACATCAGACATGGCTCAGAAATTGGAGGAGGACAGAGAGATCAGACATGTCTCAAAAACAGGAGGAGCACAGACACACCAGACATGGCTCAGAAACCGGAGGAGGACAGACACATCAGACATGGCTCAGAGGCCGGAGGAGGACAGAGACATCAGACATGGCTCAGAAACCGGATGAGGACAGAGACATCAGACGTGGCTCAGAAACAGGAGGAGGACAGAGACATCAGACATGGCTCAGAAACCGGAGGAGGACAGACACATCAGACATGGCTCAGAAACCGGAGGATGACAGACACATCAGACATGGCTCAGAGGCCGGAGGATGAAAGAGACATCAGACATGGCTCAGAAATTGGAGGAGGACAGAGAGATCAGACATGTCTCAAAAACAGGAGGAGCACAGACACACCAGACATGGCTCAGAAACCGGAGGAGGACAGACACATCAGACATGGCTCAGAGGCCGGAGGAGGACAGAGACATCAGACATGGCTCAGAAACCGGATGAGGACAGAGACATCAGACGTGGCTCAGAAACAGGAGGAGGACAGAGACATCAGACATGGCTCAGAAACCGGAGGAGGACAGACACATCAGACATGGCTCAGAAACCGGAGGATGACAGACACATCAGACATGGCTCAGAGGCCGGAGGATGAAAGAGACATCAGACATGGCTCAGAAACCGGATGAGGACAGAGACATCAGACGTGGCTCAGAAACTGGAGGAGGACAGAGACATCAGACACGGCTCAGAGGCCGGAGGAGGACAGACACATCAGACGTGGCTCAGAAACCGGAGGAACACAGACACATCAGACATGGCTTAGAGGCCAGAGGAGGACAGACACATCAGACATGGCTCAGAAACCGGAGGAGGACAGACACATCAGACTTGTCTCAGAAACCGGAGGAACACAGACACATCAGACATGGCTCAGAAACCGGAGGAAGACAGACACATCGGACGTGGGTCAGAAACCGGAGGAGGACAGAGATATCAGACATGGCTCATAAACTGGAGGAGGACAGACACATCAGAAATGGGTCAGAAACCGGAGGAGGACAGAGACATCAGACATGGCTCAGAAACCGGAGGAGGACAGAGACATCAGACATGGCTCAGAAACCGGAGGAGGACAGACACATCAGACATGGCTCAGAGGCCAGAGGAGGACAGACACATCAGTCATGGCTCAGAAACCGGAGGAGGACAGAGACATTAGAAATGGCTCAGAAACCGGAGGAGGACAGAGACATCAGACATGGCACAGAAACCGGAGGAGGACAGACACATCAGACTAGGCTCAGAGGCCGGAGGAGAACAGAGACATCAGACATTCCTCAGCAACCGGAGGAGGACAGACACATCAGAAATGGCTCAGAAACCGGAGGAGGACAGACACATCAGACATGGTTAAGAAACTGGAGGAGGACAGAGACATCAGACATGGCTCACAAACCGGAGGAGGACAGACACATCAGACATGGCTCAGAAACCGGAGGATGACAGACACATCAGACATGGCTCAGAGGCCGAAGGATGACAGAGACATCAGACATGGCTCAGAAACCGGATGAGGACAGAGACATCAGACGTGGCTCAGAAACTGGAGGAGGACAGAGACATCAGACACGGCTCAGAGGCCGGAGGAGGACAGACACATCAGACGTGGCTCAGAAACCGGAGGAACACAGACACATCAGATATGGCTCAGAAACCGGAGGAAGACAGACACATCAGACATGGGTCAGAAACCGGAGGAGGACAGAGACATCAGACATGGGCCAGAAACCGGAGGAGCACAGACACATCAGACTTGGCTCAGAAACAGGAGGACAACAGACACATCAGACATGGCTCAGACGCCGGAGGAGGACAGAGACATCAGACATGGCTCAGAAACCGGAGGAGGACAGACACATCAGACATGGCTCAGAGGCCGGAGGAGGACAGACACATCAGACTTGTCTCAGAAACCGGAGCAACACAGACACATCAGATATGGCTCAGAAACCGGAGGAAGACAGACACATCAGACATGGGTCAGAAACCGGAGGAGGACAGAGACATCAGACATGGGCCAGAAACCGGAGGAGCACAGACACATCAGACTTGGCTCAGAAACAGGAGGACAACAGACACATCAGACATGGCTCAGACGCCGGAGGAGGACAGAGACATCAGACATGGGTCAGAAACCGGAGCAGGACAGAGTCATCAGACATTGCTCAGAAACAGGAGGAGGACAGAGACATCAGACATGGCTCAGAAACCGGAGGAGGACAGAGACATCAGACATGGCTCAGAAACCGGAGGAGGACAGACACATCAGACATGGCTCAGAAACCGGAGGAGGACAGACACATCAGACATGGCTCAGAAACCGGAGGATGACAGACACATCAGACATGGCTAAGAGGACGGAGGATGACAGAGACATCAGACATGGCTCAGAAACCGGATGAGGACAGAGACATCAGACGTGGCTCAGAAACTGGAGGAGGACAGAGACATCAGACACGGCTCAGAGGCCGGAGGAGGACAGACACATCAGACGTGGCTCAGAAACCGGAGGAACACTGACACATCAGACATGGCTTAGAGGCCGGAGGAGGACAGACACATCAGACATGGCTCAGAAACCGGAGGAGGACAGAGACATCAGACATGGCTCAAAAACAGGAGGAGCACAGACACACCAGACATGGCTCAGAAACCGGAGGAGGACAGACACATCAGACATGGCTCAGAAACTGGAGGAGGACAGAGACATCAGACATGGCTCAGAAACCGGATGAGGACAGAGACATCAGACGTGCCTCAGAAACTGGAGGAGGACAGAGACATCAGACATGGCTCAGAAACCGGAGGAGGACAGACACATCAGACATGGCTCAGAAACCGGAGGATGACAGACACATCAGACATGGCTCAGAGGCCGGAGGATGACAGAGACACCAGACATGGCTCAAAAACCGGAGGAGGACAGACACATCAAACATGGCTCAGAGGCCGTAGGAGGACAGAGACATCAGACATGGCTCAGAAACCGGATGAGGACAGAGACATCAGACGTGGCTCAGAAACTGGAGGAGGACAGAGACATCAGACATGGCTCAGAGGCCGGAGGAGGACAGACACATCAGACTTGTCTCAGAAACTGGAGGAACACAGACACATCAGATATGGCTCAGAAACCGGAGGAGGACAGAGACATCAGACATGGCTCAGAAACCGGAGGAGGACAGACACATCAAACATGGCTCAGAGGCCGGAGGAGGACAGACACATCAGACATGGCTCAGAAACCGGAGGAGGACAGACAGATCAGACTAGGCTCAGAGGCCGGAGGAGGACAGAGACATCAGACATGGCTCAGACGCCGGAGGAGGACAGACACATCAGACATGGCTCAGAAACCGGAGGAGGACAGACACATCACACATGGCTCAGAAACCGGAGGAGGACACTCATATCAGATATGGCCCAGAAACCGGAGGAACACAGAGACATCAGACATGGCTCAGAAACCGGAGGAACACAGAGACATCAGACATGGCTCAGAAACCGGAGGAGCACAGAGACATCAGACATGGCTCAGAAACCGGAGGAGGACAGACACATCAGACATGGCTCAGAGGCCGGATGAGGACAGAGACATCAGACATGGCTCCAAAACCGGAGGAACACAGAGACATCAGACATGGCTCAGAAACCGGAGGAGCACAGAGACATCAGACATGGCTCAGAAGCCGGAGGAGGATAGACACATCAGACATGGCTCGGACACCGGAGGAGGACAGACACATCAGACATGGCTCAGAGGCCGGAGGAGGACAGACACATCAGACATGGGTCAGAAACCGGAGGAGGACAGAGTCATCAGACAATAGTCAGAAAGCGGAGGAGGACAGAGACATCACACATGGGCCAGAAACCGGAGGAGCACAGACACATCAGACTTGGCTCAGAAACCGGAGGACAACAGACACATCAGAGATGGCTCATACGCCGGAGGAGGACAGAGACATCAGACATGGGTCAGAAACCGGAGCAGGACAGAGTCATCAGACATTGCTCAGAAACAGGAGGAGGACAGAGACATCAGACATGGCTCAGAAACCGGAGGAGGACAGAGAAATCAGACATGGCTCAGAAACCGGAGGAGGACAGACACATCAGACTAGGCTCTGAGGCCGGAGGAGGACAGAGACATCAGACATGGCTCAGAAACCGGAGGAGGACAGACACATTAGACATGGCTCAGAAACCGGAGCAACACAGACACATCAGATATGGCTCAGAAACCGGAGGAAGACAGACACATCAGACATGGGTCAGATCCCGGAGGAGGACAGAGACATCAGACATGGGCCAGAAACCGGAGGAGCACAGACACATCAGACTTGGCTCAGAAACAGGAGGACAACAGACACATCAGACATGGCTCAGACGCCGGAGGAGGACAGAGACATCAGACATGGGTCAGAAACCGGAGCAGGACAGAGTCATCAGACATTGCTCAGAAACAGGAGGAGGACAGAGACATCAGACATGGCTCAGAAACCGGAGGAGGACAGAGACATCAGACATGGCTCAGAAACCGGAGGAGGACAGACACATCAGACATGGCTCAGAAACCGGAGGAGGACAGACACATCAGACATGGCTCAGAAACCGGAGGATGACAGACACATCAGACATGGCTAAGAGGACGGAGGATGACAGAGACATCAGACATGGCTCAGAAACCGGATGAGGACAGAGACATCAGACGTGGCTCAGAAACTGGAGGAGGACAGAGACATCAGACACGGCTCAGAGGCCGGAGGAGGACAGACACATCAGACGTGGCTCAGAAACCGGAGGAACACTGACACATCAGACATGGCTTAGAGGCCGGAGGAGTACAGACACATCAGACATGGCTCAGAAACCGGAGGAGGACAGAGACATCAGACATGGCTCAGAAATTGGAGGAGGAAAGAGAGATCAAACATGGCTCAAAAACAGGAGGAGCACAGACACACCAGACATGGCTCAGAAACCGGAGGAGGACAGACACATCAGACATGGCTCAGAAACTGGAGGAGGACAGAGACATCAGACATGGCTCAGAAACCGGATGAGGACAGAGACATCAGACGTGCCTCAGAAACTGGAGGAGGACAGAGACATCAGACATGGCTCAGAAACCGGAGGAGGACAGACACATCAGACATGGCTCAGAAACCGGAGGATGACAGACACATCAGACATGGCTCAGAGGCCGGAGGATGACAGAGACACCAGACATGGCTCAAAAACCGGAGGAGGACAGACACATCAAACATGGCTCAGAGGCCGTAGGAGGACAGAGACATCAGACATGGCTCAGAAACCGGATGAGGACAGAGACATCAGACGTGGCTCAGAAACTGGAGGAGGACAGAGACATCAGACATGGCTCAGAGGCCGGAGGAGGACAGACACATCAGACTTGTCTCAGAAACTGGAGGAACACAGACACATCAGATATGGCTCAGAAACCGGAGGAAGACAGACACATCAGACATGGGTCAGAAACCGGAGGACAGAGACATCAGACATGGGCCAGAAACCGGAGGAGCACAGACACATCAGACTTGGCTCAGAAACTGGAGGACAACAGACACATCAGACATGGCTCAGACGCCGGAGGAGGACAGAGACATCAGACATGGCTCAGAAACCGGAGGAGGACAGACACATCAAACATGGCTCAGAGGCCGGAGGAGGACAGACACATCAGACATGGCTCAGAAACCGGAGGAGGACAGACAGATCAGACTAGGCTCAGAGGCCGGAGGAGTACACAGACATCAGACATGGCTCAGAAACCGGAGGAGGACAGACACATCAAACATGGCTCAGAAACCGGAGGAGGACAGACACATCAGACATGGCTCAGAAACAGGAGGGGCACAGGCACATCAGACATGGCTCAGAGGCCGGAGGAGGACAGAGACATCAGACATGGCTCAGAGGCCGGAGGAGGACAGACACATCAGACATGGCTCAGAAACCGGAGGAGGACAGACACATCACACATGGCTCAGAAACCGGAGGAGGACACTCATATCAGATATGGCCCAGAAACCGGAGGAACACAGAGACATCAGACATGGCTCAGAAACCGGAGGAACACAGAGACATCAGACATGGCTCAGAAACCGGAGGAGCACAAAGACATCAGACATGGCTCAGAAACCGGAGGAGGACAGACACATCAGACATGGCTCAGAGGCCGGATGAGGACAGAGACATCAGACATGGCTCCAAAACCGGAGGAACACAGAGACATCAGACATGGCTCAGAAACCGGAGGAGCACAGAGACATCAGACATGGCTCAGAAGCCGGAGGAGGATAGACACATCAGACATGGCTCGGACGCCGGAGGAGGACAGACACATCAGACATGGCTCAGAGGCCGGAGGAGGACAGACACATCAGACATGGGTCAGAAACCGGAGGAGGACAGAGTCATCAGACATGGGTCAGAAAGCGGAGGAGGACAGACACATCAGACTTGGCTCAGAAACCGGAGGACAACAGACACATCAGAGATGGCTCATACGCCGGAGGAGGACAGAGACATCAGACATGGGTCAGAAACCGGAGCAGGACAGAGTCATCAGACATTGCTCAGAAACAGGAGGAGGACAGAGACATCAGGCATGGCTCAGAAACCGGAGGAGGACAGAGAAATCAGACATGGCTCAGAAACCGGAGGAGGACAGACACATCAGACTAGGCTCTGAGGCCGGAGGAGGACAGAGACATCAGACATGGCTCAGAAACCGGAGGAGGACAGACACATTAGACATGGCTCAGAAACCGGAGGAGCACAGATACATCAGACATGGGTCAGAAACCAGAGGAGGACAGAAACATCAGACATGGCTCAGAAACCGGAGGAGGACAGAGACATCAGACATGACTCAGAAACCGGAGGAGGACACAGACATCAGACATGGCTCAGAAACCGGAGGAGGACAGACACATCACACATGGCTCAGAAACCGGAGGAGGACAGACACATCAGACATGGCTCAGAAACCGGAGGAGGACAGTCATATCAGACATGGCCCAGAAACCGGAGGAACACAGAGACATCAGACATGGCTCAGAAAACGGAGGAACACAGAGACATCAGACATGGCTCAGAAACCTGAGGAGCACAGAGGCATCAGACATGGCTCAGAAACCGGAGGAGGACAGACTCATCAAACATGGCTCAGAGGCCGGAGGAGGACAGAGACATCAGAAATGGCTCCGAAACCGGAGGAACACAGAGTCATCAGACATGGCTCAGAAACCGGAGGAGCACAGAGACATCAGACATGGCTCAGAAACCGGAGGAGGACAGACACATCAGACATGGCTCAGAGGCCGGAGGAGGACAGAGATATCACACATGGCTCACAAACCGGAGGAGGATAGACACATCAGACATGGCTCGGACGCCGGAGGAGGACAGACACATCAGTCATGGCTCAGAGGCCGGAGGTGGACAGACACATCAGACATGGGTCAGAAACCGGAGGAGGACAGACACATCAGTCATGGCTCAGAAACCGGAGGAGGACAGACACATCAGACATGGCTCAGAAACCGGAGGAGGACAGAGACATCAGTCATGGCTCAGAAACCGGAGGAGGACAGACACATCAGACTAGGCTCAGAGGCCGGAGGAGGACAGAGACATCAGACATGGCTCAGAAACCGGAGGAGGACAGACACATCAGACATGGCTCAGAAACCGGAGGAGCACAGATACATCAGACATGGGTCAGAAACCAGAGGAGGACAGAAACATCAGACATGGCTGAGATACCGGAGGAGGACAGAGACATCAGACATGACTCAGAAACCGGAGGAGGACAGACACATCAGTCATGGCTCAGAGGCCGGAGGAGGACAGAGACATCAGACTTAGCTCAGAAACTGGAGGAGGACAGACACATCAGACATGGCTCAGAAACCGGAGGAGGACAGACACATCAGACATGGCTCAGAAACCGGAGGAGGAAAGTCATCTCAAACATGGCCCAGAAATTGGAGGAACACAGAGACATCAGACATGGCTCAGAAATCGTAGGAGCACAGAGACATCAGACATGGCTCAGAAACCGGAGGAGGACAGAGACATCAGACATGGCTCAGAGGCCGGAGGAGGACAGAGACATCAGACATGGCTCTCAAACCGGAGGAGGACAGACACATCAGACATGGCTCAGAAACCGGAGGACACAGACACATCAGACATGGCACTGACTCCGTAGGAGGACAGAGTCATCAGACATGGGTCAGAAAGCGGAGGAGGACAGACACATCAGACATGGGTCAGAAAGCGGAGGAGGACAGAGACATCAGGCATGGGCCAGAATCCGGAGGAGCTCAGACACATCAGACTTGGCTCAGAAACCGGAGGACAACAGACACATCAGACATGGCTAAGACGCCGGAGGAGGACAGAGACATCAGACATGGGTCAGAAACCGGAGGAGGACAGAGTCATCAGACATTGCTCAGAAACAGGAGGAGGACAGAGACATCAGACATGGCTCAGAAACCGGAGGAGGACAGAGACATCAGACATGGGTCAGAAACCGGAGGAGGACAGACACATCAGACTAGGCTCTGAGGCCGGAGGAGGACAGAGACATCAGACATGGCTCAGAAACCGGAGGAGGACAGACACATCAGACATGGCTGAGAGGCCGGAGGAGGACAGACACATCAGACATGGGTCAGAAACCGGAGGAGGACAGAGACATCAGACATGGCTCAAAAACCGGAGGAGAACAGACACACCAGACATGGCTCAGAAACCGGAGGAGGACAGACACATCAGACATGGCTCAGAAGCCGGAGGAGGACAGAGACATCAGACATGGCTCAGAAACCGGATGAGGATAGAGACATCAGACGTGGCTCAGAAACTGGAGGAGGACAGAGACATCAGACAAGGCTCAGAGGCCAGAGGAGGACAGACACATCAGACTTGTCTCAGAAACCGGAGGAACACAGACACATCAGACATGGGTCAGAAACCGGAGGAGGACAGAGATATCAGACATGGCTCATAAACCGGAGGAGGACAGACACATCAGACATGGGTCAGAAACCGGAGGAGGACAGAGACAACAGACATGGCTCAGAAACCGGAGGAGGACAGAGACATCAGACATGGCTCAGAGGCAGGAGGAGGACAGACACATCAGACATGGCTCAGAAACCAGAGGAGGACAGAGACATCAGACATGGCTCAGAAACTGGAGGAGGACAGAGACATCAGACACGGCTCAGAGGCCGGAGGAGGACAGACAAATCAGACGTGGCTCAGAAACCAGAGGAACACAGACACATCAGACATGGCTTAGAGGCCGGAGGAGGACAGACACATCAGACATGGCTCAGAAACCGGAGGAGGACAGAGACATCAGACATGGCTCAGAAATTGGAGGAGGACAGAGATATCAGACATGGCTCAAAAACCGGAGGAGGACAGACACACCAGACATGGCTCAGAAACCGGAGGAGGACAGACACATCAGACATGGCTCAGAGGCCGGAGGAGGACAGAGACATCAGACATGGCTCAGAAACCGGATGAGGATAGAGACATCAGACGTGGCTCAGAAACTGGAGGAGGACAGAGACATCAGACATGGCTCAGAGGCCGGAGGAGGACAGACACATCAGACTTGTCTCAGAAACCGGAGGAACACAGACACATCAGACATGGCTCAGAAACCGGAGGAGGACAGACACATCAGACATGGGTCAGAAACCGGAGGAGGACAGAGACAACAGACATGGCTCAGAAACCGGAGGAGGACAGAGACATCAGACATGGCTCAGAAACCGGAGGAGGACAGACACATCAGACATGGCTCAGAGGCCAGAGGAGGACAGAAACATCAGTCATGGTTCAGAAACCGGAGGAGGACAGAGACATCAGACATGGGTCAGATACCGGAGGAGGACAGAGACATCAGACATGGCTCAGAAACCGGAGGAGGACAGACACATCAGACATGGCTCAGAAGCCGGAGGAGGACAGAGACATCAGACATGGCTCAGAAACCGGAGGAGGACAGGCACATCAGACATGGCTCGGTAACCGGAGGACAGACACATCAGACATGCCCCAGAAACCAGAGGAACACAGAGACATCAGACATGGCTCAGAAACAGTAGGAGCACAGAGACATCAGACATGGCGCAGAGGCCGGAGGAGGACAGAGACATCAGACATGGCTCAGAAACTAGAGGAGGACAGACACATCAGACATGGCTCAGAGGCCGGAGGAGGACAGAGACATAAGACATGGCTCACAAACCGGAGGAGGACAGACACATTAGACATGGCTCAGAAACCGGAGGAACACAGACACATCAGACATGGCTCAGACGCCGGAGGAGGACAGAGACATCAGACATAGCTCAGAAACCAGAGGAGGACAGACACATCAGACATGGCTCAGAAGCCGGAGGAGGACAGACACATCAGACATGGCTCAGAAACCGGAGGAGGACAGAGACATCAGACATGGCTCAGAAACCGGAGGAGGACAGAGACATCAGACATGGCTCAGAAACCGGAGGAGGACAGACACATCAGACATGGCTCAGAAACCGGAGGAGGACAGACACATCAGACATGGCTCAGAGGCGGGAGGAAATCAGACACATCAGACATGGCTCAGAAACCGGAGGAGGACTGAGTCATCAGACATGGCTCAGAAACCGGAGGAGGACAGACACATCAGACATGGCTCATAAACCAGAGGAGGACAGAGACATCAAACATGGCTCAGAAACCGGAGGAGGACAGAGACATCAGACATGGCTCAGAAACCGGAGGAGGACAGACTCATCAGACATGGCTCATAAACTGGACGTGCACAGACACATCAGACATGGGTCAGAAACCGGAGGAGGACAGACACATCAGACAAGGGTCAGAAACCAGAGGAGGACAGAGACATCAGACATGGCTCAGAAACCGGAGGAGGACAGACACATCAGACATGGCTCAGAAACCGGAGGAGGACAGACACATCAGACATGGCTCAGAGGCGGGAGGAGGACAGACACATCAGACATGGCTCAGAGGCGGGAGGAGGACAGAGACATCAGACATGGGTCAGAAACCGGAGGAGGCAGAGACATCAGACATGGGTCAGAAACCGGAGGAGGACAGACACATCAGACATGGCTCAGAGGCCAGAGGAGGACAGAGACATCAGACATGGCTCAGAAAACGGAGGAGGACAGACTCATCAGACATGGCTCAGAAACCAGAGGAGGACAGACACATCGGACATGGCTCAGAAACCGGAGGAGCACAGATACATCAGACATGGGTCAGAAACCGGAGGAGGACAGACACATCAGACATGGCTCAGAAACCGGAGGAGGACAGACACATCAGACATGGCTCAGAGGCCGGAGGAGGACAGACACATCAGACATAGCTCAGAAACCGGAGGAGTACAGGCACATCAGACATGGCTCGGTAACCGGAGGAGGACAGACACATCAGACATGGCCCAGAAACCAGAGGAACACAGAGACATCAGACATGGCTCAGAAGCCGGAGGAGGATAGACACATCAGACATGGCTCGGACGCCGGAGGAGGACAGACACATCAGACATGGCTCAGAGGCCGGAGGAGGACAGACACATCAGACATGGGTCAGAAACCGGAGGAGGACAGAGTCATCAGACATGGGTCAGAAAGCGGAGGAGGACAGACACATCAGACTTGGCTCAGAAACCGGAGGACAACAGACACATCAGAGATGGCTCATACGCCGGAGGAGGACAGAGACATCAGACATGGGTCAGAAACCGGAGCAGGACAGAGTCATCAGACATTGCTCAGAAACAGGAGGAGGACAGAGACATCAGGCATGGCTCAGAAACCGGAGGAGGACAGAGAAATCAGACATGGCTCAGAAACCGGAGGAGGACAGACACATCAGACTAGGCTCTGAGGCCGGAGGAGGACAGAGACATCAGACATGGCTCAGAAACCGGAGGAGGACAGACACATTAGACATGGCTCAGAAACCGGAGGAGCACAGATACATCAGACATGGGTCAGAAACCAGAGGAGGACAGAAACATCAGACATGGCTCAGAAACCGGAGGAGGACAGAGACATCAGACATGACTCAGAAACCGGAGGAGGACACAGACATCAGACATGGCTCAGAAACCGGAGGAGGACAGACACATCACACATGGCTCAGAAACCGGAGGAGGACAGACACATCAGACATGGCTCAGAAACCGGAGGAGGACAGTCATATCAGACATGGCCCAGAAACCGGAGGAACACAGAGACATCAGACATGGCTCAGAAAACGGAGGAACACAGAGACATCAGACATGGCTCAGAAACCGGAGGAGCACAGAGGCATCAGACATGGCTCAGAAACCGGAGGAGGACAGACTCATCAAACATGGCTCAGAGGCCGGAGGAGGACAGAGACATCAGAAATGGCTCCGAAACCGGAGGAACACAGAGTCATCAGACATGGCTCAGAAACCGGAGGAGCACAGAGACATCAGACATGGCTCAGAAACCGGAGGAGGACAGACACATCAGACATGGCTCAGAGGCCGGAGGAGGACAGAGATATCACACATGGCTCACAAACCGGAGGAGGATAGACACATCAGACATGGCTCGGACGCCGGAGGAGGACAGACACATCAGTCATGGCTCAGAGGCCGGAGGTGGACAGACACATCAGACATGGGTCAGAAACCGGAGGAGGACAGACACATCAGTCATGGCTCAGAAACCGGAGGAGGACAGACACATCAGACATGGCTCAGAAACCGGAGGAGGACAGAGACATCAGACATGGCTCAGAAACCGGAGGAGGACAGACACATCAGTCATGGCTCAGAAACCGGAGGAGGACAGACACATCAGACATGGCTCAGAAACCGGAGGAGGACAGAGACATCAGACATGGCTCAGAAACCGGAGGAGGACAGAGACATCAGACATGGCTCAGAAACCGGAGGAGGACAGACACATCAGACATGGCTCAGAAACTGGAGGAGGACACAGACATCAGACATGGCTCAGAAACCGGAGGAGGACAGAGACATCAGTCATGGCTCAGAAACCGGAGGAGGACAGACACATCAGACATGGCTCAGAAACCGGAGGAGGACAGACACATCAGACATGGCTCAGAAACTGGAGGAGGACACAGACATCAGACATGGCTCAGAAACCGGAGGAGGACAGAGACATCAGTCATGGCTCAGAAACCGGAGGAGGACAGAGACATCAGACATGGCTCAGAAACCGGAGGAGGACAGACACATCAGACATGGCTCAGAAACTGGAGGAGGACACAGACATCAGACATGGCTCAGAAACCGGAGGAGGACAGAGACATCAGTCATGGCTCAGAAACCGGAGGAGGACAGACACATCAGACATGGCTCAGAAACTGGAGGAGGACACAGACATCAGACATGGCTCAGAAACCGGAGGAGGACAGAGACATCAGTCATGGCTCAGAAACCGGAGGAGGACAGACACATCAGACTAGGCTCAGAGGCCGGAGGAGGACAGAGACATCAGACATGGCTCAGAAACCGGAGGAGGACAGACACATCAGACATGGCTCAGAAACCGGAGGAGCACAGATACATCAGACATGGGTCAGAAACCGGAGGAGGACAGAGACAACAGACATGGCTCAGAAACCGGAGGAGGACAGAGACATCAGACATGGCTCAGAGGCAGGAGGAGGACAGACACATCAGACATGGCTCAGAAACCAGAGGAGGACAGAGACATCAGACATGGCTCAGAAACTGGAGGAGGACAGAGACATCAGACACGGCTCAGAGGCCGGAGGAGGACAGACAAATCAGACGTGGCTCAGAAACCAGAGGAACACAGACACATCAGACATGGCTTAGAGGCCGGAGGAGGACAGACACATCAGACATGGCTCAGAAACCGGAGGAGGACAGAGACATCAGACATGGCTCAGAAATTGGAGGAGGACAGAGATATCAGACATGGCTCAAAAACCGGAGGAGGACAGACACACCAGACATGGCTCAGAAACCGGAGGAGGACAGACACATCAGACATGGCTCAGAGGCCGGAGGAGGACAGAGACATCAGACATGGCTCAGAAACCGGATGAGGATAGAGACATCAGACGTGGCTCAGAAACTGGAGGAGGACAGAGACATCAGACATGGCTCAGAGGCCGGAGGAGGACAGACACATCAGACTTGTCTCAGAAACCGGAGGAACACAGACACATCAGACATGGCTCAGAAACCGGAGGAGGACAGACACATCAGACATGGGTCAGAAACCGGAGGAGGACAGAGACAACAGACATGGCTCAGAAACCGGAGGAGGACAGAGACATCAGACATGGCTCAGAAACCGGAGGAGGACAGACACATCAGACATGGCTCAGAGGCCAGAGGAGGACAGAAACATCAGTCATGGTTCAGAAACCGGAGGAGGACAGAGACATCAGACATGGGTCAGATACCGGAGGAGGACAGAGACATCAGACATGGCTCAGAAACCGGAGGAGGACAGACACATCAGACATGGCTCAGAAGCCGGAGGAGGACAGAGACATCAGACATGGCTCAGAAACCGGAGGAGGACAGGCACATCAGACATGGCTCGGTAACCGGAGGACAGACACATCAGACATGCCCCAGAAACCAGAGGAACACAGAGACATCAGACATGGCTCAGAAACAGTAGGAGCACAGAGACATCAGACATGGCGCAGAGGCCGGAGGAGGACAGAGACATCAGACATGGCTCAGAAACTAGAGGAGGACAGACACATCAGACATGGCTCAGAGGCCGGAGGAGGACAGAGACATAAGACATGGCTCACAAACCGGAGGAGGACAGACACATTAGACATGGCTCAGAAACCGGAGGAACACAGACACATCAGACATGGCTCAGACGCCGGAGGAGGACAGAGACATCAGACATAGCTCAGAAACCAGAGGAGGACAGACACATCAGACATGGCTCAGAAGCCGGAGGAGGACAGACACATCAGACATGGCTCAGAAACCGGAGGAGGACAGAGACATCAGACATGGCTCAGAAACCGGAGGAGGACAGAGACATCAGACATGGCTCAGAAACCGGAGGAGGACAGACACATCAGACATGGCTCAGAAACCGGAGGAGGACAGACACATCAGACATGGCTCAGAGGCGGGAGGAAATCAGACACATCAGACATGGCTCAGAAACCGGAGGAGGACTGAGTCATCAGACATGGCTCAGAAACCGGAGGAGGACAGACACATCAGACATGGCTCATAAACCAGAGGAGGACAGAGACATCAAACATGGCTCAGAAACCGGAGGAGGACAGAGACATCAGACATGGCTCAGAAACCGGAGGAGGACAGACACATCAGACATGGCTCATAAACTGGACGTGCACAGACACATCAGACATGGGTCAGAAACCGGAGGAGGACAGACACATCAGACAAGGGTCAGAAACCAGAGGAGGACAGAGACATCAGACATGGCTCAGAAACCGGAGGAGGACAGACACATCAGACATGGCTCAGAAACCGGAGGAGGACAGACACATCAGACATGGCTCAGAGGCGGGAGGAGGACAGACACATCAGACATGGCTCAGAGGCGGGAGGAGGACAGAGACATCAGACATGGGTCAGAAACCGGAGGAGGCAGAGACATCAGACATGGGTCAGAAACCGGAGGAGGACAGACACATCAGACATGGCTCAGAGGCCAGAGGAGGACAGAGACATCAGACATGGCTCAGAAAACGGAGGAGGACAGACTCATCAGACATGGCTCAGAAACCAGAGGAGGACAGACACATCGGACATGGCTCAGAAACCGGAGGAGCACAGATACATCAGACATGGGTCAGAAACCGGAGGAGGACAGACACATCAGACATGGCTCAGAAACCGGAGGAGGACAGACACATCAGACATGGCTCAGAGGCCGGAGGAGGACAGACACATCAGACATAGCTCAGAAACCGGAGGAGTACAGGCACATCAGACATGGCTCGGTAACCGGAGGAGGACAGACACATCAGACATGGCCCAGAAACCAGAGGAACACAGAGACATCAGACATGGCTCAGAAGCCGGAGGAGGATAGACACATCAGACATGGCTCGGACGCCGGAGGAGGACAGACACATCAGACATGGCTCAGAGGCCGGAGGAGGACAGACACATCAGACATGGGTCAGAAACCGGAGGAGGACAGAGTCATCAGACATGGGTCAGAAAGCGGAGGAGGACAGACACATCAGACTTGGCTCAGAAACCGGAGGACAACAGACACATCAGAGATGGCTCATACGCCGGAGGAGGACAGAGACATCAGACATGGGTCAGAAACCGGAGCAGGACAGAGTCATCAGACATTGCTCAGAAACAGGAGGAGGACAGAGACATCAGGCATGGCTCAGAAACCGGAGGAGGACAGAGAAATCAGACATGGCTCAGAAACCGGAGGAGGACAGACACATCAGACTAGGCTCTGAGGCCGGAGGAGGACAGAGACATCAGACATGGCTCAGAAACCGGAGGAGGACAGACACATTAGACATGGCTCAGAAACCGGAGGAGCACAGATACATCAGACATGGGTCAGAAACCAGAGGAGGACAGAAACATCAGACATGGCTCAGAAACCGGAGGAGGACAGAGACATCAGACATGACTCAGAAACCGGAGGAGGACACAGACATCAGACATGGCTCAGAAACCGGAGGAGGACAGACACATCACACATGGCTCAGAAACCGGAGGAGGACAGACACATCAGACATGGCTCAGAAACCGGAGGAGGACAGTCATATCAGACATGGCCCAGAAACCGGAGGAACACAGAGACATCAGACATGGCTCAGAAAACGGAGGAACACAGAGACATCAGACATGGCTCAGAAACCGGAGGAGCACAGAGGCATCAGACATGGCTCAGAAACCGGAGGAGGACAGACTCATCAAACATGGCTCAGAGGCCGGAGGAGGACAGAGACATCAGAAATGGCTCCGAAACCGGAGGAACACAGAGTCATCAGACATGGCTCAGAAACCGGAGGAGCACAGAGACATCAGACATGGCTCAGAAACCGGAGGAGGACAGACACATCAGACATGGCTCAGAGGCCGGAGGAGGACAGAGATATCACACATGGCTCACAAACCGGAGGAGGATAGACACATCAGACATGGCTCGGACGCCGGAGGAGGACAGACACATCAGTCATGGCTCAGAGGCCGGAGGTGGACAGACACATCAGACATGGGTCAGAAACCGGAGGAGGACAGACACATCAGACATGGCTCAGAAACCGGAGGAGGACAGACACATCAGACATGGGTCAGAAACCGGAGGAGGACACAGACATCAGTCATGGCTCAGAAACCGGAGGAGGACAGACACATCAGACATGGCTCAGAAACCGGAGGAGGACAGAGACATCAGTCATGGCTCAGAAACCGGAGGAGGACAGAGACATCAGACATGGCTCAGAAACCAGAGGAGGACAGACACATCAGACTAGGCTCAGAGGCCGGAGGAGGACAGAGACATCAGACTAGGCTCAGAGGCCGGAGGAGGACAGAGACATCAGACATGGCTCAGAAACCGGAGGAGGACAGAGACATCAGTCATGGCTCAGAAACCGGAGGAGGACAGACACATCAGACTAGGCTCAGAGGCCGGAGGAGGACAGAGACATCAGACATGGCTCAGAAACCGGAGGAGGACAGACACATCAGACATGGGTCAGAAACCGGAGGAGGACAGACACATCAGACTAGGCTCAGAGGCCGGAGGAGGACAGAGACATCAGACATGGCTCAGAAACCGGAGGAGCACAGATACATCAGACATGGGTCAGAAACCAGAGGAGGACAGAAACATCAGACATGGCTGAGATACCGGAGGAGGACAGAGACATCAGACATGACTCAGAAACCGGAGGAGGACAGACACATCAGTCATGGCTCAGAGGCCGGAGGAGGACAGAGACATCAGACTTAGCTCAGAAACTGGAGGAGGACAGACACATCAGACATGGCTCAGAAACCGGAGGAGGACAGACACATCAGACATGGCTCAGAAACCGGAGGAGGAAAGTCATCTCAAACATGGCCCAGAAATTGGAGGAACACAGAGACATCAGACATGGCTCAGAAATCGTAGGAGCACAGAGACATCAGACATGGCTCAGAAACCGGAGGAGGACAGAGACATCAGACATGGCTCAGAGGCCGGAGGAGGACAGAGACATCAGACATGGCTCTCAAACCGGAGGAGGACAGACACATCAGACATGGCTCAGAAACCGGAGGACACAGACACATCAGACATGGCACTGACTCCGTAGGAGGACAGAGTCATCAGACATGGGTCAGAAAGCGGAGGAGGACAGACACATCAGACATGGGTCAGAAAGCGGAGGAGGACAGAGACATCAGGCATGGGCCAGAAACCGGAGGAGCTCAGACACATCAGACTTGGCTCAGAAACCGGAGGACAACAGACACATCAGACATGGCTAAGACGCCGGAGGAGGACAGAGACATCAGACATGGGTCAGAAACCGGAGGAGGACAGAGTCATCAGACATTGCTCAGAAACAGGAGGAGGACAGAGACATCAGACATGGCTCAGAAACCGGAGGAGGACAGAGACATCAGACATGGGTCAGAAACCGGAGGAGGACAGACACATCAGACTAGGCTCTGAGGCCGGAGGAGGACAGAGACATCAGACATGGCTCAGAAACCGGAGGAGGACAGACACATCAGACATGGCTGAGAGGCCGGAGGAGGACAGACACATCAGACATGGGTCAGAAACCGGAGGAGGACAGAGACATCAGACATGGCTCAAAAACCGGAGGAGAACAGACACACCAGACATGGCTCAGAAACCGGAGGAGGACAGACACATCAGACATGGCTCAGAAGCCGGAGGAGGACAGAGACATCAGACATGGCTCAGAAACCGGATGAGGATAGAGACATCAGACGTGGCTCAGAAACTGGAGGAGGACAGAGACATCAGACAAGGCTCAGAGGCCAGAGGAGGACAGACACATCAGACTTGTCTCAGAAACCGGAGGAACACAGACACATCAGACATGGGTCAGAAACCGGAGGAGGACAGAGATATCAGACATGGCTCATAAACCGGAGGAGGACAGACACATCAGACATGGGTCAGAAACCGGAGGAGGACAGAGACAACAGACATGGCTCAGAAACCGGAGGAGGACAGAGACATCAGACATGGCTCAGAGGCAGGAGGAGGACAGACACATCAGACATGGCTCAGAAACCAGAGGAGGACAGAGACATCAGACATGGCTCAGAAACTGGAGGAGGACAGAGACATCAGACACGGCTCAGAGGCCGGAGGAGGACAGACAAATCAGACGTGGCTCAGAAACCAGAGGAACACAGACACATCAGACATGGCTTAGAGGCCGGAGGAGGACAGACACATCAGACATGGCTCAGAAACCGGAGGAGGACAGAGACATCAGACATGGCTCAGAAATTGGAGGAGGACAGAGATATCAGACATGGCTCAAAAACCGGAGGAGGACAGACACACCAGACATGGCTCAGAAACCGGAGGAGGACAGACACATCAGACATGGCTCAGAGGCCGGAGGAGGACAGAGACATCAGACATGGCTCAGAAACCGGATGAGGATAGAGACATCAGACGTGGCTCAGAAACTGGAGGAGGACAGAGACATCAGACATGGCTCAGAGGCCGGAGGAGGACAGACACATCAGACTTGTCTCAGAAACCGGAGGAACACAGACACATCAGACATGGCTCAGAAACCGGAGGAAGACAGACACATCAGACATGGGTCAGAAACCGGAGGAGGACAGAGATATCAGACATGGCTCATAAACCGGAGGAGGACAGGCACATCAGACATGGGTCAGAAACCGGAGGAGGACAGAGACAACAGACATGGCTCAGAAACCGGAGGAGGACAGAGACATCAGACATGGCTCAGAAACCGGAGGAGGACAGACACATCAGACATGGCTCAGAGGCCAGAGGAGGACAGAAACATCAGTCATGGTTCAGAAACCGGAGGAGGACAGAGACATCAGACATGGGTCAGATACCGGAGGAGGACAGAGACATCAGACATGGCTCAGAAACCGGAGGAGGACAGACACATCAGACATGGCTCAGAAGCCGGAGGAGGACAGAGACATCAGACATGGCTCAGAAACCGGAGGAGGACAGGCACATCAGACATGGCTCGGTAACCGGAGGACAGACACATCAGACATGCCCCAGAAACCAGAGGAACACAGAGACATCAGACATGGCTCAGAAACAGTAGGAGCACAGAGACATCAGACATGGCGCAGAGGCCGGAGGAGGACAGAGACATCAGACATGGCTCAGAAACTAGAGGAGGACAGACACATCAGACATGGCTCAGAGGCCGGAGGAGGACAGAGACATAAGACATGGCTCACAAACCGGAGGAGGACAGACACATTAGACATGGCTCAGAAACCGGAGGAACACAGACACATCAGACATGGCTCAGACGCCGGAGGAGGACAGAGACATCAGACATAGCTCAGAAACCAGAGGAGGACAGACACATCAGACATGGCTCAGAAGCCGGAGGAGGACAGACACATCAGACATGGCTCAGAAACCGGAGGAGGAAAGAGACATCAGACATGGCTCAGAAACCGGAGGAGGACAGAGACATCAGACATGGCTCAGAAACCGGAGGAGGACAGACACATCAGACATGGCTCAGAAACCGGAGGAGGACAGACACATCAGACATGGCTCAGAGGCGGGAGGAAATCAGACACATCAGACATGGCTCAGAAACCGGAGGAGGACTGAGTCATCAGACATGGCTCAGAAACCGGAGGAGGACAGACACATCAGACATGGCTCATAAACCAGAGGAGGACAGAGACATCAAACATGGCTCAGAAACCGGAGGAGGACAGAGACATCAGACATGGCTCAGAAACCGGAGGAGGACAGACACATCAGACATGGCTCATAAACTGGACGTGCACAGACACATCAGACATGGGTCAGAAACCGGAGGAGGACAGACACATCAGACAAGGGTCAGAAACCAGAGGAGGACAGAGACATCAGACATGGCTCAGAAACCGGAGGAGGACAGACACATCAGACATGGCTCAGAAACCGGAGGAGGACAGACACATCAGACATGGCTCAGAGGCGGGAGGAGGACAGACACATCAGACATGGCTCAGAGGCGGGAGGAGGACAGAGACATCAGACATGGCTCAGAAACCGGAGGAGGCAGAGACATCAGACATGGGTCAGAAACCGGAGGAGGACAGACACATCAGACATGGCTCAGAGGCCAGAGGAGGACAGAGACATCAGACATGGCTCAGAAAACGGAGGAGGACAGACTCATCAGACATGGCTCAGAAACCAGAGGAGGACAGACACATCGGACATGGCTCAGAAACCGGAGGAGCACAGATACATCAGACATGGGTCAGAAACCGGAGGAGGACAGACACATCAGACATGGCTCAGAAACCGGAGGAGGACAGACACATCAGACATGGCTCAGAGGCCGGAGGAGGACAGACACATCAGACATAGCTCAGAAACCGGAGGAGTACAGGCACATCAGACATGGCTCGGTAACCGGAGGAGGACAGACACATCAGACATGGCCCAGAAACCAGAGGAACACAGAGACATCAGACATGGCTCAGAAACAGTAGGAGCACAGAGACATCAGACATGGCTCAGAGGCCGGAGGAGGACAGAGACATCAGACATGGATCAGAAAGCAGAGGAGGACAGACACATCTGACATGGCTCAGAGGCCGGAGGAGGACAGAGACATCAGACATGGCTCACAAACCGGAGGAGGACAGACACATCAGACATGGCTCAGAAACCGGAGGACACAGACACATCAGACATGGCACTGACACCGGAGGAGGACAGAGACATCAGACATGGCTCAGAAACCGGATGAGGATAGAGACATCAGACGTGGCTCAGAAACTGGAGGAGGACAGAGACATCAGACAAGGCTCAGAGGCCAGAGGAGGACAGACACATCAGACTTGTCTCAGAAACCGGAGGAACACAGACACATCAGACATGGGTCAGAAACCGGAGGAGGACAGAGATATCAGACATGGCTCATAAAACGGAGGAGGACAGACACATCAGACATGGGTCAGAAACCGGAGGAGGACAGAGACAACAGACATGGCTCAGAAACCGGAGGAGGACAGAGACATCAGACATGGCTCAGAGGCAGGAGGAGGACAGACACATCAGACATGGCTCAGAAACCAGAGGAGGACAGAGACATCAGACATGGCTCAGAAACTGGAGGAGGACAGAGACATCAGACACGGCTCAGAGGCCGGAGGAGGACAGACAAATCAGACGTGGCTCAGAAACCAGAGGAACACAGACACATCAGACATGGCTTAGAGGCCGGAGGAGGACAGACACATCAGACATGGCTCAGAAACCGGAGGAGGACAGAGACATCAGACATGGCTCAGAAATTGGAGGAGGACAGAGATATCAGACATGGCTCAAAAACCGGAGGAGGACAGACACACCAGACATGGCTCAGAAACCGGAGGAGGACAGACACATCAGACATGGCTCAGAGGCCGGAGGAGGACAGAGACATCAGACATGGCTCAGAAACCGGATGAGGATAGAGACATCAGACGTGGCTCAGAAACTGGAGGAGGACAGAGACATCAGACATGGCTCAGAGGCCGGAGGAGGACAGACACATCAGACTTGTCTCAGAAACCGGAGGAACACAGACACATCAGACATGGCTCAGAAACCGGAGGAAGACAGACACATCAGACATGGGTCAGAAACCGGAGGAGGACAGAGATATCAGACATGGCTCATAAACCGGAGGAGGACAGACACATCAGACATGGGTCAGAAACCGGAGGAGGACAGAGACAACAGACATGGCTCAGAAACCGGAGGAGGACAGAGACATCAGACATGGCTCAGAAACCGGAGGAGGACAGACACATCAGACATGGCTCAGAGGCCAGAGGAGGACAGAAACATCAGTCATGGTTCAGAAACCGGAGGAGGACAGAGACATCAGACATGGGTCAGATACCGGAGGAGGACAGAGACATCAGACATGGCTCAGAAACCGGAGGAGGACAGACACATCAGACATGGCTCAGAAGCCGGAGGAGGACAGAGACATCAGACATGGCTCAGAAACCGGAGGAGGACAGGCACATCAGACATGGCTCGGTAACCGGAGGACAGACACATCAGACATGCCCCAGAAACCAGAGGAACACAGAGACATCAGACATGGCTCAGAAACAGTAGGAGCACAGAGACATCAGACATGGCGCAGAGGCCGGAGGAGGACAGAGACATCAGACATGGCTCAGAAACTAGAGGAGGACAGACACATCAGACATGGCTCAGAGGCCGGAGGAGGACAGAGACATAAGACATGGCTCACAAACCGGAGGAGGACAGACACATTAGACATGGCTCAGAAACCGGAGGAACACAGACACATCAGACATGGCTCAGACGCCGGAGGAGGACAGAGACATCAGACATAGCTCAGAAACCAGAGGAGGACAGACACATCAGACATGGCTCAGAAGCCGGAGGAGGACAGACACATCAGACATGGCTCAGAAACCGGAGGAGGACAGAGACATCAGACATGGCTCAGAAACCGGAGGAGGACAGAGACATCAGACATGGCTCAGAAACCGGAGGAGGACAGACACATCAGACATGGCTCAGAAACCGGAGGAGGACAGACACATCAGACATGGCTCAGAGGCGGGAGGAAATCAGACACATCAGACATGGCTCAGAAACCGGAGGAGGACTGAGTCATCAGACATGGCTCAGAAACCGGAGGAGGACAGACACATCAGACATGGCTCATAAACCAGAGGAGGACAGAGACATCAAACATGGCTCAGAAACCGGAGGAGGACAGAGACATCAGACATGGCTCAGAAACCGGAGGAGGACAGACACATCAGACATGGCTCATAAACTGGACGTGCACAGACACATCAGACATGGGTCAGAAACCGGAGGAGGACAGACACATCAGACAAGGGTCAGAAACCAGAGGAGGACAGAGACATCAGACATGGCTCAGAAACCGGAGGAGGACAGACACATCAGACATGGCTCAGAAACCGGAGGAGGACAGACACATCAGACATGGCTCAGAGGCGGGAGGAGGACAGACACATCAGACATGGCTCAGAGGCGGGAGGAGGACAGAGACATCAGACATGGGTCAGAAACCGGAGGAGGCAGAGACATCAGACATGGGTCAGAAACCGGAGGAGGACAGACACATCAGACATGGCTCAGAGGCCAGAGGAGGACAGAGACATCAGACATGGCTCAGAAAACGGAGGAGGACAGACTCATCAGACATGGCTCAGAAACCAGAGGAGGACAGACACATCGGACATGGCTCAGAAACCGGAGGAGCACAGATACATCAGACATGGGTCAGAAACCGGAGGAGGACAGACACATCAGACATGGCTCAGAAACCGGAGGAGGACAGACACATCAGACATGGCTCAGAGGCCGGAGGAGGACAGACACATCAGACATAGCTCAGAAACCGGAGGAGTACAGGCACATCAGACATGGCTCGGTAACCGGAGGAGGACAGACACATCAGACATGGCCCAGAAACCAGAGGAACACAGAGACATCAGACATGGCTCAGAAACAGTAGGAGCACAGAGACATCAGACATGGCTCAGAGGCCGGAGGAGGACAGAGACATCAGACATGGATCAGAAAGCAGAGGAGGACAGACACATCTGACATGGCTCAGAGGCCGGAGGAGGACAGAGACATCAGACATGGCTCACAAACCGGAGGAGGACAGAGACATCAGACATGGCTCGGAAAGCAAAGGAGGACAGAGACATCAGACATGGCTCAGAAACCAGAGGAGGACAGACACATCAGACATGGCTCAGAGGCCAGAGGAGGACAGACACATCAGACATGGGTCAGAAACCGGAGGAGGACAGAGACATCAGACATGGCTCAGAAACCGGAGGAGGACAGAGACATCAGACATGGCTCAGAAACCGGAGGAGGACAGAGACATCAGACATGGCTCAGAAACCGGAGGAGGACAGACACATCAGACATGGCTCAGAAACCGGAGGAGCACAGATACATCAGACATGGGTCAGAAACCGGAGGAGAACAGAGACATCAGACATGGCTCAGAAACCAGAGGAGGACAGACACATCAGACATGGCTCAGAAACCGGAGGAGCACAGATACATCAGACATGGGTCAGAAACCGGAGGAGGACAGAGACATCAGACATGGCTCAGAAACCAGAGGAGGACAGACACATCAGACATGGCTCAGATGCCGGAGGAGGACAGACACATCAGGCATGGGTCAGAAACAGGAGGAGGACAGAGACATCAGACATGGCTCAGAAACCGGAGGAGGACAGACACATCAGACATGGCTCAGAAACCGGAGGAGGACAGACACATCAGACATGGCCCAGAAACCAGAGAAACACAGTGACATCAGACATGGCTCAGAAACCGTAGGAGCACAGAGACATCAGACATGGCTCAGAGGCCGGAGGAGGACAGAGACATCAGACATGGCTCAGAAACCAGAGGAGGACAGACACATCGGACATGGCTCAGAGGCCGGAGGAGGACAGAGACATCAGACATGGCTCAGAAACCGGAGGAACACAGACACATCAGACATGGCTCAGACGCCGGAGGAGGACAGAGACATCAGAAATGGCTCAGAAACCAGAGGAGGACAGACACATCAGACATGGCTCAGAAGCCGGAGGAGGACAGACACATCAGACATGGCTCAGAAACCGGAGGAGGACAGAGACATCAGACATGGGTCAGATACCGGAGGAGGACAGAGACATCAGACATGGCTCAGAAACCGGAGGAGGACAGACACATCAGACATGGCTCAGAAGCCGGAGGAGGACAGAGACATCAGACATGGCTCAGAAACCGGAGGAGGACAGGCACATCAGACATGGCTCGGTAACCGGAGGACAGACACATCAGACATGCCCCAGAAACCAGAGGAACACAGAGACATCAGACATGGCTCAGAAACAGTAGGAGCACAGAGACATCAGACATGGCGCAGAGGCCGGAGGAGGACAGAGACATCAGACATGGCTCAGAAACTAGAGGAGGACAGACACATCAGACATGGCTCAGAGGCCGGAGGAGGACAGAGACATAAGACATGGCTCACAAACTGGAGGAGGACAGACAGATTAGACATGGCTCAGAAACCGGAGGAACACAGACACATCAGACATGGCTCAGACGCCGGAGGAGGACAGAGACTTCAGACATAGCTCAGAAATCAGAGGAGGACAGACACATCAGACATGGCTCAGAAGCCGGAGGAGGACAGACACATCAGACATGGCTCAGAAACCGGAGGAGGACAGAGACATCAGACATGGCTCAGAAACCGGAGGAGGACAGAGACAACAGACATGGCTCAGAAACCGGAGGAAATCAGACACATCAGACATGGCTCAGAAACCGGAGGAGGACTGAGTCATCAGACATGGCTCAGAAACCGGAGGAGGACAGACACATCAGACATGGCTCATAAACCAGAGGAGGACAGAGACATCAAACATGGCTCAGAAACCGGAGGAGGACAGAGACATCAGACATGGCTCAGAAACCGGAGGAGGACAGACACATCAGACATGGCTCATAAACTGGAGGTGCACAGACACATCAGACATGGGTCAGAAACCGGAGGAGGACAGACACATCAGACAAGGGTCAGAAACCAGAGGAGGACAGAGACATCAGACATGGCTCAGAAACCGGAGGAGGACAGACACATCAGACATGGCTCAGAAACCGGAGGAGGACAGACACATCAGACATGGCTCAGAGGCGGGAGGAGGACAGACACATCAGACATGGCTCAGAGGCGGGAGGAGGACAGAGACATCAGACATGGGTCAGAAACCGGAGGAGGCAGAGACATCAGACATGGGTCAGAAACCGGAGGAGGACAGACACATCAGACATGGCTCAGAGGCCAGAGGAGGACAGAGACATCAGACATGGCTCAGAAATCGGAGGAGGACAGACTCATCAGACATGGCTCAGAAACCGGAGGAGGACAGACACATCAGACATGGCTCAGAAACCGGAGGAGCACAGATACATCAGACATGGGTCAGAAACCGGAGGAGGACAGACACATCAGACATGGCTCAGAAACCGGAGGAGGACAGACACATCAGACATGGCTCAGAGGCCGGAGGAGGACAGACACATCAGACATGGCTCAGAAACCGGAGGAGTACAGGCACATCAGACATGGCTCGGTAACCGGAGGAGGACAGACACATCAGACATGGCCCAGAAACCAGAGGAACACAGAGACATCAGACATGGCTCAGAAACAGTAGGAGCACAGAGACATCAGACATGGCTCAGAGGCCGGAGGAGGACAGAGACATCAGACATGGCTCAGAAAGCAGAGGAGGACAGACACATCTGACATGGCTCAGAGGCCGGAGGAGGACAGAGACATCAGACATGGCTCACAAACCGGAGGAGGACAGAGACATCAGACATGGCTCGGAAAGCAAAGGAGGACAGAGACATCAGACATGGCTCAGAAACCAGAGGAGGACAGACACATCAGACATGGCTCAGAGGCCAGAGGAGGACAGACACATCAGACATGGGTCAGAAACCGGAGGAGGACAGAGACATCAGACATGGCTCAGAAACCGGAGGAGGACAGAGACATCAGACATGGCTCAGAAACCGGAGGAGGACAGAGACATCAGACATGGCTCAGAAACCGGAGGAGGACAGACACATCAGACATGGCTCAGAAACCGGAGGAGCACAGATACATCAGACATGGGTCAGAAACCGGAGGAGAACAGAGACATCAGACATGGCTCAGAAACCAGAGGAGGACAGACACATCAGACATGGCTCAGAAACCGGAGGAGCACAGATACATCAGACATGGGTCAGAAACCGGAGGAGGACAGAGACATCAGACATGGCTCAGAAACCAGAGGAGGACAGACACATCAGACATGGCTCAGATGCCGGAGGAGGACAGACACATCAGGCATGGGTCAGAAACAGGAGGAGGACAGAGACATCAGACATGGCTCAGAAACCGGAGGAGCACAGACACATCAGACATGGCTCAGAAACCGGAGGAGGACAGACACATCAGACATGGCCCAGAAACCAGAGAAACACAGTGACATCAGACATGGCTCAGAAACCGTAGGAGCACAGAGACATCAGACATGGCTCAGAGGCCGGAGGAGGACAGAGACATCAGACATGGCTCAGAAACCAGAGGAGGACAGACACATCGGACATGGCTCAGAGGCCGGAGGAGGACAGAGACATCAGACATGGCTCAGAAACCGGAGGAGGACAGACACATCAGACATGGCTCAGAAACCGGAGGAGGACAGACACTTCAGACATGGCTCAGAGACAGTAGGAGCACAGAGACATCAGACATGGCTCAGAGGCCGGAGGAGAACAGAGACATCAGACATGGCTCAGAAAGCAGAGGAGAACAGACACATCTGACATGGCTCAGAGGCCGGAGGAGGACAGATACATCAGACATGGCTCACAAACCGGAGGAGGACAGACACATCAGACATGGCTCAGACGCCGGAGGAGGACAGAGACATCAGACATGGCTCAGAAACCAGAGGAGGACAGACACATCAGACATGGCTCAGATGCCGGAGGAGGACAGACACATCAGACATGGGTCAGATGCCGGAGGAGGACAGACACATCAGACATGGCTCAGAAACCAGAGGAGGACAGACACATCAGACATGGCTCAGAAACCAGAGGAGGACAGACACATCAGACATGGCTCAGATGCCGGAGGAGGACAGACACATCAGACATGGGTCAGAAACAGGAGGAGGACAGAGACATCAGACATGGCTCAGAAACCGGAGGAGGACAGACACATCAGACATGGCTCAGAAACCGGAGGAGGACAGACACATCAGACATGGCCCAGAAACCAGAGAAACACAGTGACATCAGACATGGCTCAGAAACCGTAGGAGCACAGAGACATCAGACATGGCTCAGAGGCCGGAGGAGGACAGAGACATCAGACATGGCTCAGAAACCAGAGGAGGACAGACACCTCAGACATGGCTCAGAGGCCGGAGGAGGACAGAGACATCAGACATGGCTCAGAAACCGGAGGAGGACAGACACATCAGACATGGCTCAGAAACCGGAGGAGGACAGACACATCAGACATGGCCCAGAAACCAGAGAAACACAGTGACATCAGACATGGCTCAGAAACCGTAGGAGCACAGAGACATCAGACATGGCTCAGAAACCGGAGGAGGACAGAGACATCAGACATGGCTCAGAAACCGGAGGAACCTTGTAAAGTACTAGAATAGTCATAGTGCCTTACAGCAAGGAAACAGGCCCTTTGGCCCAACCTGTCCTTGCCGACTGTGTTGGCCACCTCTCGCGTTTCGACCACAGCACTCGAAGCCTCTTCTATCCATGCACTTACCTAGGTATGACCATACAACATAGGAGCAGAATTAGGCCATTCAGCCCATCGAGTCTGCTCCACCATTCCAGCATGTCCAATTTATTATCCCTCTCGACCCCATTCTCCTGCCTTCCCCACATAACCTTTGATGCCCTGACTAATCAAGAGCCTATCAACCTCCACTTTAAGCAGGTGGCATATCGGTAAGCGTAACATTTTACAACACTAGTTGTAATATTGGGGTTCAGTTCCCGCCACTGTCTGTAAGGAGTTTCCTGCGATTGTGTGAGCTGCCTCCAGGTGATCTGGTCTTCTCCCACATTCCAAAGGTGCATGGGTTAGGGTTAGTGAGTTGTGGGCATGTTACTTAAGCCCAGTCGCATGGTAACACTTGCGAAGTGTCCCCAACACATCCTCCATGCAATGAGGCATTTCACTGTATGTGGCAAATATATCTTACCTTTAGATGTGCCCACCTCCATGGCCATTTATTTAATAATAATAGGCATCCGTTAGTCTCGTGAGACCATGGATTTCCAGGGCGCAGGCCTGGTCAGGGTTGTATGGGAGACCGGCAGTTGCCCAAGCTGCAAGCCTTCCCCTCTCCACGCCACCGATGTTGTCCAAGGGAAGGGCACTAGGACCCAAGCAGCTTGGCACCGGTGATGGTGACGTCGCAGAGCAATGTGTTGTTAAGTGCCTTGCTCAAGGACACAAACACGCTGCCTCAGCTGAGGCTCGAACCAGTGACCTTCAGATCACTAGACCGATGACTTATCCACTAGGCCTCGTGTCCACACAGCCATTTATTGATTGTTTATTTAAAGACACAGCACGGAACAGCCCACTGAACCACACCACCCAGCCACCCTATCCCAATCACATGACAATTTACAATGACCAATCAACCTACTAATTGATCCGTCTTTGGATTGTGGGAGAATCCGGCACTTTTTCCAAATACGCCCCACCCTTTGCAAGAAGAAACTGTCACATTTGGGTCATTCAAGAAACTTAGGTAGGCACATGGATGACAGAAAAATGGAGGTTCTGTGGGAGGGAAGGGTTAGGTTGATCCTGGAGTAGGTTAAAAGCTTAGCACAACAGCATGGGCCAAAGGACCCTTGTACTGTTCTATGAACTCTTAGCCTCAACCAAATTTACATCTTCTTAACCAAACTTAAACGTAATTTGCTAATGAATTCTGTTCATTAACGCCCTGCGTTGCCCAGGATCGACCCTCAGTTGCCATTTTATTAGGTACAGGAGAGGAACCCAGTGTGATCTTCTGCTGCTGTAGCCCGTCCACTTCAAGGTTCGATGTGTTGTGTGTTCAGAGATGCCCCTCCGCACATCACTGTTGTAACACGTGATTATCTGAGTTACTGTCAGCTAGAACCAGTCTGGCCATTCTCCTCTGATCTCTCACATTATCAAGGCGCCTTCGATCTACAGAATAGCCGTCGAGCCGGTGCGAGTCACGTTCCGAAAGAAAGCAGACGCCAGGGATCCCAGGCGGTGTCAGTAACCCGTCTGTCCCATCTCGAAACACAGACCAAGAAGTCTAACACATGCACAAGTCTGAACGACAACTGAACCTCTTGACCATGCCTGCATGCTTTTATGCATTGAGTTACTGCCAAGTGATTGGCTGATCAGACATTTGCATTAATGAGCAGGTATACAGGTGTACCTAATAAAGCGGACACTGAACCGATGTTGTGAACCGTGTTGAAAAGAATTCCAGCAAACGGAACATGAGAGAATGCAGTGACAATTATTAATCAGGTTCCTATATATTAAAAAAAATCACATTGTAGGGTGCCAATGATTTTTGATTTCAGATGCTTCCAATGACACGTTTTTGTAATTTTTATGTTCTGTTTGTTTAAACTGCAATAAAAATTATAATTATTGGTTGGGGTTGGTTTCTGCGATCACTGGGAGGGTGTGTCTTCAGAGTTCAATTGGGACTCTCCGAGCTCAGTGAGAAAGTCCAAGTCGCTGCTGCTAGGAAGCCCTGTGAAGCTGAATTTGGAGGACACCTTCACCCACTGGTCTCGATTGGCTTTTACCTGCTGGTACAGAGGTTCTGCCAGAGGGAAGATGTCCATCAGGAGCCTGGAGAGAGAAGAGAAAGTCACAGAGATGCACAGAGTAGAAACAGGCCCCTCATCCCATCAGATCACCCCTGACCTTTTGGCCCACTATGTCTGCCCGCATTAAGACCACATCCAAAATTCCGGAGGAACTCAACGCATCAGGCCGCATCTACGGAGAGGAATAAACAGTTGATGTTTTGGGCTGAGGCCCTTCATCAGGCCTGGAAAGGAAGGGCGAGGAAACCAGAGTAAGAAGTTTGGGGGGAGGGGAAGGAGGACAAGCTAGAAAGTGATGGGTGAAGCCAGGCGGGTGGGAGAGGTGGATGAAGTAAGAAGCTTGGAGGTGATAGGTGGAAAAGGTAAAGGGCTGGGGAAGAAGGAATCTGATAGGAGAGGAGAGAGGACCACGGGAGAAAGGGAAGGGGAAAGGGGCACGAGGAGGAGGTGATAGGCAGGTGAGACGAGTTAAGGTGGGGGAGGCCAGAGTGGGGTACTGAAGAAGAGGGAAGGGGAAGAGGGAAAGAAATTACCGGAAGTTGGAGAAATCGATGTTCATGCCATCGGATTAGAGTCTACCCAGACGGAATATGAGGCGCTGCCCCTCCAACCGGTGTGAGCTCAGCATGGCCGTAGGGAAGGCCATGAACCAATATGTCGGAATGGGAACAGGGAGTGGAATTAAAATGGGTGGCCAAGGGAAATTCTGCATTTTGCAGGTGGAGCAAAGGTGCTTTTGTGTACTGCTCTGGACTTCCCAGAGCAATCTCTTCCATATCTTATTACTTAAGTGTCTGTCTGACTCTTGAACATTTGTTTATATCTGCTTCCTCATCATTTGGCTTTTCTTTTCTGCTGCATCAATGTACAAATCTATGGAACGATCTGTATGGATGGTCCATTGCTGTCCGGTAAGATGGTGGCATGTTTGCACACAGCAGCCAACCAAAGGTATTTGGTTAAATGTGTGTGTTTTTTAAACAATCACAAAGCAATTCTACTCCGAGTCCTGCAGGGCTTCCCCATCAGTGAGCTGCTGGTTGAGGGGTCAAAGGGGCCGGGAGGGGTGTCGGAGGAGGAGCTGGCCGGGAGGTCAGAGGAGTTGGGGTTTGTGTTTGAAGGAGCTGATCCGGCTGCAGACCGTGCTGCTGCCCACTACTCGGGAGATTCGGAGTCAGTGCACAAAGGCGGCACGCAGAACAACCGTGGGAGATTGTCTCTGACAGTCCACTGGCAATCGCAAGACTCTGTTGGGCAGTGATAAAGTAAGCTTCCACAGGCCTGTCACGTTTGTCTGCTGGGAGCTGTGTAGCCTCGGCTGCAGCGAGGACCAGGCCTCAAGCCGTAGGCTGACCTGCTGCTGCTGCAGACCGGGTGAGGAGACAGCGGAGGCGTCCATGCTCGGCTGGGAGCTGGCCCGTCCCACCGGTGCTGCCCTCCTGTGGTCAAGTGATGGAATGGCAGGCTGCTGGATTGTGTGCGACTGCACATTACCGGGAGACTGTACCATCAACTGTGGGACATGTTGCTCAGGGTCTCGGGCTATATATATGCTTTTTGTGTGAATATGCTTCTTTGCTCGCTATTTTGAATATGCTGTTTTCTATGTTTCACATCTTGGCTGCAGAGGAACGCCGTTTCATTCGCTGTATTTATGTGTGGTTGAATGATAATTAAATTTGATTTGATTTGATTTTGACAGAAAAACTTTTCACTGTATACGGACATAAGTACTAGGAGCAGGGATTGGCCATCTGGCCTGTCAAGTGTGTCTGCCATTCAATACGGGATCATGGCTGATCTGGCCATTGCTGAGCTCGTCCTTCCCTTTCTCCCATGGTTCACTTTCCTCTCCAATCAAATTCCCTCCTCTTCAGCCATTTACCTTTACCAACTATCACCTCCAAGCTTCTCACTTCATCCCTCCTCTCACCTATCAGCAGCCAGCTTGTGCTCCTCCCTGTCCTTTCATCTTCATATTCTGGTTTCTGTCCCCTTCCTTTCCAGTCCTGGTGAAGGGTCTCGGCCGGAGAAGTGGACTGTTCATTCCCCTCCATAAAATGCTGTTTCTCCTTATCCATTCTTCTTTCTCCATTCTGGTTTCCCTCTCACCCCTTCCCTTCTCCTCACCTGCCCAACACCATCCTCTTGGTGCCCCTCCTCCTTCCCTTTCTCCCATGGTCCACTCGGTTCTCCTATTAGATTCCTTTTTCTTCAACCCTATCCCTCTTCCACCTATCACTTCCCAGCTTCTTACTTCATCTCCCTCCCAGCTTCCCCCTCACTTACTCTTGCCTATCACCTGGCAGCTTGTGCTCCTCCCCTTCCCCCACCTTCTTACTCCGGCATCTTCCCACTCCCTATTTATTCACCTCCATAGACGCTGCCTGGCCTGCTGAGTCCCTCCAGCATTTGTGTGTTGCTCTGGATTTCCAGCACCTGCAGAATCTCTTGTGTTTATAGTTCCCAGCCTCTCTACTGAGTGGCTGGCCCTTGTATGCAAGTAGGCCATTCACCATCTTTACCAGCCTATCCACTTGTGCAGCCATATTCAGGGAGCTATGGTCTTTCACTCCAAGATCCCTCTGCGCCATTGCCTGGATTCTACTGGAGAGGAGGAGGATGAGAGGCAGCTAGAGAGTAGGAGGTGTACAAGATGATAATTGGCATAGGTAGATCGGTTAGGCAGAGAATTTTTCGCAGCGCAGTAATATTTAGTACAAGGGGACATAATGTTAAGGAGATCAGAGGAAAGTATGGGGAGGATGTCAAAGATAGGTTTCATACACAGCGAGTGGTGAGTGTGAAGAACATGCATCCATGGATGGTGGCAGAAGGAGATACATTAGGGACATTTAACAGACTCTTAGATAGGCACATGGATGATAGAAAAATGGAGGCTCATGTGGGAGGGAAGGGTTAGATTGATGTTAGAGTTGGTTAAAAGGTTGACACAGCATTGTGGGTTGTAGGGCCTGCCCTGTTCAGTAATTTCAGTCTTCTACGTGTTACGTTTTATATCTGGTTCTCAGTCACTGGCCATTAAGTGGAATGAGTGAGTTCTGGTCCCTGAGGGTCCCATCTCTCTTCTCTTTCTGGAGACATTTAAAGTAGCCAACATGTCCGTTTTAAAGTCATAGAGTGCTACAGCACAGAAACAGGCCCTTTAGCCCATCGAGTCCATAATGAATTATTATTCTGCCTATCCCATCATCCTATACCCAGACCATAACCCTCCTATCCATGTACCTATCCAAACTTTTCTTAAACATTGAAATCAAACCTGTATCCACCACTTCTGCTGGCAGCTCGTTCTACACTCTCACCACCCTCTGTGAAGAAGTTGCCCCTCGGGTTCTTATTAAATATTTCACCTTTCCCCCTTAACCTATGACCTCTAGTACTAGTCTCACCCAACATCAATGGAAAAAGCCTGCTTGCATTTACCCTAACTATACCCCTCATAATTTTGTATACTTCTATCAAATCTCCCCTCATTCTCCTATGCTCTAGAATTAAAATCCTAACCTATCCAACCTTTCCCTTTAACTTAGCAATATGGCAACATTCTTGTAAATTTTCTCTGTATTCTTTCAATGTTATTGTTAGCTTTAACACAAAATACTCTGCAGGTGCTGGGGTCAAAGCAACACACACAACACGCTGGAGGAACTCAGCAAGGAACGAACAGTCTTGACGAAGGGTCTCAGCCTGAAACGTTGACTGTTCGTTTCCACGGATGTTGCCCGACCTGCTGAGTTCCTCCAGCATGTTGTGCATGTTATTGTTATCTTTCCTGTAGGTAGGTGACCAGAATTGCACAAAATAATCAACAATATCTTAGACCATAAGATATAGCAGCAGAATTAAGCCATTTGGCCCATAGAGTCTGCTCCACCATATCACCTGGGCTGATCCAATTTTCCTCTCATCCCCAATCTCCTGCCTTCTCCCCATATCCCTTCATGCCCTGACCAATCAAGAATCTATCAACCTCTGCCTTAAATATACATAAAGACTTCTCCTCCACAGCTGCCTGTAGCAAAGAGTTCCATAGATTCACCACTCTCTGGCTAAAGAAATTCCTCTTCATCTTCATTCTAAAAGGACGGCCCTCTATTTTAAGGCTGTGACTCTATCAAGGCCTTTCACCATTCCATAGGTTTCAATGAGGTCACATCTCATTCTTCTGAATTCTAGTGTATACAGGCCCAGAGTAATCCAACATTCTTCATATGACAAGCCATTCAATCTTGGAAACATTTTCATGAACTTCTTTTGAAACCACTCCAGTTTCAGCACATCCTTTCAAAGGACCCAAAACTGCTCAGAATACTCCAAGAGAGGCCTCACCAGTGCTTTATAAAGTCTCAACATTACATCCTTGCTTTTATATTCTAGTCCTCTTGAAATGAATGCTAACATTGCATTTGCCTTCCTCATCATTGACTCAACCTGCAAATTAACCTTTAGGGAATCCTGCACAAGGACTCCCAAATCCCTTTGCACTTTAGATTTTTGTATTTTCTCTCCATTAAGCAGTCTCATGTGTAGCACCTTGTCAAAGGACTTCTGAAAATCCAAGTGCACAACGTCAACCGATTCTCCTTTGTCTATCCTGCTTGTTATTTCTTCAAAGAATTCCAACAGATTTGTCAGGCAAGATTTTCCCTTGAGAAAACCATGCTGACTATGTCCTATTTTATCAGTGCCTCCAAGTACCCTGAGACCTCATCCTTAATAATTGACTCCAACATCTTCCCAACCACCGAGGTCAGACTAACTGGCCTATAGTTTCTTTTCTTCTGCCTCTCTCCCTCCTTGAAGGGTGGAGTGATATTTGCAATTTTCCAGTTTTGTGGAACCATTCCAGAATCTAGTGATTCTTGAAAGATCATTACTAATGCCTCCACAATCTCTTCATCCACCTTTTTCAGAACTCTGAGGTGTACACCATCTGGTCCAGGTGACTTATCTACCTTCAGATCCCCAAGAACCTTCTCCCTAGTAATGGTAACTTCACAAACTTCATGACCAGTGACCCCTGGAACTTCCACCATACTGCTCGTGTCTTCCCCAGTGAAGACTGATGCAAAATACTTATTCAGTTCAACAGCCATTTCCTTGTCCTCCATTACTTCCTGTCCAGCATCATTTTCCAGTGATCCAATATCTACTCTCACCCCTCATTTAAACTTTATGTATCTGAAGAAACTTTTGGTATCCTCTTTAATATTATTGGCTAGCTTACTTTTGTATTCAATCTTTACCTTCCTAATGACTTTTTAGTTGCCTTCTTTTGGTTGTTAAAAGCTTCCCAATCCCCTAACTTCCCACTCATTTTTGCTCTATTGTGTGCCCTCTCTTTGGCTTTTATGTTGGCTTTGACTTCTCTTGTTAGCCACGGTTGTGCCATCTTGCCTTTAGAAGACTTCTTACTCTTTAGGACGTATATATATCCTGTGCCTTTGAATTGCTTCCAGAAATTCCAGCCATTGCTGTTCTGCCATCATCCCTGCCAGTGTTCTTTTCCAATCAATTCTGGCCAACTCCTCTCTCATACCTCTGTAATTCCCTTTACTCCACTGTAAAGCTGATGCATCTGACTATCTAACTTTAGCCTCTTCTCAAATTTCAGGGTGAATTCAATCATATTATGATCACTTTCTCCTAAGAGTTCTTTTACCTTAAGCTCTCTAATCAATTGTGGATCATTGCACAGCACCCAGTCCAGAGTAATAGATCCCCTAGTGGGCTCTCTTTCACGAGGTGCTCTAAAAAGCCACCTCATAGGCACTCTGGAAATTCCCCCTCCTGGAATCCAGTACCAATCTGATTTTCCCAATCTACCTGCATATTGAAGTCACCCATGACAATTGTAACATTGCCCTTTCAGCAAGCATTTTCTATATCCCGTTGTAATTTGTAGGCCAAATCCTTACTACTGTTTGGGGGTCTGAATACCACTCCTTTGCAGTTCCTTAGCTCTATCCACAACGATTCAACACCCTCTGACCCTATGTCACCTCTTTCCAATGATTTGATTTTGTTTTTTACCAGCAGAGCAACGCCGTCCCTCTGCCTCCTGCCGGTCCTTTCGATACAATATGCATCCTTGGACATTAAGCTCCCAGCTATAATCTCCTTTCAGCCATGATTCAGTGATACCTACAACATCACACCTGCCAATCTGTAACTGTGCTACAAGTTCATCTACCTTATTCCATATACTGCGCATTCAAACACAACGCCTCCAATCCTGTATTCACCCTTTTCGATTCTGTCTGACATTTACATTGGAACTCATCCTGTTGACTGCAGAGTTGCCCTGTCAACAGCCTCTCTTTGTAAACAAGCGACTTCATCTTCAGCACTATTATCCACCTTTCCTATGATTCTTCCTGCATTGAAATATGTGCAGCTCAGGACACGAGTCACACCGTGCTCAACCTTTGTCTGAGGTCTTACCAACATTTCCTCCACAATCTTTCCACTAACTGTTCTGGCACTCTGGTTCCCATCCCCCTGCAACTCTTGTTTAAACTCCACTGTGCAGCATTAACAAACCTTCCCATTTGGATATTAGTCAGGTGCAGACTCAATGATCCAAAAATTTTATGCCCTCCCTCCTACACCAACTCTTTAGCCACGTATTAAATGTACGATCTTCCTATTTCTGGCCTCACTAGCACGTGGCATGGGCAGCAATCCTGGGATCAGAGCCCTGGAACCCTGCCCTTTAACTTCCACCTATCTCTCTGAACTCCTTTTGTAGAACCTCGTCAGGCGTCCTACCCGTGTCATTGGTACCCACGTGGGCCATGACTTCTGGGTGTTCATCCTCGATCCGAGATATCCTGGACCCTGGCACCCGGGAAGCCCACAGAACCTCCTGTCAATTCGCCTAACTAACAAATACCCTGTCACCACAGCATGCCTCCTCTCCCACCTTCCCTCCTGAGTCACAGAGGCTGACTCAGTGTCAGAGACCCAACCACTGTGACTTTCCACTGTTAGTTCATTCCCCTCCAACAGTATCCAAAGTGATAAACCTGCTGTGGAGGGATTTGGCCCCGGGGTACTCTGCACTGGCTCCTTAACTGCTTTCCCCTTGCTGACTGTCACCCCATTTCCTGTGTCCTGCACTTTAGGTGTAACTACCTCTCTATATGTCCTATCTTTCACCCCCTCAGCCTACCGACTGATCCAGTTCCAGCTCCAGCTCCCCAATGTGGATTGTTAGAAGCTGCAGCCGGATGCACCTCTCACGGTTTGTAGTTGTCAGAGACACTGGAGGTCTCCCTGCTCTCCCACATCCCACAAGGGGAGCATTCCACTGCCCTGCCTGTCACCTTGCTGAGTAACAAAGAGAATGAAAAACATGAACTTTTCTTTTCCTTTGCTTTCTCTGACTGACCTCTTGCTAATCAATCCCAAATGCCATTTGGTTGCTGGTCAAAGCTCCTTTCCGTTGTAGGGACCCACTGCTGCCCTTTCTCCCCGGACTGAAGTCCCCTCCTCGCAAATCTTCTGATGTCCTGATTGGCCACTGGACAAAGTTCTTATACGTTCAAAATAACATCCGAACTCCTCAAGGTTCAAAGTACATTTATTATCAATGCATGTGTACTTTATACAGCCTTAGAACCATAGAAAACCTACAGCACAAAACAGGCCGTTCAGCCCACAAAGCTGTGCCAAACATGTCCTTACCTTAGAAATTACCTAGGCTTACCCATAGCCCTCTATTTTTCTGAGCTCCATGTACCTATCCAGGAGTCTCTTAAAAGCCCCTATTGTATCCGGCTCCACCACCGTCACTGGCAGCCCATTCCACACACTCACCACTCTCTGCGTAAAAAACTTACCCCTGACATCCCCTCTGTACTCAGTGCTCTGCTTAATGAAGGCCAACATGCCAAAAGCTTTCTTTATGACTCTATTTACTTGTGTCACCACTTTCAAGGAATTATGGATCTGTATTCCGAGATGGCAAGGTGGAGATACATCTCTACCAAAGTGCTCCTTCCCTCTGCTTGCCAGGTCCCCCTTGGGCAAGGTGTAACACCCACTTAGCCCCTTATTCATGGTCACATGAAGCCATGGGCGCAGGTGGTGGATGGTCGTATGAGCAGCTGTTGCATATCACAAGTTCTGGTTATATGACCACTGAAGGGTATTGATAACGGCTGGGATCACCTACCTTGTAAACACACTGCCCAGAAGAAGGCAATGGAAAATGGGTTCTGTAGAAAAATTTGCCAAGAACAATCATGGTCATGGAAAGAACATGATTGCCAACATCATACAATAGGGGATTTTTAAAATATATATATAAATGCAATCGTGAACAATAGCCAGATCAGAAATGCTGATCAAGTCAACTAGTTCCCAAAGAGAACTCTGATAGGCCAGTCAGATGGTTCACTGCTGCTCAGCGATAGAACACAAAAAAATCATATGTACAATTAAGAAACATTAAAAAAATAGTAGAAATACTGGAGTCATGATGAAGTCTGCTGGAGGGAGACATTTATACACATGCTGTCCTCCGTAATTCAGAGAGACTGAAGGATGACAACTGAACAGTCCCAGATCCTCCTGTTCTACCACAACCCTCCGTGTCCTTCCGCTTGCTGTGTAACTCCTGCCCTGGTTTGTTCTCCCATATTGCTACATCTCTCACTTGTCTGCATTCAATTCCATCTGCTATTCTTACAGCTGGTCCAGACACTTGCCCTCGGTACCACCATTGATGGCGAGGGTGATCACAGTCCAGTTGCCGTTGACTTTTGCTGGTTAATGGTAACCTGGTTATGAGAGTGAATTCTTGTACTTACTTGTAAGTTGGCATGCAAATATGTTCCATGAAATTGATCTGGAGATCAGGAACATAGGCCTTCTCTCGGTCCATCATCTCTAACGGACGGTTCCCCATTGCCTTCTCCTGCAAACGGGTCATGAAAGGAAAGAGGTCAGATATCTGTAGAGGCAGCCAGGGTCTTGGCCTGACTACTCTTGTCACTATTGGACCGCAAGAGGAATCACTGACCAAGAAGTCAGACGTTCCCCCCAGTCGAACTGCACAGTCGCAGGCACCGTGGTAGAGCAGCAGTTAGCGCAATGCAATTGCAGCTCCGGGCAGAGTTTGGAGTTCATTCTGACGCTGTCTCTAAGAAGTTTTTAACGTCCTTCCCGTGTGTACATATGTTTCCTCCGGGTGCTCCGGTTTCCTCACAGTCCAAAGGTGTAACGGTTAGTGGATTAATTAGTCATTGTAAATTGTCCTTTGACTAGGCTGCGTTAAATTGGTGAGTTGCTGGGTGGTGTGGCTTGTTGGGCCAGAAGGGTCTGTTACGCACTGCGCCTCTAAATAAAATAAAATATATCCGCCAGGGAAACACTTTATAGCACCAGCACTGAGGGCTTGATTCTCGCTGCTGTCTGTGAGGAGTTTATACATTCAGCTCATGATCACGTGGGTTTCCACTGAGCGTTCTGGTTTCCTCCCACAGTCCAAAGACATATGGGTTAGGGTTAGTCAGTCGTGGACACTGGCAATGTGGCGACACTTGTGGGCTGCCTCCAGCCTATCCTTGCATTGTGTTGATGCAAACAAGGCATTTCATGAGACCCAAGAGATTCTGCTGATGCTGGAAATCCAGAACAACACACACAAAATGCTGGAGGCACTCGGCAGGTCAGGCAGCGTCTATGGAGAGGAATAAACAGTCAAAGTTTCGGACCAAGACCCTCCATCAGGGATTTAATAAGACTCTGAACATCAACTTTTTCACCCAGTGGGTGGTGAGTCTACGGAAGTGGTTGAGGCAGGTACAATAACAACATTGAAAAGACTCTTGGACAGGTACTTGCTGTAGGTAGGAAAGTTTTTGAGGGATATGGGCTAAATGCAAGCAAGCATTTGGTTTCCTCTACCAAATGGCAGTGTGTTAGCTTAGCTTAACGTCCAATGATATTATAGCAACAGTTGTAAAGATAAGGTTCAAAACCCGTTACTGTCTGTAAGGAGTTTGTATGTTCTCCCTGAGACCACTTGGATTTGTACTGGGAGCTTCGATTTCCTCCCACATTCCAAAGACACATGGGTTAGGGTTAGTGAATTGTACGTATTCTATGTTGGCACCTGGAGTGTGGCAAGACTTGTGGGCTATCCCCAGCAGGTTCCTCAGGCGGAACCACTCTACCAGCAGGTCAAAGTGAATTGAGACCAGTGAATCCCCCAAACTCACTTTCACAGAACTTCCCAGCAGCAGGTGCTGATGAAGGGTCTCATCCTGAAGAACTCTTTATTCCTGTCCATAGACACTGCCTGACCTGCAGAGTTCATCCAGCATTTTGTGTGTGCTCCACTGTACGTTTCAATGTTTTGATGTACACGTGACAAGGTTAACAGCCACCTACTTTCCCGTCAGAGAGCACAGAAGAGTCCCAACAGAAATAAACCTTAAAACGCATGAATGTGAGAAGAGAAACAAACATTTTCTAGTGTTAACTCACCAAATCTCCTTGTGAAAAGAATTCCTTATAAATCAACTCCTAGAGAAAGGAAAAGAAGAGGAATGTTCGAATGAGTAGACCTTCTGAGGAGCAAGCATCAATTAGAGCGAATCAAAAATTAGCTAGCAAAGCACAAAAGGAATGGAGGCAAAGCATGAAGCATCTTGGGTATTGCATTATTTGAATAGGGGCCATCTGATTCGTTAACCCTTATCTACAAATTTGAATGGAATGTCTTATCTCTGGTATAAGAAGAGCAGAGCACATTGGCTCGCTATCTTTCTCTCTTTGCTTTCTCCTGCTGTCTCTGCAAGACTCTCTCTACTCTGTTTCCAATTCTTCTGTTCTCCTAGCTCTTAATAAAACCATTGTGAAACAAGATTTTTGTCTCATTCTTGACTTTCAAAAGAACCTCGGATCAAAAACATCCGAATTCAACACCCATGAACAGGCAGATGGGATTAGGCAGTGTCCAGTTCTAGTCACCGCATTTCTGGAAAGTTGGGAAGATCCTGGAGAGCATGTGGGAGAGACTTAGCGGAATAGTTCGGGAAGCAAAGGTATGCAGCTTAACGTGTGGAACTTGGAGAAGTGAGGATTGTTCCCTCATTGGAACAGATGGGATGTGGAAGATGAGAATTATTTCAGAGAGGAGAGAGGGTATTTCTATTAGCTTCCCCAAGAACTTGAAGACAACAGTTAAGCCTCTCAGCCTCCTCTGCTCCACGGAATAAAGCCTCAGCCTATTGTATAGTACTTCTTTGTTGGCGCGTGGCCAAGTGGTTAAGGCATTCGTCTAGTGATCCGAAGGTCGCTAGTTCGAGCCTTGGCTGAGGCTGCATGTGTGTCCTTCAGCAAGGCACTTAACCACACATTGCTCTGCGATGACACCGGTGCCAAGCTGTATGGGTCCTAGTGTCTTTCCCTTGGACAACATCGGTGGCGTGGAGAAGGGAGACTTGCAGCTTGGGCAACTGCCGGTCTCCCATAAAAAAAACCTTGCCCAGGCTTGCGCCCTGGAAACTTTCCAAGGTGTAAATCTATGGCCTATCGAGACTAACGGAGGCCCACTACCACCAGTATTTCTTTATTTTTCTGCAAATGCTTGCAAGAAAATGAACCTCAAGGTATATGGTAACACAAACGTACTTTGATAATACACTTTGACTTTGGTTTTTGAATCTGAATCGGGATCAGACTGTGAACCTGAACCGAGTCCGTTAGTGGTACAGATGTTACGGCCTGACACTCACCGCGGTTTTGATGGTGGTTTTCCATCCTTTGGTCTGGTCATTGAGGTCACAGGTTGTCATCATCAGATTCAAGAGGAGAGTGTGATGGTTCTCGTTCTCTTTGTTGTAAGCTGGCGTGAAACACAAGAGGTTTGTCAGAAAGATCCCAGTTCGAGCCAGGAGAGGGTGGATGGGACCACCATGTGCTGTTGAAAGTATCCTGACAGGTACAACGAAACACTTACTGGCAGCAGTATCACAGGTATAGCATCAGGTAAGCAACATTCATACGGAAAAGAAAAAGAAATTAAACATAAATTACTTATTGTATTTCTAGATAGCCGCAAACTGGCCCCTTTCAGCCCACTCGGCAACCCACTGATTTAACCCCAGCCTAATCACAGGACAATTTACAATGACCAATTAACCTTCCAACCAGTAAGCCCACAGAGTGTGGGAGAAAGCCCATGCATTCCACAAGGAAAGCATACAGACTCCTTACGGAAGAGGTTGGAATTTAACTTCAGACTCCAACAGCCCGAGATGTAATAGTGTCATGTTTAGCCATTGCTCTAATGTATTGCCCTGTTGCATCATGGTCTGGTATGGCGATTTGAATGCACAGGAAGCTATAAGGACTGGTGGACTCCACCAGTACATCACGGGCACTTAACTCCCCACCACCAGTCTGCAAATGCTTGCAAGAAAATGAATCTCAAGGTATATGGTAACACAAACGTACTTTGATAACACACTTTCACTTTGGTTTTTGAATCTGAATCGGGATCAGAATGTGATCTTGATGATCCAAGATGGCGGCGCGACGCAGCTTGCAGCGGCCACTCTGGGACTGATTATCTGTTATTTGTGAAGTGGGGTGCCGTGCGCAATCATAATCGATTGAAAACGGACGTGGAAGCACGGAGAAACATGGGGAAATTCCAGGAAGACCTTCTTTGTTGCTGCTGCTGCTGTGAGGTCCGGGACTCTGCTGGGAAGAACAGGCCCCCAGTCCTTGGGGTCGCATTGCCGATGGCCGTTGGCGGGGCTGTCTTAATACGCTCGGCAGAGGATGGTGCTCGGAGAAGCTGTGCCGGAGGGGATGGTCGTCGGCTCGGAGGTTCAACGGACTCGGACCCACCACCACCTACAGGAGCTTCTGCCCCAAGAAGGCAATGTCCATCATCAATGGTCCCCACCATCTGGGCCACACCACTTTCTCACAGCTCCCATTGGACAGGAGGTACAGAAGCCTGAAGTTCCACACCACCAGGTTCAGGAACAGCTCCTTCCCTTCAACCATTTGGTTCTCGAACTGACCGGTACAACCCCAATCACTATAGTTTAGCATCATGATCACTAGATTGATCACTTTGCTCCAGAATGAACTTACCTTTGTTTTTCAGATTCAGATTCAGTTTATTGTCATTTAGAAACCACAAATGCAACACAGTTTAAAAAATGATACAACGTTCCCCCAGAATGATATCACAAAAGCATATGACAAAACAGACTACACCAGAAAATCCACGTAACGTTTGGCAATCCCCAATCCAGAGTCCGGAGAGGCTGCTGCGTATTAATATCGCGCTACCGTCTTAGCGCGTTCCCCGGAAAGGAGTTCCAAATCCACCAGACAAAACAAGACCAAAAACTAATGCTACAAGACCTGCACAAAACCACATAGTTACAACATATAGTTACAACAGTGCAAACAATAGCATAATTGATAAAAAAACAGACTATGGGCACAGTAAAAATAGTCCAAGATGTTAAAGGACTGTAAGTTCAAAAGAAATCACCACAGTTTCCACAAGTGCCCAGGGTCCCGACAGACTCGCCATCCCACGCCGGCGGCAGAAGGGAATACCCCCACTATGGACTTCCACGGCGCCGCCCGACTCAGCCTCGCAGACGCAGCACACACCGAAAGCGACCTGAGTCCGTCGAAAGGACTCTGAGTCTGTCGAACCTCTGAGCTGACGACCATCCCCTCCGGCACAGCTTCTCCGAGCACCATCCTCTGCCGAGCGTATTAAGACGGCCCCGCCAACGGCCATCGGCAACGTGACCCCGAGGACTGGGGGCCTGTTCTTCCCAGCAGAGTCCCGGACCTCACAGCAGCAGCAGCAACGAAGAAGGTCTTCCTGGAGATTTCCCAATGTTTCTCCGTGCTCCCACGTCCGTTTTCAATCGATTATGATTGCACACAGCACCCCACTTCACAAATAACAGATAATCAGTCCCAGAGTGGCCGCTGCAAGCTGCGTCGCGCCGCCATCTTGGATCATCAATTTTAATTTTAATTGTGCTTTCGCCTTTAAAAATTATTCAAGTTATTTTTTAATGTGAATGCTGATTATCTGATGCTCCATGCCAGTGATGCTGCTGTAACATTTTCATTACACCTGTGCGGACGGCTAGAGGACCATAAGACATGGGAGCAGAAGCCAAGGAAAAGGTGTATAAGGCAGCAAATGTGAGTGGGAAGTTGGATGATTGGGATGCTTCTAAAATCCAACAAAAACCAACTAAACAAGCTATAAGGAAAAGATGAAATATGAGGGCATATTAGTCAATAATATAAACAGGATACCAAAAGTATTTTTCAGTTATTTAAAGAGTAAAAGGGAAGTGAGAGTTGATATTGGACCACCGGAAAATGATGCTGGTGATGTAGTAATGGGGGACAAAGTAATGACAGATGAACTTAATGAGTACTTTGCATCTGACTTCACTGTGGAAGACACTCGCAGTGTGCCAGAGATCCATGAGTGTCAGGGAGCAGGAGTGAGTGCCATTGTTATTACAAAGGAAAAAGTGCTTGGCAAACTCAAAGGTCTTGAGGTGGATAAGTCACCTGGACCAGACGGACTACATCCCAGAGTCCTGAGAGAGGTTGCTGAAAAGATAACGGATGCATTGGTCATGATCTATCAAGAATTACTTGATTCTGGCATGGTCCCAGAGGACTGGAAGATTGCAAATATCACTCCACTCTTTAAGAAGGGCAGAAGGCAAAAGAAAGAAAATTGTAGGCCAGTTTCCTAATGTTAGTGGTTGGGAAAGTGTTGGAGTCTATTATTAAGTATGAGGTTTTGGGGTACTTGGAGACTAATGATAAAACAAGTGGTTTCTATCAAGGGAAATCTTGCCTGACAAATCTGTTTGAGTTCTTCAAGGAAGTTACAAGCAGGGTGGACAAAGGAGAGGCAGTGAATGTCATTTAATTGGATTTTCAGAGGGTGTTTGATAAGGTGCCACACATGAGGCTGCTTAACAAAATAAAATCCTATGGCATTACAGGAAAGATACTGGCATGGATAGAGGAATGGCTGACAGGCAGGAGGCAGTGAGTGAAAATAAGAGACCTTTTCTGATTGGCTGCCGGTGACTAGTGGTGTTCCTGAGGGGTCAGTATTGGGACCACTACTTTTTACATTGTTAGTCAATGATTTAGATACTGGAATCAATAGTTTTGTGGCAAAGTTTGCGGATGATATGAAGATAGGTGGAGGGGTGGGTAGTGCTGAGGAAACAGTGCGATTGCAGCAGGACTTAGACAAATTGGAAGAATGGGCAAAAAAATTGGCAGATGGAATACAGTGTTGGGAAATGTATGATAATGTATTTTGGTAAAAGGAACAACAGTACAGACTATTATTTAAATGGGGAGAAGGTTCAAACATCAGAGGTGCAGAGGGACTCGGAAGTCCTTGTGCAAGACTCCCAGAAGGTTAATTTACAGGTTGTGTCTGTGGTAAAGAAGGCAAATGCAATGTTGGCATTTATTTCAAGAGGAATAGAATATAAAAGCAAGGAGATAATGCTGAGCCTTTATAAGACACTAGTCAGGCTGCACTTGGAGTATTGTTAACAGTTTTGGGCCCCATATCTCAGAAAGGAAGTATTGTCATTGGAGGGAGTCCAGAGGAGGGTCACGAGGATGATTCTGGGAATTAATGGTCAACATATGAGGAGCATTTGGCAGATTTGGGCCTGTACTCACTGGAATTTAGAAGAATGTGAGGAGAATGTTGAAAGGCCTAGATGGAGTGGATATGGAGAAGATGTTTCCAATAGTGGGGGAGTCTAGTGCCAGAGAGCACAGCCTCATGAAAGAGGGATGTCCATTTAGAACAGAGATGAGGAGGAATTTCTTCAGCCAGAGGGAGGTGAATCTGTGGAATTCATTGCCACAGATGGCTGTGGAGGCCAAGTCATTGGGTTTATTTAAAGTGGAGATTGATCAGTTCTCGATTAGTTAGTGTATCAAAGGTTAACGAGAGATGGCAGGAGAATGGGGTTGAGAGAGATAATAAAACAGCCATGATGAAATAGTGGAGAAGACTCAATGGGCTGAATGGCCTAATTCTGCTCCTCTGTCTTAGTGGCTTATGGCAGTCACAGAGAAAGTTTAGCGAGCTTGGTACCTTTAACCATCTCCTGGAGTGCCGGTAAGATCTTGATGTGGTGAGCCATGTCAGTGGCCAAAATAATGTCCCGTATCAAGTCCAGCATCTTCTGGTAGTCCTGCGCCAAGGAACAGAGGAGGTCAGGAGCACTCAGCACAGAGCTACTGGAGTAGGGTGGGGAGAGCACGGTCACCAGGACGGGACAGGATGAGACGGACAGCAGTAGGATGGGGTACTCACCGGAATGGAGTGGGGTACCATGGACACTCCGATGGGATGGTCACCCATGGAGAGGGGAAAGATGAATGCTGGGTTCGTATGGATGTCTGGGGTGGAATGTACACCGGGATGAGATGTACAGGGATAAGATGGTCACCAGGCTGGAATGGACACTGAGTTCAAGTTCAAGTTTGTTGTTGTTCAACTGTACACACGTATACCACCAGACGAAACAACGTTCCTCCGGATCAAGTTGCACAACACAATACATATAACTTACACACATAACACGTAAAGTAACATGTAAATAAAATTAACAAATAATAAGGTGCATTTACGACACAAGTTAAAAGGAAACAGCATTATGCCACTGGCGCTTCAGAAAAGATGAGAGCCAGGTGGTGGCAGAGAGTTCAGTAACCTCACAGCCTGGGGGAAGAAGCTGTTTCCCGTCCTAACTGTCCTTCTCCTAATGCTCCTGCCTGACGGTCAGTGCTCAAAGAGATTATTGGATGAATGGGAGGGACCATTGACTCTGCTAAGAGCCCTGCTTTCACAACAGTCCTGACAGGTGGAAGAGAGACCCCAGCAATCCTCTCAGCAGTCATCGCAAGCCTTTGTAGAGACTTGTGGTCAAAAACCTCGCAATTCCTGTGCCACTCAGTGATACAGCAGGTACGGACACTCGACAGTGCTTCAGGGGTGGGAATGGTCACTCAGTCGGGCTGGGATAGGGACAGGATGGACACGGCGAAAGGATGGACATTGAGGTTGGAGGGACACTGAGTTAGATGCCAGGCACCGTCTGTGTGGAGTTTGTATGTTCCCCCCACGACAGCATAGGCTCTGGTTTCCTCCCACATTCCGAAAGACCGACACTGTCGATGGCTTAATCGGCCATCGTAAATTGTCCCCAGCGTGTGGGTGAAGAGTGGGATCTGGGAGGAAATGACAGGAATGTGGGGAGAATGTGAGTAGTATGGGCTCAGCACTTCATTGGGACTCAACTACCAGACCTAGCGACAATCTCGATGTCCAGGCACACTCATAACATCATTAAAGACCTATCCATCCCCGACACTGTCTGTTCAATGTCCTGCCAGCTGGTAGGAGACACAGAACCATCTTAGCCAAGACAGTAAGACTGAAAAACAGCTTCTTCCCCGGGCTGTTGTTTAGCTGAATCATGCTACACCCCACCTTGCCAATGGCCTTCGTGTATTACGGACTATCAAAGTCACTTGCTGCATGTAAAAATGGGAATTTTTTTTAAAATTAAGCCGTCCTGCATGCATTGTAAATATCTGTTTTGCATGGACTGGAGTAACTCCACAATCTCATTGTCTTGAGCAATGGCAATAAAGTTTGACACACAGAATTGCTGGAGGGACTCAACAGAGTTCTACTGAGTACCGGGGCTGGGGCATTGAGTACTGGGGCTGGGGCACTGAGTACTGGGGCTGGGGCACTGAGTACCGGGGCTGGGGCACTGAGTACAGGGGGTGGGACACTGAGTACCGGGGCTGGGGCACCGAGTACAGGGGCTGGGGCACCGAGTACAGGGGCTGGGACACTGAGTACAGGGGCTGGGGCACTGAGTTCCGGGGCTGGGACACTGAGTACCGGGGCTGGGACACTGAGTACCAGGGCTGGGACACTGAGTACCGGGGCTGGGACACTGAGTTCAGGGGCTGGGGCACCGAGTTCAGGGGCTGGGGCACCGAGTACCGGGGCTGGGACACCGAGTACCGGGGCTGGGGCACCGAGTACAGGGGCTGGGGCACCGAGTACCGGGGCTGGGACACTGAGTACCAGGGCTGGGACACTGAGTACAGGGGCTGGGACACCGAGTTCAGGGGCTGGGGCACCGAGTTCAGGGGCTGGGGCACCGAGTTCAGGGGCTGGGACACTGAGTAAAGGGGCTGGGGCACTGAGTTCAGGGGCTGGGACACCGAGTACAGGGGCTGGGACACCGAGTACCGGGGCTGGGACACTGAGTTCAGGGGCTGGGACACTGAGTACATGGGCTGGGACACCGAGTACCGGGGCTGGGGCACCGAGTACAGGGGCTGGGACAACGAGTACCGGGGCTGGGACACTGAGTTCAGGGGCTGGGGCACCGAGTTCAGGGGCTGGGACACTGAGTACAGGGGCTGGGGCACCGGGTTCAGGGGCTGGGACACTGAGTACAGGGGCTGGGGCACTGAGTTCAGGGGCTGGGACACTGAGTTCAGGGGCTGGGACACTGAGTTCAGGGGCTGGGGCACCGAGTACAGGGGCTGGGACACTGAGTTCAGGGGCTGGGGCACTGAGTACAGGGGCTGGGGCACTGAGTACAGGGGCTGGGACACTGAGTTCAGGGGCTGGGACACTGAGTTCAGGGGCTGGGGCACCGAGTACCGGGGCTGGGACAACGAGTACCGGGGCTGGGACACTGAGTACCGGGGCTGGGGCACTGAGTTCAGGGGCTGGGACACTGAGTACAGGGGCTGGGACACTGAGTACAGGGGCTGGGACACTGAGTTCAGGGGCTGGGACACCGAGTACCGGGGCTGGGGCACCGAGTACAGGGGCTGGGGCACCGAGTTCAGGGGCTGGGGCACCGAGTTCAGGGGCTGGGACACTGAGTACAGGGGCTGGGGCATTGAGTACAGGGGCTGGGGCACCGAGTACAGGGGCTGGGGCACCGAGTACCGGGGCTGGGGCACTGAGTACAGGGGCTGGGGCACCGAGTTCAGGGGCTGGGGCACCGAGTACCGGGGCTGGGGCACCGAGTACAGGGGCTGGGACACCGAGTACAGGGGCTGGGGCACCGAGTACAGGGGCTGGGACACCGAGTACAGGGGCTGGGGCACCGAGTACAGGGGCTGGGGCACCGAGTACCGGGGCTGGGACACCGAGTACAGGGGCTGGGACACCGAGTACAGGGGCTGGGGCACCGAGTACCGGGGCTGGGGCACCGAGTTCAGGGGCTGGGGCACCGAGTACAGGGGCTGGGGCACTGAGTACAGGGGCTGGGGCACTGAGTACCGGGGCTGGGGCACTGAGTACCGGGGCTGGGACACCGAGTACAGGGGCTGGGGCACCGAGTACCGGGGCTGGGGCACCGAGTTCAGGGGCTGGGACACCGAGTACAGGGGCTGGGGCACCGAGTACAGGGGCTGGGGCACTGAGTACCGGGGCTGGGGCATCGAGTACAGGGGCTGGGGCACCGAGTACAGGGGCTGGGACACTGAGTACAGGGGCTGGGACACCGAGTACAGGGGCTGGGACACTGAGTACCGGGGCTGGGACACCGAGTACAGGGGCTGGGACACTGAGTACCGGGGCTGGGACACCGAGTACAGGGGCTGGGACACTGAGTACCGGGGCTGGGGCACTGAGTTCAGGGGCTGGGGCACTGAGTTCAGGGGCTGGGGCACTGAGTACCGGGGCTGGGACACTGAGTACCGGGGCTGGGACACTGAGTACAGGGGCTGGGACACTGAGTACCGGGGCTGGGGCACTGAGTACCGGGGCTGGGGCACTGAGTACCGGGGCTGGGGCACTGAGTACAGGGGCTGGGACACTGAGTACCGGGGCTGGGACACTGAGTACAGGGGCTGGGACACTGAGTACCGGGGCTGGGGCACTGAGTACAGGGGCTGGGGCACGGAGTACAGGGGCTGGGACACCGAGTTCCGGGGCTGGGGCACCGAGTACAGGGGCTGGGACACTGAGTACAGGGGCTGGGGCACTGAGTACAGGGGCTGGGACACTGAGTACCGGGGCTGGGGCACTGAGTACAGGGGCTGGGACACTGAGTACCGGGGCTGGGGCACTGAGTACAGGGGCTGGGACACTGAGTACAGGGGCTGGGACACTGAGTACCGGGGCTGGGGCACTGAGTACAGGGGCTGGGACACCGAGTACCGGGGCTGGGACACCGAGTACCGGGGCTGGGACACCGAGTACCGGGGCTGGGGCACCGAGTACCGGGGCTGGGGCACCGAGTACCGGGGCTGGGACACGGAGTACAGGGGCTGGGACACTGAGTACAGGGGCTGGGGCACCGAGTACAGGGGCTGGGACACTGAGTACCGGGGCTGGGACACGGAGTACAGGGGCTGGGGCACCGAGTTCAGGGGCTGGGGCACCGAGTACAGGGGCTGGGACACTGAGTACAGGGGCTGGGGCACCGAGTACAGGGGCTGGGACACTGAGTACAGGGGCTGGGGCACCGAGTACAGGGGCTGGGACACTGAGTACCGGGGCTGGGGCACCGAGTACAGGGGCTGGGACACTGAGTACAGGGGCTGGGGCACCGAGTACAGGGGCTGGGACACTGAGTACAGGGGCTGGGGCACCGAGTTCAGGGGCTGGGGCACCGAGTACCGGGGCTGGGACACCGAGTTCAGGGGCTGGGGCACTGAGTACCGGGGCTGGGACACGGAGTACAGTGGCTGGGACACTGAGTACAGGGGCTGGGGCACCGAGTACAGGGGCTGGGACACCGAGTACCGGGGCTGGGACACGGAGTACAGGGGCTGGGACACTGAGTACCGGGGCTGGGACACCGAGTACCGGGGCTGGGACACCGAGTACCGGGGCTGGGGCACCGAGTACAGGGGCTGGGACACCGAGTACAGGGGCTGGGACACCGAGTACCGGGTCTGGGACACGGAGTACAGGGGCTGGGGCACCGAGTACCGGGGCTGGGGCACCGTGTACCGGGGCTGGGGCACCGAGTACCGGGGCTGGGGCACCGAGTTCAGGGGCTGGGACACCGAGTACAGGGGCTGGGACACCGAGTACCGGGGCTGGGGCACCGAGTACAGTGGCTGGGACACCGAGTACAGGGGCTGGGGCACCGAGTACCGGGGCTGGGGCACTGAGTTCAGGGGCTGGGACACCGAGTACTGGGGCTGGGGCACCGAGTACAGGGGCTGGGGCACCGAGTTCAGGGGCTGGGGCACCGAGTACCGGGGCTGGGACACCGAGTACCGGGGCTGGGGCACTGTGTTCAGGGGCTGGGGCACCGAGTTCAGGGGCTGGGACACTGAGTTCAGGGGCTGGGACACTGTGTTCAGGGGCTGGGACACTGAGTACAGGGGCTGGGACACTGAGTTCAGGGGCTGGGGCACCGAGTTCAGGGGCTGGGACACCGAGTACAGGGGCTGGGGCACTGAGTACCGGGGCTGGGGCACCGAGTACCGGGGCTGGGACACCGAGTACCGGGGCTGGGGCACTGAGTACAGGGGCTGGGACACCGAGTTCAGGGGCTGGGGCACCGAGTACCGGGGCTGGGACACCGAGTACCGGGGCTGGGGCACCGAGTACCGGGGCTGGGGCACTGAGTACCGGGGCTGGGGCACTGAGTACAGGGGCTGGGACACCGAGTTCAGGGGCTGGGACACCGAGTACAGGGGCTGGGGCACTGAGTACAGGGGCTGGGACACCGAGTACAGGGGCTGGGGCACTGAGTACAGGGGCTGGGACACTGAGTACCGGGGCTGGGGCACTGAGTACAGGGGCTGGGACACTGAGTACCGGGGTTGGGACACTGAGTACCGGGGCTGGGACACTGAGTACCGGGGCTGGGACACCGAGTACAGGGGCTGGGGCACTGAGTACAGGGGCTGGGACACTGAGTACAGGGGCTGGGGCACTGAGTACCGGGGCTGGGACACTGAGTTCAGGGGCTGGGGCACTGAGTACCAGGGCTGGGGCACTGAGTTCAGGGGCTGGGGCACTGAGTACCTGGGCTGGGGCACTGAGTACCGAGGCTGGGGCATTACGTTGCACCTCTACAAGACTCGGCTGAGGCTGCACACTGATTACTGAGCTCAGTCTAGGCCACTCTGCTATGGAAAGATGTCATTAAGCTGGAAAGCGTGCAAAAGAGACTTACAAGGATGTTGCTAGGACATGGGGAACTGAGACATGGAGAGAGGTTGAACAGATTCTGACTTCTATCAGTATCTAGGTGAATGAGGGGTGATTTTATAAAGGTGAATTAAATCATGACGGGCATAGGTGAATGCACACAGCCCTTTGCCCAGGGTTTGGAAGTCAAGAACTCGAGGGCACAGGTTTAAGGTGAGAAGGCAAAGATTTAACAGGGACCTGAGGGGTAACATTTTCACCCAGAGGGATGTCCATACATGGAATGAGCTGCCAGAGAAAGTGACTGAGACAGGTACATTAACGTTATATAAAAGACAGTTGGGCAGGTATATGGATAGGAAAGGTTAGCTTTGTTGCAGCAGCTATCATCTGAGTGCACATACTCGGAATGGTGATCTTAAAGCCTCAGTGAAGAGATCCCTTTACTTATCTGGGCAGTACTCTATCACGAGCGGTGAACATAGATGCAGAGATCAGCAACAGAATTGCCAAAGCCAGTGCCGCCTTTGGGAGACTCCGTGAGAATGTATGGGAGCGGAGAGGACTCAGCCTCACCGCCAAGCTGAAGGTCTACCGAGCAGTGGTTCTCACCCCCCTCCTCTATGCCAGCGAGACCTGGACTGTCTACAGCAGACACGTTAAACAGTTCAACCACTTCCACTTGAGCTGCCTCCGCAGACTTCTCCACGTACGATGGCAGGACAAAGTCCCAGACACGGAGGTCCTGGAGCGGGCTAGCACCCACAGCGTCTACACCCTGCTACAGAAAGCCCAAGCCAAATGGGCTGGCCATGTCGTCAGGATGTCTGACAGTCAACTACCAAAACAGCTGCTGTATGGAGAGCTGAGCCAGGGCAAGCGCTCAGTTGGAGGGCAGAAGAAACGTTTCAAAGACTGCCTCAAAGTGTCCCTCAAAGACCTCAACATCAATCCCAGTAGCTGGGAATCGCTTGCTCTGGACCGCCCAACCTGGTGAAGCAGGACCACTAAAGGAGCGTATGCAGCAGAAATCAGACGCACCACAGAGGCTCAGAGGAAACGCGCCGCGCGCAAGGCTCAGAGGAAACGCGCCGCGCGCAAGGCTCAAGCTACCTCCACTTCCACTGCAGCACCTACCCTCATGTGTCCCACATGTGGGCGAGCTTTCAGGGCCCGGATTGGCCTCACCAGTCACCTCCGGACCCACAGTCACAAACCCTCCACCTGACAGAAGTCGTGGTCGTCTTCGACTCCGAAGGACGAACAACAACAACAGTGAAGAGAGACCATTCAGAGAAAGCAAAGGAAAGAGAAGCTCAGCGTTTTCCCTCTCTTTATATCTGCTCAGTGAGGACAGTAGGGACGACAGACAGGGTAGTGAAATGCTCCCCTTGTGGGATGTGGGAAGGCAGGGAGACCTCCAGTGTCTCTGACGACTACAACTGTACACGGTGTGACTAGTATCCTGAGCTGCGTATATTTCAATGTAAGAAATGTCGTAGGAAAGGAGGATAATAGTACTGAAGATGAGGTGGCTGGTTTACAAACAGAGGCAGTATGTAGTGCTGAGGGGCTGTTGACAGGGCAAAGATGCAGTCTACAGGATGAGTTCCAACATAAATGGCAGACAAAATCAAAAGGGGTGAATACAGAACTTATGGTGTTGTTTAATGCGTGCAGCATACAGAATAAGGAAGATGAACACAGCACAGATACAGATTGGCAGGGATGATGTTGTGGGCCTCAGGGAATCAAGGCTGAAAGATTATAGCTGGGAGCTTAATGTCCAAGGAAACACATTGTATCAAAAGAATAGACGGGAGGGCAGAGGGGACGGTGTTGCTCTGTTGGTAAAAAATGAAATCAAATCATTAGAAAGCGGTGACATAGAAGATGTTGGCTCATTGTGGATAGAGCTAAGAAACTGCAAGGGTAAAAAGACCCTGATGGGAGTTGTATACAGACCCCCAAACAGTCAGAAGGACGTGGTCTACAAATTACAATGGGAGATAGAAAACGCATGCCAAAAGGGCAATATTACAATGGTCGCCGGAGATTTCAATATGCAGGTAGATTGGAAAAGCCAGGTTGGTACTGGAACAGGAGGGGGATTTCTAGGGTGCCTACAATATGGCTTTTTAGAGCAGCTTGTGGTTGAGCCCACTGGGGGATCAGCTATTCTGGATGGGGTGTTGTGCAATGAACCAGAATTGATTGAAGAGCTTAAATTAAAAAAATCCTGAGGGTCAAATGATCAAAATATGTTCTCAATTCACCCTGAAATTTGAGGAGAAACTGATGTCTGGTGTATCAATATTACAGCGGAGTAAAGGGAATTACAGAGGCATGAGAGAGGTGTTGGCCAGAATTGTTTGGAAAAGAACACTGGCAGGGCTGATGGCAAAACAGCAATGTCTGGAATTTCTGCAGAAATTAGGAAGGCATTGGATATATACACCCTAAAGAAGAAGAGGAATTCTGAAAGAAAATGGCACAACTGTGGCTAACAAGAGAAGACAAAGCCAACATAAAAGCCAAAGAGAGGACAAATAAAAATTAGTGGGAAGTTGGAGGATTGGGAAGCTTTTAAAAACCAACAGAAGAAGACCAAAAAAGTCATTAAGGTAAAGAAGGAATACAAAAGAAAGCCAGTAAATAATATTAAAGAGGATGCGAAAGATTTCTTCAGATACATGAAGTGTAAAAGAGAGATGAGAGTGGATATCAGACCACTGGAAAACGATGCTGAACAGATAGAAATGGGGGACATGGAACTAGTGGACAAACTGAATATTTTGCATCAGTCTTCACTGTGGAAGACAGTAGCAGTATGGTGGAAGTTCCAGGCATCAGGGGAATGAAGTGTGTGAAGTTACCATAACTAGGGAGAAGGTTCTTGGGAAACTGAAAGGTCTGAAGGTAGATAAATCACCTGGACCAGATGGTGTACACCCCAGGGTTCTGAAGCTGACTGTAGAGGCATTAGTAATGATCTTTCTAGAATCAATAGATTCTGAAATGGTTCCGGAAGACTGGAAAATTGCAAAATCACTCCACTCTTCAAGAAGGGAGAGAGGCAGAAGAAAAGAGACTATAGGCCAATTAGTCTGACCTCTGTGGTTGGGAAGATGTTGGAGTCAATTACTAAGGATGAGGTCTCAGGATACTTGGAGGCACATGATAAAATAGGCCATAGTCAGCATGGTTTCCTCAAGGGAAATTCTTGTTTTACAAATATGTTGGAAGTCTTTGAAGGAACAACAAGCAAGATACACAAAGGAGAATCGTGTGATGTTGCACACTTGGATGTTCAGAAGGCCGTTTACAAGGTGCCACACTTGAGGTTGCTTTACAAGCTACGAGCCCATGGTATTACAAGAAAGATTCTAGCATGGACAAAGCATTGGCTGATTGGCAGGAGGCAGTGAGTGGAAACAAAGGGAATCTTTTCTGATTGGCTGCCGGTGACTAGTGATGTTCCACAGGGGTCTGTGTTGGGAACAATTCTTTTTTACATTAGATGTCAATGATTTGGATAATGGAATTGATGGTTTTGTTGCAAAGTTTGCAGACAATATGAAGATAGGTAGAGGGTCAGGTAGTTTTGAGGAAGTAGAGAGGCTACAAAAGGACAGACAGATTAGGAGAATGGACAAAGAAATTGCAGATGGATTACAGTGTTGGGAAGTGTATGGTCATGTACTTTGGTAGAAGAAATTAAAGGGTTGACTATTTTCTAATGGAGAGAAAATACAAAAGAAATCCGAGGTGCAAAGGGACTTGGGAGTCCTTGTGTAGGATTCTCTAAGGGTTAATTTGTAGGTTGAGTCAGTGATGAAGAAGGCAAATGCAACATTAGCATTCATTTCAAGAGGACTAGAATATAAAAGCAAGATATAATGTTAAGACTTTATAAATATTGGTAGGCCTCACTTGGAGTATGAAGAGCGTTTGATGGCTCTTGGTCTGTACTCATTGGAATTCAGAAGAATGAGATGTGACCTCATTGATACCTATTGAATGGTGAAAAGCCTTGATAGAGTGGATATGGAGAGGATGCTTCCTATGGTGGGAGAGTCGAAGACCAGAGGACACAACCTCAGAATAGATGGGCATCCTTTTTGAATGGAGATGAGGAGGAATTTTTTTAGCCAGAGAGTGGTGAATCTGTGGAATTCTTTGCCACAGGCAGCTGTGGAGGCCAAAGTCTTTATTTATATTTAAGGTGAAGGTTGATAGATTCTTGATTGGTCAGGGCATGAAGGGATATGGGGAGAAGGCAGGAGATTGGGGTACGGAGGAAAATTGGATCAGCCATGATGTAATGGTGGAGCAGATTCGATGGGCCAAATTCTGCTTTGAAATCTTAAAGTCTTGTAGTCTTATGACTAGGAAAGGCAGAAACTGAGGGAGGATTTGATAGAGGTATACAAAATTCTGAGGGGTATAGGTAGGGCAAATGCATGCAGGCTTTTTCACTGAGGTTGTGGGAGTCTAGAACTAGAGGACCTGGGTTAAGGTGAAAGGTGAAATGGTTAAGGGGAACCTGAGGGGAACTTCTTCATTCAGAGGGTGGTGAGAGTGTGGGACGAGCTGCCAGTGGAAGTGGTGGGTGTGGTTTTGATTTCAACATTTAAGAGGAATTTGGATAGGTACGTGGATGGGGGAGGTATACAGAGCAGTGATCCAGGTGCAGGTCAATATGACTAGGCAGCATAATAGTTTGGTGTGGATTAAAGGGGCCGAATGGCCTGTTTCTGTGCTGTATGACACTATAACCTTGAACTGTTGATCTCTCAGTCTACCTCATTGTGACCCTTGCATCTCATTGTCTGCCTGCAGTGCACTTTCTCTGAAACTGTAACCCTTAATCCTGCTTTGTTTTACCTTGTTCTACCTCACTGTCTGTGTCATTAATTTATTTAGAGATACAGCGAGTAACGGACCCTTTCAGCACAACAATCTACAGGTTGCCCAGCAACCTACCTGCTTAACCTGAGCCTAATCAACAGGACAATTTACAAAGACCAATTAACCTACTAACCAGTACACCTTTGGACTGTGGGAGGAAACTCCCTCCTTAACGGGAAGAACATGCAAACTTTCCTGCAGAGGATGCTGGAATTGAACTCCGAACTCTGACTTCACTGGGTGTAATAGAGGCGCACTGACCGCTAACCTACTGTGATGCCCCAAGAGTAATCTGTGTAAATTTAATGTTTTGAAATTGCGGATGGGTACGTTTGAACAGGATGCAAGACAGGTTTTTCCAATGCGCCTCGTGACACGGCGCGATAATAAACTGATCTACCAATTGCACTCACCTTCCGAGAGAAGGACTCGAAGATATTGCACCCCTCGGAGTTCAGAATGGCGATGGCCTGAGCAAAATGGTGCCTCTGTGTATGGGAGAAAGAACGCAGACCTTGTAAGTGAGACCACACCACGGGACCCCCTCAAACCCCTCCTCCCATCCCACCAAGTTGTCACTCACAGCTTCCCTTCCCAACACTGACACTGACGGGAAGGAGGCTCTTGAGCCCATTCTGTCCATTGCAGCCCTTGGGGACAGCCCCATGGATCCCATCCCATTCCCCTTCCACTCCAAACGTGCCCAGATCCCAAGGAACAGACCCTTAAATTCTGGTTGCCCATTCTATCAGAAGAAAGGACAAGGAACTGTACGGAATGGTACAGGCCCTTTGGCCCACAACCTTTTAACCTACCCCTTCCCTCCTGCATAGCCCTCCATTTTTCTTTCATCCATGTGCCAATTGAATAGTCTCCTAAATGTCCCTAATGTATCTGCCTCTAGCACATTCCACACAACCACCACTCTCTGTGTAAAACAAACCTACCTCCGACATTCCCCCAATCACATCAAAAAGCTGTCCATTAGGACGTGGAACAGAGACCAGACAAGCACCAGTACAGCTGATCTGGCCCACAATGTTTCTAACCTACTCTAGGGGCAATCTAGCCACATAGCCCTCCAGTTTTCTACCATCCATGTACCTATCTAAGAGTCTCTTCAACGTCCTCAAAAGTATCTGCCTCTAGCACCACAAACCACGCAATGTGTTCCAGGCACACAGGTAAAACTCCTCGAGAAAGCAGCATCTCTCAGCACCCAGGGCATGTCCTCTTCTTGTCAGTACCATTAGGGAGGAGGTGCAGGAGCCTGAATGCTCACCTCAATGATTCAGGAACTATTTTTTCTCCTCTGCCAGCAGATTTCTCAACAGTCTGTGAAATACTTCACTATTCCTCTTTTCCACTTCTCATTTGTAACTTATACCAAATACAATAATAGAAAACCACAGCACAGACACAGGCTCATTTAGTCCATGCCTAACCATTTAAACTACCTACTCCCACTGAACTACACCTGGACCATAGCCCTCCCATCCATGTACCTACCCAAGTTTCTCTCAAACATTGAAATCAGCCCCACATCCACCACTTCCACTGGCAGCTCGTTCCACACTCTCACCACCCTCCGTGTGAAGAAGTTTCCCTCATGTTCCCCTTGAACATTTAACCTTTCACCCTTAACCCATGACCTCTAGTTGGAGTCTCATCCAACCTCAGTGGAGAAAGCTGACACGCAGTTGGACGGTCGGCATCGGGGGGGGTGTAAAAAGTTCTAGCTTTCAATCAGGATGGCGATCAAAGCTCTAAAGGCAGAGCCTTGCGGCAGTTTCTCTGAGTTGAGGAGTGACCAATCAGCAGGAGGCAGTGCGTAAGGAGAGTTACCTTTCAGTCAGATCGGCATTCAAGGTTTAATAAGCAGAGATTCATGACAGCTTCTCTGAGCTGACAACCAATCAGCAAGAGGGATTAATTAGAAAGGGCCAATAAAACAGCACAGGTGCAGGTGGAGGGGCCATCTTGTGAGTGTGCCAGCACTTAGAATGGCTTTGGCTCATCAGGCTTGGCTGAGGTAAAGTCCTTTGTAAGTTACTCTTTCTTTCTCTTCTTATTCGTTCATTCCTCATCCATTAGGGCATAGTCGCTTCTCCGTGGATTGTCACCTCGTCGTGGTGGAGAAGCTGGTGTGGTCCTGAGATCCCGAGAGCGATGCCGTCTGGAGCTACGCTCCTGGTAGGGTCACCCATGGCGGTAAGGTCGAGGGTGATCCAACCAAGACCTCAACGGAGGAACAGGCGGACGAAGTTACTTCGAACTCAACGGCTGTGAAGGTGGATGAAGGCTGCAACAAATCCATCAGCTCCGATCGTCGTGGTTTCCATGCCATTGGAATCGGTTGGTTGATTTGTGAAGTATCGGGTGCTTCTTGGAGTGCAACATCACGTACACGTTAAACAAATACACGCACAGGTGTCTTCGCTCTGTGGAAACGGAACAAAGACCATCATCCTCGACCTCGAGGGATAGCCACGACGATTCACTTAGTGAGGATGGCTCCAGGGGCTGTGTTTTGTACCGTGTGTGGCATGGTGAGACACCAGGTGCTCCGAGTGCTAATTAACTGGAGCTGCAGCTCGATGACCTTCGACTCATACAGGAGAATGAGGAGGTGATAGACAGGAGTCACACCTAGATTGCAGGAGACAGGTAACTGGGTGACTGTCAGGAGGAGGGGAAGTGTACAGCCAGTGCAGAGTACACTTATGGACATTCCCTCAATAATAAGTATTCAACTTTAGATACTATTAAGGGGGTGACCTACCAGGGGGAGCCACAGTGTCTGGGTCTGGTCCTGTGGAATTGATGGCTTTGTTACAAAGTTTGCAGATGATATGAAGATACAGGGGGTGGACGGGCAGGTAGTTTTGGAGAAATAGAGGGGCTGCAGAAGGGCGTAGAGAGATTAGGAGAATGGGCAAAGAAGTGGCAGATGGAATACAGTGCTGGGAAGTGTGCAGGCTCTGGGTCTGTATTCACTCGAATTCAGAAGAATGACAGGACCAAATTGAAACTTATCAAATGGTGAAAGACCTTGATGGAGTGGATGTGGAGAGGATGCTTCCTGTGAAGTGAGAGCCTAAGACTAGAGGACACAGCCTGAGAACAGAGGGCCGAGACGAGGAGGAATTTCTTTAGCCAGAGAGTGGTGAATCTGTGGGATTCATTGTCATAAGTAAGTCCATGTATATTTCGGGCAGAGGTTGATAGATTCTTTATTGGCCAGGCCTTTGGTCCAAGATGGCGGCGCGACGCAGCTTGCAGCGGCCACTCTGGGACTGATTATCTGTTATTTGTGAAGCGGGGTGCCGTGCGCAATCATAATCGATTGAAAACGGATGTGGGAGCACGGAGAAACATCCGGAAATCTCCAGGAAGACCTTCTTTGCTGCTGCTGCTGTGAGGTCCGGGACTCTGCTGGGAAGAACAGGCCCCCAGTCCTCGGGGTCGCATTGCCGATGGCCGTTGGCGGGGCTGTCTTAATACGCTCGGCAGAGGATGGTGCTCGGAGAAGCTGTGCCGGAGGGGATGGTCGGAGGCTCGGAGGTTCGACGGACTCGGAGTCTGCTGCGGTCAGGTCGCTTTCAGTGTGTGCTGCGTCTGTGAGGCTGGGTTTGACGGTTCTTTCAGTGTGTGCTGTGTCTGCGAGGCTGGGTTCGACGGAGCTTTCACTGTGTGCTGTGTCTGCGAGGCTGGGTTCGACGGAGCTTTCATTGTGTGCTGTGTCTGCGAGGCTGGGTTCGACGGAGCTTTCATTGTGTGCTGCGTCTGTGAGGCTGAGTCGGGCGGCGCTGTGGAAGTCCATAGCGGGGGTATTCCCTTCTGCTGCCGGCATGGGATGGCGAGTCTGTCGGGTCCCTGGGGACTTGTGGAAACTGTGGTGATTTCTTTTGAACTTGTAGTCCTTTAACATCTTTGGACTATTTTTACTGTGCCCATAGTCTGTTTTTTATCAATTATGCTATTGTTTGCACTGTTGTAACTATATGTTGTAATTATGTGGTTTTGTGCAGGTCTTGTAGCTTTAGTTTTTGGTCTTGTTTGTCTGGTGGATTTGGAGCTCCTTTCCGGGGAACGCGCTAAGACGGTAGCGCGATATTAATACGCAGCAGCCTCTCCGGACTCTGGATTGGGGATTGCCAAACGTTATGTGGATTTTCTGGTGTAGTCTGTTTGGTCGTGTGCTTTTGTGATATCATTCTGGAGGAACGTTGTCTCATTTTTTAACTGCGTTGCATTTGTGGTTTCTAAATGACAATAAACTGAATCTGAATGAAGGGATGTGGTGTGGGGGGGAGCCAGGAAAAGTGGATCAGCCATAAACGGGCCAAATGACCTAAATCTGCTCCTATGTCTTATGGCCTTAAGATCTTCCAGAGGATCAATTTTGTCCCTTGCAAACATTTTGCTCTTCACATATCCGTAGAAGCCCTTAGGGTTCTCTTTCAGCTCCTCTGCTAGAGCAAATTCATGCCTTCTATTAGCCTTCCTGATTTATTTCTTGTGTTTTCTTGCATTTCCTATACTTCATAAACACCATATTTGTTCCTGCATGCTCATACCTGCAATGCATCCCCTTCTTTTTCTTAACAAGGGCCTCAATATCTCTGGAAAACAGAAGTTCCCTAAGCCTGTTGTCCTTGCCTTTTATTCTCAGGCACATACAAGCTTTGTACTCTCAGAAATTCATTTTTTGAACGCCTCCCACATTTTCCAGAAACAGCCTCTCACAATCCACACCTGCCGGATCCTTTCTGATACCATCAAAATTGGCCTTTCTCCAATTTAGAATCTCAACCCTGGGTCCAGACCTATCCTCCTCCATAATTATCTTGAATCTAATGGCATTACGATTACGGGATGCAAGGTGTTCCCCTACAGAAACTTCTGTCTCCTGCCCCGTCTCATTCCCTACAACAGATCAAATATCGCACACACTCTCATTAGGACTTCTACGTACTGATGAAGGAAACTTTCCTGAACACACTTGACAAGCTCTATCCTATCTAGTCTTTTTACAGTACAGGAGTCCCAGTCAATATGTGGAAAGTTAAAATCACCTACTGTAACAACCTTATGTTTCTTGCAGCAGTCTGTGAAATCTCTACATATTTGTTCCTCTAAATCCTGCGGACTGTTGGGTGGTCTATAACATAGCCCCATTAGCGTGGTCATACCTTTCTTATCCCTCAGATCCACCCATAACACCTCACTAGATGAGTTCTCCAGTCTGTCCTGTTGGAGCACTGCCGTGACATTTTTCCTGGCTGGTAAAGCCACTCTTCCCCTTTAATCCCTCCCGCTCTGTCGCGTCTAAAACAGCAATACCCCAGAATATTGAGCAGCCAGTCTCGCCCCTCCTGCAACCAAGTCTCACTGATGGCTACGTGCTGATCTACGCCCTCAGCTCATCTGCCTTACCCATGATACTACTTGCACTGAAATATACACAACTCAGAAAATTAGTCCCACCACACTCAGCCTTTTGATACCCGACTTATTTCGTCTGACTTCGTAACAACATCTGACTCCCCAACCACTCAGCGATCTGTTCTGATGCTCTGGTCTCATTCCCCCTACAACTCTAGTTTAACACCCCCAGCCTCGTGCAGCATTAGCAAACTCTCCCACTGCAGATATTAGACCCTTCCAGTTCAGGTGCAAACCGTCTCTTCTGCACAGGTCCCAACTCCCTGGAAGAGAGACCAACGATCCAAAAATCTGAAGGCTTACTTCCTACGCCAACTCCTTAGCTGCGTATTAAACTGTATGATCTTCCTCTTTCTGGCCTCACTAGCACATGGCATGGGAAGCAATCCTGAGATCACAGACCTGGAGATCCTGTCATTCTGAACTCACTCTGCAGAGCCTCATCCCTCTTCCTAGCCATGTCATTGGCACCTACATGGACCACGATCTCTGGCTGTTCACCCTCCCACTTAAGACTACCTATGTTTAAATGCTTATGATTGCACTATACTGCTGCCAGAGAACAAGTTTCCTGGCGCCAGTCAGTGATCCTGATTCTGAGTACCTTTTGAGTGTTTCTATGGCCCACACTCGCGCCTGCAGTTCCCAACAACGACACTGGATGGCGGTATTGGCCAGGATAAATCTCTGCATTTGGACCGTATTTGCAGTATTGTGAGCAACGTTAAGCTTCTCTAAGAAAGGATGTGAGAGAGGGTCCGGAGGAAGTTAACAAGGATCATCCTGGGAATAAGTGTTCATGTATGAAGAGCATTTGATGGATCTGGGACTGTACTTGCAGGAGTTTAGAAGAATGAGGGATGATCGCATTGAAACCTACTGATTAGTGAAAGACCGAGACGGAGTGGATGTGGAGAGGATGTTTCCAGTAGTGGGAGAGTCTAGGAGCAGAGGGCACAGCCTCAGAATACAAGGACATTCCCTTTAGGACCGAGACGATGAGGACATTCTTTAGCCAGAGGATGGTGAATCTGTGGAATTCATTGCCACAGGCGGCTATGGAGGCCAAGCCATTGAGTGTATTTAAAGCAGAGATAGATAGTAGGTATTTGATAAGGTCCCACACGGGAGGCTGCTCATGAAGGTTCAGTCAACACACACAAAATGCTGGAGGGACTCAGTAGGCCAGGCAGCATGATGGAAAAGAGTAAACAGTCAATGTTTCGGGCTGAGACCCTTCATCAGGATGCTGCCTGGCCTGTTGACTTCCTTCAGTATTTTGTGTGTGTTGCTTGGATTCCCAGCATCTGCAGATTTTCTCTTGTTTGTGAAGAAGGTTCAGTCACCCGGCTTACAGGATGAGGTAGTAAATTGGATTGGACATTGGCTTTGTGGGAGAAGCCAGAGGGTGGTTGTCGAGGGCTGCCTCTCTAGGGATCTGTGCTGGGTCCTTTTCTGTTTGTCATTTATGTCGATGATCTAGATGATAATGTGGTCAACTGGATCACCAAGTTTGTGGATGACACCAAGATTGGAGGCATAGTGGCCAATGAGGAAGGCTATCGTGGCTTGCAGAGAGATCTGAACTAGCTGAAAAATGGCAAATGGAATTTAATACCGACAAGTGTGAGGTTTAGTACTTTGGGAGGACAAACCAGGGTAGGACTTACACGGTGAGTGGTATGGCACTGAGGTAGAACAGGGGATCTGGAAGTACAATTCCATAATTCCTTGAAAGTTGCATCACAGGTAGACAGGGTCATAAAGAACACTTTTGGCACCTTGGCCTTCATAAATCGAAGCACTGAGTGCAAGAGTTGAGATCTTAAGCTGAAGTTGTATAAGGCTTGGTGAGGCCTAATGTGGAGTATTGTGTCCATTTCTGGTTTCCTACTCAAGGAAAATATCAACAAGACTGAAAGAGTGCAGAGAAAATTTACAAAGATTGTTGCCAGGACTTGAGAACCTGAGTTATGGGAAAGGTTGAATAGGTTAGAACTCTGTTCCCAGGAGTGTCGGAGAATGAGGGGAGATTTGATGGAGATGTACAAAATTATGAGGGGTATAAATAGGGTAAACACAAACAGGCTTTTTCCACTGAGGTTGGGTGAGGCTATAACTAGAGGTCATAGGTTAAGGGTGAAAGGTGAAATGTTTAAAGGGAACCTAAGGGTGAACTTTACTCAGAGGGTGGTGGGAGTGTGGAACGAGCTGCCAGTCGAAGTGGTGGATGCAGGTTTGATCTCAATGCTTAAGAGAAATTTGCTTAGGTACAGTACACGGATGAGAGGGATATGGAGGTCTACGTTCCAGGTAGATGAGACTAAGCAGATTAATGGTTCAGCACAGACTAGATGGGCCGAAGGGCCTGTTTCTGTGCTGAGAGTTCTATGACTTGCTAAGTCTTATGGTATCATGGATTCAGCTGTCCTTGAACCAGGCTTGTCCTGATCATTTTAAGCTTTTAGAGAAAAGTATGGGGGGATGTCAGGGGTAAGTTTTTTTTCTCACAGAGGGTGATGGGTGCATGGTATGCCCTGCCTGGGGTGGTGATGGAGGCAGAAACTCTTAAAGAAGCTCTTAGATAGGCAGATGGTTGATAGAAAAATAGAGGGCTAAGTGAGGGGAAAGGGTTAGATTGATCTCAGAGTAGGTTAAAAGGTTGGCACAGCATTGTGCAGGAAAGGGGCTGTACTGTGTTGTACTGTTCCATGTGTTATATTTTAAAGATCTCCTCCATCTGGCAGAAATGGTCCACACTCTCAATTTCTTCTTCAGCTCTTCCCTCCTCCTTCAAACCAAAGGTGTAGCCGTGGGCACGCGCACGGGTCCCAGCTGCGCCTGCCTTTTTAGTCACCGGTATCGCTCCCCAATTTTTCCCACGCCACATCGATTTCTGCGGTCACGATGAGCTCATTGACTTCATCAACTTTGCCTCCGGCTTCCGCTCTACCCTCAAATTTAGCTGGGCCATTTCTGACGCCTCCCGCTCCTTTCTCAATATTTCTGCCTCGAACTCTGGAGACAGCTTATCTACTGATTTATTTTATAAACCCATTGACTATCACAGCTACCTGGACTATACCTCCTCCCACCCTGCCATCTCCTTCTCCCAGCTCCCACATCAGTTCTCCAATGAGACTTTTCATTCCAAAACCAATGAGATGTCCTCCTTCTTCGAGGAAAGGGGCTTTCCTTCCTCCACCATCAATGCTGGCCTCACCCACGTCTCCTCCATTTCACTCACTCCTACTCCCACCACGGATAGGGTTCCTCTTGCTCTCACCTGCCACCCCACTAGCCTCTGCATCCAAAATTCTCCGTAACTTCCACCATCTCTAATGGGATCCCACCACCAAACACAATTTTTCCTCCCCACCCCCTCCACTTTCTGCTTTCTGCAGGGATCACTCCCTCCATTTGTCCCTCCCCACTGATCTCCCACCTGACACTTACCCTTGCAAACAGAACAAGTGCCACACCTCCCCCTACACTCCTCCCTCACTACCATTCAGAGCCCCAGACAGTCCTACCAGGTGAGGCAACACTTCACCTGTGAGTCCATTGGGGTCATCCACTGTATCGGGTGCTCTCGGTGTGCCCTGGATATCGGTGAGATCCGATGTCAATTGGGAGACCGCTTCACCAAGCACCTACTGTCCCTCCACCAGAAAAGGTGGGATCTGCCAGTGGGCACCCATTTCAATTCTACTTCCCATCCCCACTCTAACGTCAGCCCACAGCCGTCTCTCCTGCTGTGATCAGACTACACGCAGGTTGGAGGAGCAACACTTTGTATTCCGTCTGGGCAGCCGTATGACCATCCATTTCTCCAACTTGCGGTAACTGCCCATCCCTCCTCCTCCACCGTTCCCCTCTCTCACCTTATTTCTGTACTTGCCCGTCTAATGCTCCTCCCCTTTCCCTTTCTTCCATGGTCTGATACCCTCTCCTATCAGATTCCCCTTCTCCAGCCCTTTATCTCTCTCACCGATCAACTTCCCAGCTCTTTACTTCACCCCTCCTCCTCTCCCTCACCTCGTACTTCTTCCTCCTCTCCCTCACCTCGTACTTCTTCCTCCCCTCCCACCACCTTCTTACTCTGACCTCTCGTCCTTTCTCCAGTCCTGATGAAGGCTCTCGGCTCGAAACATCGGCTGCTTACTCTTTTCCACAGACGCTGCCCGCCCTGCTGAGTTCCTCCAGCATTGTGTGTGTGTTGCTACTGGGAAGAGTTCCTCCTGTCAGAGTCACCTTGCGTTTAGATATCCTGCTCCTGGTGTCAATTTACCTATGTAAAAACCGGTCTCTCTATATAAACTAACCTTGCGTATCCACAGCCACGCTCAACGGTTACTTGTACATTGTGTTTTTTGTGTGACTGTTTCCTTTTGCTTGGTAATTTGAATGTGCTGAGTACGTTTTTCACCTTGGCCCCAGAGGCACGCTGTTTCGCTGGGCTGCATCCATGTACGGGAGATTGATAATTGTACTTGATTTGAATTTGTTTATAGGATTGTTTTTAATTTTATGTTGTTGTTTGTGTTTTTCACCCTCTGTGCAGTTTTTTGTGCTACACTGGATGGGGTGAAAATCCTGGCAGAACTCAGCAGGTGAGCTACCATCAACGGAGAGGAGCAAGCATTCGGCGTTTCAGGCCGGAACTCTTCATCGGGAGTGGAAAGGAAGAGGGCAGCAGTCAGAAGAAAAGGGTGGGGAAAGTGGGGAGCATGAGCTGGTGAGCGATAACAGGAGGGTGGGGGAGAAGTGAGAAATTATCTTAGAGCAACACACACAAAATGCTGGAGGAACTCAACAGGTCAGGCAGCATCTACGGAAATTAATAGACCTTCTACGTTTCGGGCTGAGACCCTTCATCAGGACTGCTCACTCACTCCCACCCAGCTTCCCGGCCTGGGGGGGGGGGGATTTCTGTCCCACTTAGAGGGAGGGGAGACAAGGGGACAGAAAAGATTCTAATACCTCCATGACTGATCCTTCTGAACTGTACAATGCAGCTAACACCGACTTCTGTGGAGGGAGAGCAGACAACATTTAAAATCAAGAGAGTTCTCTCACCTGCCATGGTAACTTTGTGCAGAGATTATCATTGGTTAATGAATTAGTAAAAATAATTATAGACATTTTACTGAAAAAATGTATGTGTTTTCATTGTTTTACTATTAATAAAGAACAGAGACAGATTGAAATAAATGAAACATTTTAGAAATACTGTTCAAAAATCATTAATATTAATCTTTTAAAAACAGAATATCAATTCTAAACAATAACATTTCTGAGGTTGGACAAAGCAGTTAGCTACGTTCCGAAGTTCAGAGTTCAGTTCTGGCATCCTCCGTAAGGAGTCTCTACGTCCTCTCTGTGGAATGCGTGGGTTTTCCCCGGGTATTCCAGTTTCCTCCCACGCTCCAATTCACACCGGGTGGGTTAATTGGTCATTGTAAATTGTCCCACAACTAGGTTAGGGTTAAATCGGGGTTGTCTGGGGTTGCTGAGGCGACGTGGCTCAAAGGAACAGAAGGGCCTACTCCACACCACATTGCCAACTAGATCAGTCAATATATAGTGTTGTTCTCCATCTAAATCCTGATGTGTATACCAGGCCTGCGATGATTTCAAAACGTATCATCCAGCGTCAGGTATTCTCACAACCACCCAGCAGATCCCAAGTCAGCGTGAGATGATTCATGAGCAAACATCACACTGCCCTCAGGTTGTTAAAAACAAAATCATTCTCTGCTTCATTTGGCAGTGAAGATAATCATTATGAATCTTTTTATTATGGGTGGATTTTAAAGAATCAAGGGCAACACTAAAAGCCATTTTTGTGTGTGCCAACTTGTGCATGTGTGTCATGGGTTTGCCACCCACTAGTCCCTTTGTGGGATCTGGGAGACTCATTAGAGATCCCACTAGCCCCAGGCCTCTGGTATTGAAGTCTTCCAGCACACTGGGTAATACAAACTCCCTGTGACTGTATTCCCATGAGGGGGAAGATGAGTGAGCAGGGAACCCTGTTAGGGAATTCTCCACCACGGTACAAACCCAATGCCCACTGTCTGGTATGGAGGGGTCACTGCACAGGATCGGAAAAAGCTGAAGAAAATTGTAAACTCAGCCGGCTCCATCGTGGGCACTAGTCTCCCCAGCATTGAGGACATCTTCAAATTCTGATGCCTCAAAAAGGCAGCATCTATCGTTAAGGAACCCCATCACCCAGGACATGCCCTCTTCTCATTGCTACCATCAGGGAGGAAGTACAGGAGCCTGAAGACACACACTCAACGATTCAGGAACAGCTTCTTCCCCTCCTCCATCAGATTTCTGAATGGACGATGAACTCAGGAACACTACCTTATTATTTTGTTTTTCTGTTTGCACGATTATTTAATTTATTATACGTCTATCTTACTGTAAGTTACAGTATTTTCTATTATGTATTGTGATGTACTACTGCCACAAAGCAACGATGTTCACAACATTTGCCAGTGACATTAAACCTGACGCTGATCCTACTCACCGACGCCACTTGGAAAGAGTTGTTGGTCCCTCGGTGGTCTAGATCATGACACATACAAGACACAAAGAGTGCAAAGACCTCTAGGTCACTGTGAAGGGAAAGAAGAGAGGGTGAGTGTGAGGGTGAGGAAACAGGGGGAGGACGTCATGAACTCTGCCCAGTCTGGACAATCCGGATATTGTGAGAGACACAGCTGACCTTACGACCTATGGGTTAGTAGGTGAATTGGTCACTAGGGTGCAATTGGGTGGCACGGTTCATTGGGCTGGAATGGCCTGTTACCAAGCTGTATCGCTAAATAAATAAAAATAATGATGTTACCCCTCAGGTCAACTTCAGTAGCTGGTTTAACCCTACACATCCTTGGCATCCTGTGGGAGGAAACGAGAGACCCTGGGGACACCCGTGCAGTTACAGGGAAGACGCGCAAACCCCGCTCACAGACAGCGCCAGAGATGGGACTAGATTCAGATATTTCCACCACGTTTACGTCGAAACGTACAGTGAAGTATGTCATTTGTGTTAACGACCAACACACCCAAAGAAGTGCTGGGGCAGCCCACAAGTGTCGCCACACTATTTGGTGCCAACGTTGAACCCCACGATGCCCAGCAGTGCCCAGGCCTCAGCCATCAGGAAATGAAACCAGGACTTCGGGGTCCAATGTCCAGAAGTTTGGAGATCCAAATAAACTTCCAATGAGTCCGTTGAACATGATGTTCCCTTCATAAGACAACCCTGACTTTATCTTGATTTATTTCTGAAGACCCTGCTGATACATCTTTAGTAAAAAGCTCTATCACCGTCTGGTACAGGAATTGCAAGTTGTCTGACTCTGTTACGGGTTGTGAGAACCATTGAGGTCTCTCCTCCCTGCAGGACATACACCAGAAGCTCGGCATTCACAGAGCCCTCAGCATTGTGAAGGACGTCCCACCATCCCTTAGACCTCCTGCGTCAGGGACCCAGTATAAGAACACGGACTGTCAGTCTGGGTAACAGCTTCTTCCCAGGCTGTGAGACATCCGAACACCCTGTTACCACCCAGTACACGTTATTTATAACAGTGCCAACAGCATTATACTGTTGTATATTTAACTCTATGTTAACTTGTACACCTACAGAATCTTTTTTTTGTCTGTTATTTGATGTGGTGTGCGTGATATATGCACTGTGTGGTGCACCCTGGTTCCAGAGGAACGATGTTGCATTTAGCTGTATATTTGTGTACAGTTGAATGACAATAACCTTGAACTTGATGAAGGAGCTCAATCCATCGGCCGTCCATTTCCTTCTACAGAGGATACAGGGCAGACTAAATGGGCCGAAAGGCCTAATTCTACTCCGATACCTTATTGCCTTCAGATATAAGAATTGCTCCAGCAGTTTGTACATTCTCTATTTTCCCACAGCTCCGAGACTTTCTCAGGACTGAGGAATTTCACTTCTCTCGATGATTTTCGAATCTGTCTCTCCAGGGAAGCAGTAGTCCACCTCCCCCACCCCGTTGCTCCTCCGACCCCGACTAGTACAATTACAATGTTTAAAAAGAATTTGGATATGGGCCAAATGAAGATTCGGTTTATTCAGGACATGACTGTGACATAGTGGTTAACAGGACGCTATTACAGCTTGTGACATTCCAGAGTCTGGAGAACAGTATCAGAGTTTCTGTAAGGAGTTCATACATTCTCCCCATGACCACATGGGTTTCTTCCAGTTGCTCTGGTTTCCTCCCACAGTCCAAAGACGGACCGGTTAGTAGGTTAATTGGTCATTGTAAATTGTCCTGTGATTGGGCTAGGGTTAAACATGTGGGTTTTTGAACGATGCAGCTGGGAGGGCTGTTCCATGCTGTATTTCCAAATAAATAAATACACGTTACATGTACACCAAAACATGCAATGAAATGCGTCACAATCAGATCGGTGGGGCTTGTGCAGGGGGCAGCCCACACGTGTCACCACACTTCCAGCACCAACATCACATGTTCACAACGCACTAACCCAAACCCATACGTCATTGGAATGTGTGCCTGGCTGTGCCTGAAGAAGGGGCCTATGGTCCCAGAGGAATGGGGTATATGGGGGACCTTTCAGGGCTGGGCTGAGATGTCGTGTTATAATGTGAAACCGCTGATTCTAAAAAGTGTGAATATCAAAATATCAGTGCTGCCCTCCAGTGTTTGCTCAGTGAAGACAAGCTGGATTGTGTTTGTACTCGCATGTGATAATTCCATTGTTTGTTCTTGCAGAAAGCACAGCTCCAGGATAACACCCCACCCAACATTAATCTACAGGCCATGAAACTTGGGTTATATCATTTATTATTTTTGTGGTTTTATGTTTTTCTGCTATCGTAATTACATGTGCTATATGTGCAGTGTGCTGGTGGTACTGTGTTTTGCACCTTGGCCCCAGAGGAATACCATTTCATTTGGCTTGTATTCATGTGTAGGGTTCAGTCGCAATTAAACTTGAACTTCAACTTAACTTTTAACGTGTTTAAGGGATCACTGTGCCAGACCTCCATTCCATCCACAAAAAGCAGAATTTCTCAGTGGCCAACCATTTCAATTCCTGTCCTCATTCCCATTCTGGCATGTCTTCTGCCACTCTCAGGGTGGAGGAACAACACCTCATGTTCTTTCTCAGTAGCCTCCAACCTGTTGGCATGAACATTGATTTCTCCAACTTCTGGCCATTTTGCCTCCTCCCAACTTCCCTCTTCTTTAATTCCCCACTCTGGCCTCTTACCTCTTCTCCTCACCTGCCTATCACCTCCCACAAGTGTCTCTCCTCCTTCCCTTTCTCCCTTGGTCCACTCTCCTCTCCTATCAGATTCCTTCCTCTCCAGCCCTTAACCTTTTCCACCTATCACTTCCCAGTGTCTTATTTCAGCCCTCCTCCCCCACCTACCTAGCACCTTCTAGTTTTCCCTCCTTCCCCTCCCCACATTCTTATTCTGGCTTCTGCCCCCTACCTTCCCAGTCCTGATGAAGAGTCCTGGCCCGAAATGTCAACTGTTTACGCATTTCCATGGATGCTGCCTGACCCGCTGAGTTCCTTCAACATTTTGTGTGTGTTAAACTGAACTCGACGCACCGTAAAAATGTGGTCCTGTGATCACTGAACAAACCTCCTTTGTAAAAGGGGAACACAACAAAGGTTTCTACAGCGCAAGAGAAATATCTCTACAATGGGCAAGGCTTAATTGTCTGGTGCAGGGGTGACAAGCTTCTGTGAGAACATGGGCCAGTATTGGCAACAGTCTCCGGAACAATTCTCACATGCAACGGCAACTGGAAGTAGAGATCAGCATTGATTACTTAATTAGTAACTATAATTATGTATATTTTCAAGGAAAAAAAGTCCATGTTTTTTATTGTTACTGTTACGGTTAGCGTGATGCTATTACAGTTCAGGGAATTCTAGGGTTCAGAGTTCAATCCCAAAGTTGTTCTGTAAGGAGTCTCTGTACATTCTCCCTGTGGAATGCATGGGTTTTCCTGGGCTTTCCGGTTTCCTCCCACAATCCAAAGGCGTACCGGGTAGGTTAATTGGTATTAGTAAAAGAATAACAGAGATAGACTGAAATAAATGGAGCCTTGTAGAAAATCTGTTCAAAAATTAAGTAATATTTTAGGAAGACAATTGAAAAACATATCATATCTATATAGTATTGTTTACTATCCAAACTGGGTGGCGGGGTGGAGGTACGTCTCTACCAAAGGAGATATGAGGGGCTCCTTCCCTCCACGTCACCCTTGGGAAAGGTCTAGCACCTGCTTAGCCCCCTCCCCGCTGATCAGGGTCACGTGAAGCCATGGGAGCAGGTGGTGGATGGTCGTACGAGCAGCCGGTGCAGATCACAGGTCCTGGTTCTGCGACCACTGACACCAGGCAGACAATCTCTGAAGAGTATTGATAATGGCTGGGGTCACCCGTCTTGTGAAGACACTATACAGAAGAAGGTAATGGCAAACCACTTCAGGAGGAAAGTTTACCAAGAACAATCATGATGATGGAAAGACCGTGATTGCTCATGTCATACAACACGGCACATAATGATGATGACGACTACTCCCATACTCAGGTCTGTGAAGATTTCTAAACATATCATTCAACGTCAGTGTGTGTCCTAATTGGTGATAATCTTCTAAAATAATTCCTGCATGTCATGGTAATTCCGGACTGTGGGAGGAACCGCGTGCACCCAGAGGAAGCCCGCGTGGTCACAGGGAGAACATACACACACCGTACAGACTGTGGTGGGAATTGAACCCGGCTTTTTACCCTCATCTACTTACAGCAGGTATTCTGCCAAGGGCAGATTCTTGTAGAGGAGATAGCAGAAGTGCGTGACGGAGAAGGCGTGCGTCCAGTTGTGGTAAGGGGGGTCTCGGTAACCTTTCTGCACCATCAAGCAGAACCTGTCAAGACATAGCTGTCAGTGAGGGTCCACGAACCACTTCCTCCCCCTGCTCCTACTCCCAGTGCATGATTTACAGACAGAGCGAATCAGAACCCTGCTTATTATCACTGACGTTCACTCAGTGGCCACCTCATTAACTACCTCCTGTAAGTGGTAAGGTGGCCTCAGGAGTGGAACCCAGTGAGACCTTCTGCCGCCGAGGCCCATCAACTTCAAGTCTGACATGCCGTGCATTCAGACACGCTCTCCTGCACACCAATGTTGTAATAGGCGGTTATTTGAGTTACTGTCACCTTCCCGTCAGCTTGAACCAGTCTGGCCGTTCTCCTCTGAGCTCTCTCATTACAAGGTCTTTTCACCCTCAGAACTGCAGCCCACTGGGTGTTTTCTCTGTCACTCACACCACTCTCTGTAAGCCCTAGAGACCGTTGTGCAGGAGATCAGCAGATCCTGAGATACTCTGAGCACCCCGTCTGGCACCAACAATCATTCCAAAGTCACTTCGATCACATTTCTTCCCCATTTTGATGATGTTTGATCTGAACAACAACTAAACCTCTTTACCATGTCTGCATGATTTTATGCATTGAGTTGCTTTATGATTGGCTGATTACATATTTGCATTAATGATCAGGTGTAAAGGTGTGCCTAATAATGTGACTTTTATGAGATTGGCCACCCTGGGTATATTTGCCCATGAGATTGGCACCCTGAGTATATATACCCATAACATTGGCACCTTAGGTATATATACTTATGACATTGGCACTCTGGGTATACATGCCCATGAGATTGGCCACCCTGGGTATATGCACCCATGAGATTAGTCACCCTGGGTATATATACCCATAACATTGGCACCTTAGGTATATGTACCCATGACATTGGCACTCTGGGTATATATGCCCATGAGATTGGCCACCCTGGGTATATATACCCATTACATTGGCACCTTAGGTATATGTACCCATGACATTGGCCACTCTGGGAATATATGCCCATAAGATTGGCCACCCTGGGTATATTTGCCCATGGGATTGGCACCCTGGGTATATATACCCATGAGATTGGCACCCTGGGTATATATGCCCATGAGATTGGCCACCCTGGGTATATTTGCCCATGAGATTGGCACCCTGAGTATATATACCCATAACATTGGCCACCCTGGGTATATGCGCCCATGGGATTGGCACCCTGGGTATATATACCCATGACAATAAACTGAAACTTGAGTAAATTATTAGTGACTGATGGACGATGACAAGTTGTGTCAACGGCTCATAGAACAGGAGCATAGAATAAGACTTGGGAGTGGAAGGGAACATAGAACATGCCATTGGAGAGGCTCCAGAGGAGGTTCCCAAGAATGATTCTGAGAATGAAAAGGTTAATGTATGAGGAGCATTTGATGCCTCTGGCCCTGTAGACTCTGGAGTTTATAAGAATAAAGGGGTATTTCATTGAAACCTGCTGAATGTTGAAAGGCCTGGATAGAGTGGATGTGGAGAGCAGGTGGGGGAGTTTTAAACCAGAGGGCACAGCCTCAGAATAGAGGGATGGATGTCCATTTAGAACAGAGATGAAGAGGGATTTCTTTAGCCAGAGGGTGGTGATACAGTGGAATTCATTGCCGCAAGCAGCCTTGGCGATCAAGTTGTTGGGTATATTTAAAGTGGAACTTGATGTGTTCCTGATTAGTAGGGGTGTCAAAGGTTACAGGGAGACAGCGGGAGAATGGGGTTGAGTGGGAAGGTAAATCAGCCATGATCAAATGGCAGATCAGACTCAATGAGCTACGTGGCCTAATTCTGCTCCTTTGTCTTGTGTTCTTACATTCTAAGCTAATAAAAGGAAGATTTGCCCATGACTACTGAAACCAAACAATGACAGGAATATGGTCCCCAGTTTCATAAAGGGAACATTCTGCACTGGGTCAAGGCCCTTACCTTCCCAGGCTTCATGTTATCTACAAATTACCAACAAGTCATCTGCAAGAACCAACATATTTCTGACCTCATGTATCTGTGAACATTTCTTTCACTCCCAAGTAGGGGCCAGGCTTCCTCCAAGAGGAGCACAACCTTGTCGTAGGGCTTGGAGGCTTGTGTGCCTCAGTGACCCAGAGAACTACATTGGTTGGAGTCAGGGCTTTATTCTTTGGCTCTTGGTAGGGTCACCCATGCTTAACAGGTCAAAGGGTAGATGATAGACTAAGAGTGGTCCACCAGTCCTCCAGGTTTGGAGGTTCAGCTCAGGGCTGACAACCCTGACCGGTAAAACAAGACTGTTGTGGAAACAGCAATGAAGAATCCTTCCACATCTGAGTGTGACGCTATTCCCGAGTCTCAACGGAGACTTGCATGGCTGAAAATAGAGTAAATGACATGGTGAAGGAAGCTCTGAACACCGGCAGAGATGGAGGACCTTCATTGCTGCCCTAAACACCAACGGTGTAATGCGCAGTAGAGAGAGAGAGGGGGTGGGGGGAGAGAGAGAGAGAGAGAGAGAGAGAGAGAACAGGACTAGGAAGGAGACCTACCTGGCGAGAGTCTTCAGATCAACCTTAAAGTTGGTGGTAATGCCCATATCTTGAGCCATACCGAGGACAGCCTGAAACCAGAAGGGAAGGTTCCTGGATATTAACTGTGAACACTGACACGAGATTGTACTAGATAGAAAGATGCAGCTGGGAAGCAGTAAAGTACAAGAAAGAGTTAGAGGACCTGGTGGTGACACAGTGTCTTAACAACAACTTTTCTCTTAATGTCAGCAAAACTAAAGAGCTGGTCATTAACCAGGAACGTGGGGTGGGGGGGGGGGGTCAGTACACAAGCTCCTTCTAAATCAACGATGTTGAAGTTGAGAGATCATAAGATATAGGAGCAAAATTGGGCCATTTGGCCCATCGAGTTTGCTCTGCTATTTCATGATGGCTGGTCCATTTCCCTCTCAGCCCCAATGTCCCACCCTTCCCCCCTGTATCCCTTCCTGCCCTGACTAACCGTGAACCTATCAATCTCAGTTTAAATAAACCCACTGATCTGGCCTCCAAAGCTCTCTGTGGCAATGAATTCCATAGATTCACCACTCTCCGGCTAAAGAAATTCCTCCTCATCTCCATTCTAAATGGATGTTCCTCTATTCTGAGGCTGTGTCCTCTGGTCTTAGACTCCCCCACCATAGGAACCATAGGGTAGAAAGCTTTAAGTTCCTAAGAGAGAACATCGCCAATACCCTGCCCTGGTCCAACCACACAGACGCTCACCAATTCACAATGGAGAAATTTCTTTGACTTCCAACAAATGTTAGTGATGCGCCATAGAAAGTGTTGTAGGGGAAAAACAGTGAGGGCTACTAACTAACCAGTGATGTGGATTGTGTGAACGTGGTAGACGTAGAAACGTGGAGTGCAACAGTGTGTCATAGCGTGCACTTAATGTTGTAATTAGAAACAGGATTTACTGTTAGACCTGTGGATAACCATTTCAATTCAGTAATCAGGACCTAGTCTGCTACATAGTCCGAACAAATGTGCTAACCACTGCGTCCCTACATAATACGGAAACTGCACTGCAACGGGCAGGAAGGCTCTACAATGGGAGGTCAAAACTGTCCAACACATCACCGGCACCAGCCCACCCTCCATCAAGGACATCTGTACAGAGAGGTGCCAGAAAAGGGATCATGAAGGATCCCTCCAAATGGGAAAATACAGAAGCCTGTAAGTACATTCCACCAGGAAAGCTTCTTTCCCACAGATAGCAGACTCTTGTACAAAGAGATAAACTCTTGATCTCTCACTCTACCTAGTTGTGACCCTTTTCTGTCTACCTTCACTGCACTTTCTCTGAAACTGTAACACATTCTGTTTTTCTTTTTTCATACCTCAAGGACTGATGTATGGAATAATCTGTTTGGATGACTCACTAACTTCAAGTTGAAGCTTAATTATCAGTCAACCGTACATGAATGCAGCCAAATGAAACAGCATTCCCCCGGGGCAAAAACACATTACCCACAGCACACAGCGCATAAGATTACAATTTCCGAAAAACAGTCACACAAAAAAATATAGCCCAAGTCCCTGAGTTTGTTCTTCCACTGAGCAAACACCAGAGGGCAGCGCCGAGTAACACCAGACAACAGGGAGCCTCATAAATGTCACTGGGACCAGCAGTCCAAGCCCGTCCACTTTCTCCCTGTCAGTTTCGGAAACATCCTTGTGAATCGTTCCTGCACTGGTGGCAACCTTCCTGGGTGTCCAGAACTGCACACAGCACTCCAAGTGTGGTTTCATCAGTCCCTGGTACAGCGGTCCCAGCTCCTGCACTCAGTGCCCTGATTAAGTAAGACAAGCAGGCCAACCTTCTCCACCGCCCTATCTGCCAGGCCTTTTGTACACAAGGAGCCCGAAGCATAGTTGAGGATGTCAGAAATAAAGTCAGTTCAATTCAATCTGTTTGACCCACCACCATCAGGGAGGAGGTACAGGAGCATCAGGACTAGGACTGCCAGCCCGGGTAACAGCTTCTTCCCTCAGGCTGTGAGCTAATGAACACCCTGCTGTGCACCAGATGCACTATGAATTATAGTTTATTAATTTATTCATGGTAATATTGGTTTATGTGCGGTGTGAGATATATTCAGTACTGTGCAAAACTCTTGGGCATATACGCTTAGTGAGGGAAACTGAGCCTTTGCCACAGCATCGTTTTTGTCAATGTGAAGCAGAGAGCCAGATTGTAAATCTGGTGGGAGCAAAAGATGTTGGGAATGGTGAGGGTGGAGCCCTGCAGGAGGGGTGTGGGACGGGTGGCAGAGAAGGAGAGCCACGATAGCAGGGTGGCACGGGTACAGACCCACCCAGACTTGACACAACAGCTTTGACTCCACTTTGACTCCAAACAATTGGTTTCTTGATCATTACAGAACGTCGCTCTGTAACTTCCCGCTCCCTTCCACTTTTCCTAACCATGATGCCCCTCTCCCTGCCCCCTTCCCACTCTCAGTCCACAATAGAGACCCAGATCAGAATCTGGTTTATCAACACTCACACCTGTCATGAAATTTGTTTCTTTTTGTGGCAGCAGTACAGTGTAATACATAAAATTGCTGCAGTCCTGTGCAAAAGTGTGTGTGTGTGTGTGTGTGTGTGTGTGTGTGTGTGTGTGTGCGCACCTAAGACTTTTGCACAGTACTGTACATTGTGGGTGCACCCTGGTCCGGAGAAATGTTGTTTCGTTTGGTTGTAGAGTCAGATGACAGTAAACTTGAACTTGATAAGGTAATGTAACCGCTGCACTGTAGAGAGGCCTGGCCCCCAATGGACAACCTACCATTGCTGTGTTATCCACAGGGACGGAGCGTGGAGTGAAGCTGAACTTGGCGAAGTCAGAACTGATCTCGACCGCAGGCTGAATGCCGTACCGCAGCAGTTTCATTACTTCCTCGTTCGTGACCTGCGTTTGACACAAGAGAAAGAGGAAAACCCAGTTACACAGAACATGGAACGGCATAGGAACAGGCACCTCAGCCCACATTGTCTGTGCTGAATTAAACTGCATCTCTTCTGCCTGCACGTGATCCATATCCTTCTGCAGGCTCGGGTGCTGAACACCTTATACACCACTATCAGACCCCCTTTTCACCTTCTGCAGTATCAAACTGATTTTTGTGACTTATAGTAATTTTTATGTCTTGCACCATACTGTTACTGCAAAACAACAAACTTCACAACAGATGTCTCTGATAAGATCAGAATCAGAATTCAGAATCAAAAATCAGAATCAGCCTTAGTGTCACTGGCATGAAATTTGTTCTTTTATGGCAGTGGTACATTGTAATACACAAAAATAAAAGCTATAAATTACAATAAGAAATATATAATATAAAAAATTAAACTAAAGAAGTAATGCAAAAAGAGAGCAAAAGAAAGGAAAGTAAGTCTTGAGGTATTATACATTGTCCATTCAGAAATCTGACGGAGGAGGGGAAGGGGCCTTTGCTAAAACATTGAATCAGACCACACTTGCAGTACTGTGAGCAGCAGGCACCCCTTAGAAAGAAAAGATGTGCTGGCATTGGAGGTACACAAAGACTCCAGGAATGAAAGGGCTAATGTGTAAGGAACGTTTGATGGCCCTGGGCCTGTATTTGCTGGAGTTTAGAAGAATGAGGGGGGGGGACCTCTTTGAAATCTATCAAATACTGAGAGGACAGAGATAGAGTGGATGTGGAGAGGATGTTTCCTTTGGTGGGGGAGTCTCGGATCAGAGGGCAGAGCTTCAGAATAGAGGGACATCCATTCAGAACAGAGATGAGGAGGAATTTCTTTAGCCAGGGGATGGTGAATCTGTGGAATTCATTGCCACAGATGGCTGTGGAGGCCAAGTCATTGGGTATATTTAAAGCAGGGGTTAATAATTTCTCGATTAGTTGGGGTATCAAAGGTTATGGGGAGAAGACAGGAGGATGGGGTTGAGAGGGATAATAAATCAGCCAGGATGAAATGCTGGAGCTGACTCGATGGGCTGAATGGTCTAAATCTGCTCCAATGTCTTATGGCAGCCAAGGTCCCGTTGTCTGACAGCATTACCCCTAGATTCATACATTTCCAGGTGACCACCTGGACTCTGTCCTTGTGCTGTACAGTCTTATAATAAAGCTGATTCTGATTCACCACTCACTCTCTGTAAATAAACACATCTCCTTTCAACTTGCCCCCTCTCACGTTAAATGCATCGGCCATCTCCCTTGAGCCGACCCTTCAAAACTTTTCTGCGCACCATCTTGATTCCTAACGTCTTGCCTGTGGCAGGGTGGCCATGGGCACTGTGGAAGCCTGGTGGTTAGTGTGACACCATTACAGCTCACGGTGTCCCGGAGTTCAGAGTTCAATCCTTCCTGCTGTCTGTAAGGAGTTTGCACGTTCTCCTCGTGACCGTGTGCGTTCCCTCCGGGTGCTCCAGTTTCCTCCCCCAGTCCAAAGACGTATGGGTTAGTAGGTTAATTGGTCATTGTAAATTGTCCTGTGATTAGGCTGGGGTTAAATCAGTGAATTGCAGGGCGGTGTGGCTCACTGGGGCAGAAGGGCCTGTTCCGCGATATATTTCTAAATAAATAAAACTCAACACAATAATCCAAGTGCAGCCTCATCAATGTCCTGTACAAGCACACCATACCTCCCGACGTCTATACTCAATGTCCTGTACAAGCACACCATACCTCCCGACGTCTATACTCAATGTCCTGTACAAGCACACCGTACCTCCCGACATCTATACTCAATGTCCTGTACAAGCACACCGTACCTCCCGACGTCTATACTCAATGTCCTGTACAAGCACACCGTACCTCCCGACGTCTATACTCAATGTCCTGTACAAGCACACCATACCTCCCGACGTCTATACTCAATGTCCTGTACAAGCACACCGTACCTCCCGACGTCTATACTCAATGTCCTGTACAAGCACACCATACCTCCCGACGTCTATACTCAATGTCCTGTACAAGCACACCATACCTCCCGACATCTATACTCAATGTCCTGTACAAGCACACCGTACCTCCCGACATCTATACTCAATGTCCTGTACAAGCACACCGTACCTCCCGACGTCTATACTCAATGTCCTGTACAAGCACACCGTACCTCCCGACGTCTATACTCAATGTCCTGTACAAGCACACCATACCTCCCGACGTCTATACTCAATGTCCTGTACAAGCACACCGTACCTCCCGACGTCTATACTCAATGTCCTGTACAAGCACACCATACCTCCCGACGTCTATACTCAATGTCCTGTACAAGCACACCATACCTCCCGACGTCTATACTCAATGTCCTGTACAAGCACACCATACCTCCCGACATCTATACTCAATGTCCTGTACAAGCACACCGTACCTCCCGACGTCTATACTCAATGTCCTGTACAAGCACACCGTACCTCCCGACGTCTATACTCAATGTCCTGACTTCAAAGTTGAGAGGTTGTGGGGCATTTGGAGAATCGTACAAAGCTTTAGTCACCCTGCTATTGGAATAATGTTAACACTAACAGTTAGGAGTTATAATACAGTTGCATCTTACATCTCCACCTATCACCCAGCACCCCATGTCTCATCCCTCCCCCTCACACCTTTATACTAACTCCTTCCCCTCTACACTCTCAGCCCTGACGTGGGATCTCCACCTGAAACATCAACATTCGTGAGACCATTAAACCGTAAGACACAGGAGCAGATTTAGACCATTCAGCCCATCGCATCTTCTCCACCATTCTATCATGACTGATTTACTATCCCTCTCAACCCCATTCTTCTGCCTTCTCCCCGTAACCCTTGACACCCTGACAAATCAGGAATATATCAACCTCTGCTTTAAATGTACCCAGCAACTTGGTCTCTTCAGCCGTCCATCGCAATGAATTCCACAGATCCACCATCCCCTGGCTAAATAAATTCCTCCTCATCTCCGTTCTATAGTGACAGCCATCTATTCTGAGTCTGTGCCCTCTGGTCCTAGACTCCCTCATGATAGGAAACATCCTTTCCCATGTCCACTCTATCTAGGCCACTCTACATTGGATAGGTTTCAATAGAAAGAAAGATAGTCAGATAGATCCCTCTGCCTCCACACATGTTGCTTGACCCGCTGAGTTCCAATATAAGGTTTTTTTTTGTTCCAGGCTGGAGAACGGGGTTTAGCGGGATAATAAATCTATTTATTTATTGAGATACACCGCAGAATAGGCCCTCTTATCACTTCCAGCCACGCCACCCAGCAACCCCTGATTTAACCCGAGCCTAATCACAGGACAATTTACAATGACCAATTAACCTATCAAGTGGTACGTCTTTGGACTGTGGGAGGAAACCGGAGCACCTGGAGGAAACCCCCACATGCCAGGGGGAAGACAGACAGACTCCTTACAAGGCACAGTGTGAATCAGCCATAATGGAACGGCTGAACGGCCTAATTCTGTCCCTATGTCTTATGATCTTACAGTCTATTCCAGTTTTCTGTGTCAGTTTTGCTGCCAGATTTAGTACTCAGGTAACTGAGGTCGGCACGGATGTGTAGCGGTTCACATAACACTACTACCTGGGTTCCATTCCCGCTGCGTCTGTGAAGAAATTATACATTCTCCCCCATGAACTGCATGGGTCTCCCCCCACAGTCCAAGGATGCATCGGTCAGTAGGTCGTTGTAAATTGCCCCGTGATTCGGCTCGGGTTAAATCCGTCGGCTGCGGTTTGGCGCAGCTTGAACGGCTGGAGGGGACTGTTCTGCGCTGTATCGCGAAATAAAATTTAAAAAAATAAACACTGGGTGTAATTGGGCAGCACAGGCTCGTTGGGGTGGAAGGGCCTGTCACTGTGTTGCATCTCCATATCAAAAGCGTGGCAACACTTGCGGGCTGCCCCCAGCACATCCTCTTGTTGCGAGCGCCCTTAATACAAACAACGCATTTCACTGTAGTTTCTGATGTACGCATGATAAAATGAATCAGAATTAAAAATAAAATAAATTATCCTTTTATCAGTGACCACTTCTGACCTTTAACCTAAGACATCAGCTCTGCTTCTCTCCCCACACCTGCTGCTGGTACTGCAGAATATTCCCAGGACTCCCTGACTTTGTTTCAGAATTCCAGTATCTGCATCTCACCTTCATGTGGTACATCATCATCTCATTGGCCAGGTGACTTCTGTACTGGGCTTCGTGGACCTTCTTGTACAGCAATGACTAAGAAGAAGGAGAAAGAGGTCAGGACATCCAGCAGCATCGTCCTGCTCACTAATGGCATGCAACTGAATTTGAAGACAGCATGCAAGGTTAATGGCATGGTGTGGTTCATAGCCGTGTGGAGGAACACGTCCATAGATCCCTCAAAGTTGCCATGCAAGTTGATAGAGTTATTAAGAAAGCGTGTGGTGAGTTGGCCTTCATTAATTGGAAGGTTGAGTTCTGGAGCAGCAAGGTAATGTTACAGCTCTATGTAACATTACAAGTGTGTTAGACCACACTTGGAGTATCGTGTTCAGTTCTATTCACCTCGTTATAGGAAGGATTTGAAAGCCCTCAGCCTCCACCGCTCCAAAGAAAACAACCCAGGTTTATCCAACCTCTCGTTGTAACACTTATCCTCTAATCCAGCCAGCATCCAGGTGAATGTCATCTGCACCCGCTCCAAAGCCTCGACATCCCTTATGAGGGGAAGCATGTGGAAGTTTTAGAGATGGCGTTGAGCTTGAGACCAGGATACTGCCTGGATTAGAGAGCGTGTCTTATGACGATAGATTGAACAAGCTAGGATTTTTCTCTTTGGAGTCAAGGAGGATGCGAGACGACTTGATAAAGGTGTACAAGATGATAAGAGGCAGAGATAGAGTGGAGAGCCAGAGACTTTATCCCAGGTTGGAAATGACTCATTCAAGGAAGTATAATTTTAAGGTGATTGGAGGAAAGTATAGTCGGGGATGTCAGAGGTAGGATTTTTTAAACACAGAGTGATGGATGTTTGGAACATCCTGCCAGCTGTGGTGGTAGAGGCAGAATCATTAGGAACTTTTAAAAGACTCTTAGATAGGCACGTGGATGATAGAAAATGGGGGGGGGGGGGTGGGGGAGGCTATGTCGGAGGAAAGGGTTAGATTGAATTTAGAGTAGGTTAAAAGGTTGGCACAACATTGTGGGCTGAAAGGCCTGTACCGAGCTGTGTTCTATGGTCAGTGATCTATTTCTCTGATTACATTTAAAACATCTATCATATCTCCCCTCAGCTACTGCCACTCCAGAGCAGCCAACTCAAGTTTGTTTCATCTTGCCCTGTACAGCAGCTCACTCCGTGATCCAGGCGCGCTCTCTGAAGCCGCCACACCCTGTAGTGGGGCAACCGGAACTGCACACAAGCCCTGCGCTGTAACGTCCTACAGTATGCTCCGTGTGCAGACTGGGTAAGCGCAAACGGGCTTTCCCCCCCACCAGGTGGGCTGAGACTAGAACTAGAGGTCATGGTGAAAGGTGAAATATTTAAGCGGAGCTTCTTCACCCACAGGGTGGAACGAGCTGTCGGTGGATGCGGGGTTTGATTTCAGGAGAAGTTGGATAGGTACGTGAATGGCTGAGCTGTGGTCTGGGTGCAGGTCAATGGCACATGGCAGAACGTACTGGGTCAGAACGGCCTGTTTCTGTGCTCAGCTTGGAGCCACCTAAACTCCAGGCCCCACGTCCCCTGCCCCATCCCCATGTACTCACGTGCGCAATGCTGATTCCGCAGTAGATGGAGAAAGCCAGAGCCAGGTCCTCGTCAAACTTGGTGAACCACGGCCCGTTGACCTTGTTGCACAGCTCGGCTACCCCGACGATCTCTGTGAAGCAGGGGTTGGGGGGAGGAGCGGGAAAGGGAACAGCATCAGACCAGGAACAGAGAGTTAGGCAGGAGTTTGCAGGGAGAGATGGCCGTCACCTTAATCCTGCTCCACCTTTCAGAATCCTTCACTCAGATTTGAATTCTAAATCCCACATAAAAAAGTCATTTTCCAATTTATAAAGTTTAACAGTGCACAGACTTTTGTGTATATTTTTATCTTCTCTTCTTAAGCGAATATGTTTTTTTTTCTAATTATCCATTATCATCCATCAGCTTTTTTCTTTGGTAGTTGGTTGACTTTTTTTATATAAAAAAAATTATTTTATGATGTATGACCTATCTTTAAATTTTTGATTACAGAGTAGTATACCTTTATGTGTTATGTTATAACATTTTGATCAATTTTATTACAATATATGAACGTACACAAGTTATGTTGAGATGTATCTATGTGTTGCACTCTGTAAATCTTGTTTTTTTCTTCTAAATAAAGATACCGCAAAAAGAAAGAAAAAAAGTCGTCAGAGCAACATTTTGACACTTAAGAAATGCTGCAAAGGTACGTCCATTTCTGTCACATAATGATACAGAAAATCTAATTCACGCCTTTGTAGCAAATAGACTAGATTATTGCAATGCACTTTCTACTGGCCTTCCAAAATAACTTCAACTCATTTAGAACACCGCTGCTAGACTTGTAACCAAAACCGGCCTCAGGGAGCAGATCACTCCTGTACTAGCTACTCTGTATTGGCTTCCTCTAACTTAGCTGATTTTAAAGTTCTCTTACTTGTTTTTAAAGCCCTCAATGATCTGGGACCGGAGTACATCACAGACTCATTTTCATTTTATAATCCTAATTGAGCTCTCAGATCTTCTTACACCAGTCTCTATAAATTTAAACAATCTCCCTCAAAAGATAATTGGCAAGTCGGCTTTTTTGAACTGCAACCCTAAACTCAGGGCGCACAGTAGTGGAGTGGTTAGCACAACGTTCTACAGTACCAGCGACCCGGGTTCAATTCCCATCACACGGTAGTGGAGTGGTTAGCACAACGTTCTACAGTACCAGCGACCCGGGTTCAATTCCCATCACACGGTAGTGTAATGGTTAGCACAACGTTCTACAGTACCAGCGACCCGGGTTCAATTCCCATCGCACGGTAGTGTAATGGTTAGCACAACGTTCTACGGTACCAGTGACCCGGGTTCAATTCCCATCACACGGTAGTGGAGTGGTTAGCACAACGTTTTACAGTACCAGCGACCCGGGTTCAATTCCCATCACACGGTAGTGGAGTGGTTAGCACAACGTTGTACAGTACCAGCGACCCGGGTTCAATTCCCATCACACGGTAGTGGAGTGGTTAGCACAATGTTCTACGGTACCAGCGACCCGGGTTCAACTCCCATCACACTGTAGTGGAGTGGTTAGCACAACGTTCTACGGTACCAGCGACCCGGGTTCAACTCCCATCACACTGTAGTGGAGTGGTTAGCACAACGTTCTACGGTACCAGCGACCCGGGTTCAATTCCTATCACACGGTAGTGTAGTGATTAACACAACGTTCTACAGTACCAGCGACCCGGGTTCAATTCCCATCACACGGTAGTGGAGTGGTTAGCACAACGTTCTACAGTACAAGCGACCCGGGTTCAATTCCCATCACACGGTAGTGGAGTGGTTAGCACAACGTTCTACAGTACCAGTGACCCGGGTTCAATTCCCATCACACGGTAGTGGAGTGGTTAGCACAACGTTCTACAGTACCAGCGACCCGGGTTCAATTCCCATCACACGGTAGTGGAGTGGTTAGCACAACGTTCTACAGTACCAGCGACCCGGGTTCAATTCCCATCACACAGTAGTGGAGTGGTTAGCACAACGTTCTACAGTACAAGCGACCCGGGTTCAATTCCCATCACACAGTAGTGGAGTGGTTAGCACAACGTTCTACAGTACAAGCGACCCGGGTTCAATTCCCATCACACAGTAGTGGAGTGGTTAGCACAACGTTCTACAGTACAAGCGACCCGGGTTCAATTCCCATCACACAGTAGTGGAGTGGTTAGCACAACGTTCTACAGTACCAGCGACCCGGGTTCAATTCCCATCACACAGTAGTGGAGTGGTTAGCACAACGTTCTACAGTACAAGCGACCCGGGTTCAATTCCCATCACACGGTAGTGGAGTGGTTAGCACAACGTTCTACAGTACCAGTGACCCGGGTTCAATTCCCATCACACGGTAGTGGAGTGGTTAGCACAACGTTCTACAGTACCAGTGACCCGGGTTCAATTCCCATCACACGGTAGTGGAGTGGTTAGCACAACGTTCTACAGTACCAGCGACCCGGGTTCAATTCCCATCACACGGTAGTGGAGTGGTTAGCACAACGTTCTACAGTACCAGCGACCCGGGTTCAATTCACATCGCACGGTAGTGGAGTGGTTAGCACAACGTTCTACGGTACCAGCGACCCGGGTTCAATTCCCATCACACGGTAGTGGAGTGGTTAGCACAACGTTCTACAGTACCAGTGACCCGGGTTCAATTCCCATCACACGGTAGTGGAGTGGTTAGCACAACGTTCTACAGTACCAGCGACCCGGGTTCAATTCCCATCACACGGTAGTGGAGTGATTAGCACAACGTTTTACAGTACCAGTGACCCAGGTTCAATTCCCATCACACAGTAGTGGAGTGGTTAGCACAACGTTCTACAGTACCAGCGACCCGGGTTCAATTCCCATCGCACGGTAGTGTAATGGTTAGCATAACGTTCTACGGTACCAGTGACCCGGGTTCAATTCCCATCACACGGTAGTGGAGTGGTTAGCACAACGTTGTACAGTACCAGCGACCCGGGTTCAATTCCCATCGCACGGTAGTGGAGTGGTTAGCACAACGTTCTACGGTACCAGCGACCCGGGTTCAATTCCCATCGCACGGTAGTGGAGTGGTTAGCACAACGTTCTACAGTACCAGCGACCCGGGTTCAATTCCCATCACATGGTAGTGGAGTGGTTAGCACAACGTTCTACGGTACCAGCGACCCGGGTTCAATTCCCATCACACGGTAGTGGAGTGATTAGCACAACGTTTTACAGTACCAGCGACCCGGGTTCAATTCCCATCGCACGGTAGTGTAATGGTTAGCACAACGTTCTACGGTACCAGTGACCCGGGTTCAATTCCCATCACACAGTAGTGGAATGGTTAGCACAACGTTCTACAGTACCAGCGACCCGGGTTCAATTCCCATCGCACGGTAGTGGAGTGGTTAGCACAACGTTCTACAGTACCAGCGACCCGGGTTCAATTCCCATCACACAGTAGTGGAGTGGTTAGCACAACGTTGTACAGTACCAGCGACCCGGGTTCAATTCCCATCACACGGTAGTGTAGTGGTTAGCACAACGTTTTACAGTACCAGCGACCCGGGTTCAATTCCCATCACACGGTAGTGGAGTGGTTAGCACAACGCTTTACAGTACCAGTGACCCGGGTTCAATTCCCATCGCACGGTAGTGGAGTGATTAGCACAACGTTTTACAGTACCAGCGACCCGGGTTCAATTCCCATCACACAGTAGTGGAATGGTTAGCACAACGTTCTACAGTACCAGCGACCCGGGTTCAATTCCCATCGCACGGTAGTGGAGTGGTTAGCACAACGTTCTACAGTACCAGCGACCCGGGTTCAATTCCCATCACACAGTAGTGGAATGGTTAGCACAACGTTCTACGGTACCAGCGACCCGGGTTCAATTCCCATCACACGGTAGTGGAGTGGTTAGCACAACGTTCTACAGTACCAGCGACCCGGGTTCAATTCCCATCACACAGTAGTGGAATGGTTAGCACAACGTTCTACAGTACCAGCGACCCGGGTTCAATTCCCATCGCACGGTAGTGGAGTGGTTAGCACAACGTTCTACAGTACCAGCGACCCGGGTTCAATTCCCATCACACAGTAGTGGAGTGGTTAGCACAACGCTTTACAGTACCAGCGACCCGGGTTCAATTCCCATCACACGGTAGTGGAGTGGTTAGCACAACGTTCTACAGTACCAGCGACCCGGGTTCAATTCCCATCACACGGTAGTGTAATGGTTAGCACAACGTTCTACGGTACCAGCAACCCGGGTTCAATTCCCATCACACGGTAGTGTAATGGTTAGCACAACGTTGTACAGTACCAGCGACCCGGGTTCAATTCCCATCGCACGGTAGTGGAGTGGTTAGCACAACGTTCTACAGTACCAGCGACCCGGGTTCAACTCCCATCACACGGTAGTGGAGTGGTTAGCACAACGTTCTACAGTACCAGCGACCCGGGTTCAATTCCCATCACACGGTAGTGTAATGGTTAGCACAACGTTCTACAGTACCAGCGACCCGGGTTCAATTCCCATCACACGGTAGTGGAGTGGTTAGCACAACGTTCTACGGTACCAGTGACTCGGGTTCAATTCCCATCACACGGTAGTGGAGTGGTTAGCACAACGTTCTACGGTACCAGCGACCCGGGTTCAATTCCCATCACACAGTAGTGGAGTGGTTAGCACAACGTTCTACAGTACCAGCGACCCGGGTTCAATTCCCATCACACAGTAGTGGAGTGGTTAGCACAACGTTCTACAGTACCAGCGACCCGGGTTCAATTCCCATCACACGGTAGTGGAGTGGTTAGCACAACGTTCTACAGTACCAGCGACCCGGGTTCAATTCCCATCACACAGTAGTGGAGTGGTTAGCACAACGTTCTACAGTACCAGCGACCCGGGTTCAATTCCCATCACACAGTAGTGGAGTGGTTAGCACAACGTTCTACAGTACCAGCGACCCGGGTTCAACTCCCATCGCACGGTAGTGTAATGGTTAGCACAACGTTCTACAGTACCAGCGACCCGGGTTCAACTCCCATCGCATGGTAGTGGAGTGGTTAGCACAACGTTCTACGGTACCAGCGACCCGGGTTCAATTCCCATCGCACGGTAGTGGAGTGGTTAGCACAACGTTCTACAGTACCAGCGACCCGGGTTCAATTCCCATCGCACGGTAGTGGAGTGGTTAGCACAACGTTCTACAGTACCAGCGACCCGGGTTCAATTCCCATCACACGGTAGTGGAGTGGTTAGCACAACGTTCTACAGTACCAGTGACCCGGGTTCAATTCCCATCACACGGTAGTGGAGTGGTTAGCACAACGTTCTACAGTACCAGTGACCCGGGTTCAATTCCCATCACACGGTAGTGGAGTGGTTAGCACAACGTTCTACAGTACCAGTGACCCGGGTTCAATTCCCATCACACGGTAGTGGAGTGGTTAGCACAACGTTTTACAGTACCAGCGACCCGGGTTCAATTCCCATCACACGGTAGTGGAGTGGTTAGCACAACGTTCTACAGTACCAGTGACCCGGGTTCAATTCCCATCACACGGTAGTGGAGTGGTTAGCACAACGTTCTACAGTACCAGTGACCCGGGTTCAATTCCCATCACACGGTAGTGGAGTGGTTAGCACAACGTTCTACAGTACCAGTGACCCGGGTTCAATTCCCATCACACGGTAGTGTAGTGGTTAGCACAACGTTCTACAGTACCAGTGACCCGGGTTCAATTCCCATCACACGGTAGTGGAGTGGTTAGCACAACGTTCTACAGTACCAGCGACCCGGGTTCAATTCCCATCGCACGGTAGTGGAGTGGTTAGCACAACGTTCTACAGTACCAGCGACCCGGGTTCAATTCCCATCACACGGTAGTGGAGTGGTTAGCACAACGTTCTACAGTACCAGTGACTCGGGTTCAATTCCCATCGCACGGTAGTGGAGTGGTTAGCACAACGTTCTACAGTACCAGCGACCCGGGTTCAATTCCCATCGCACGGTAGTGGAGTGGTTAGCACAACGTTCTACAGTACCAGCGACCCGGGTTCAATTCCCATCACACGGTAGTGGAGTGGTTAGCACAACATTCTACAGTACCAGCGACCCAGGTTCAATTCCCATCACACGGTAGTGGAGTGGTTAGCACAACGTTCTACAGTACCAGTGACCCGGGTTCAATTCCCATCACACGGTAGTGGAGTGGTTAGCACAACGTTCTACAGTACCAGCGACCCGGGTTCAATTCCCATCACACGGTAGTGTAGTGGTTAGCACAACGTTCTACAGTACCAGCGACCCGGGTTCAATTCCCATCACACGGTAGTGGAGTGGTTAGCACAACGTTCTACAGTACCAGTGACCCGGGTTCAATTCCCGTCACACGGTAGTGGAGTGGTTAGCACAACGTTCTACAGTATCAGCGACCCGGGTTCAATTCCCATCGCATGGTAGTGGAGTGGTTAGCACAACGTTCTACAGTACCAGCGACCCAGGTTCAATTCCCATCGCACGGTAGTGGAGTGGTTAGCACAACGTTCTACAGTACCAGCGACCCGGGTTCAATTCCCATCGCACAGTAGTGGAGTGGTTAGCACAACGTTCTACAGTACCAGCGACCCAGGTTCAATTCCCATCGCACGGTAGTGGAGTGGTTAGCACAACGTTCTACAGTACCAGCGACCCGGGTTCAATTCCCATCACACGGTAGTGGAGTGGTTAGCACAACGTTCTACAGTACCAGCGACCCGGGTTCAATTCCCATCACACGGTAGTGGAGTGGTTAGCACAACGTTCTACGGTACCAGCGACCCGGGTTCAATTCCCATCACACGGTAGTGGAGTGGTTAGCACAACGTTCTACGGTACCAGCGACCCGGGTTCAATTCCCATCACACGGTAGTGGAGTGGTTAGCACAACGTTCTACGGTACCAGCGACCCGGGTTCAATTCCCATCGCACGGTAGTGGAGTGGTTAGCACAACGTTCTACAGTACCAGCGACCCAGGTTCAATTCCCATCGCACGGTAGTGGAGTGGTTAGCACAACGTTTTACAGTACCAGCGACCCGGGTTCAATTCCCATCACACAGTAGTGGAGTGGTTAGCACAACGTTCTACAGTACCAGCGACCCAGGTTCAATTCCCATCGCATGGTAGTGGAGTGGTTAGCACAACGTTCTACAGTACCAGCGACCCAGGTTCAATTCCCATCGCATGGTAGTGGAGTGGTTAGCACAACGTTCTACAGTACCAGCGACCCGGGTTCAATTCCCATCACACAGTAGTGGAGTGGTTAGCACAACGTTCTACAGTACCAGCGACCCAGGTTCAATTCCCATCGCACGGTAGTGGAGTGGTTAGCACAACGTTCTACAGTACCAGCGACCCGGGTTCAATTCCCATCGCACGGTAGTGGAGTGGTTAGCACAACGTTCTACAGTACCAGCGACCCGGGTTCAATTCCCATCACACGGTAGTGGAGTGGTTAGCACAATGTTCTACAGTACCAGCGACCCGGGTTCAATTCCCATCGCACGGTAGTGGAGTGGTTAGCACAACGTTCTACAGTACCAGCGACCCGGGTTCAATTCCCATCGCACGGTAGTGGAGTGGTTAGCACAACGTTCTACAGTACCAGCGACCCGGGTTCAATTCCCATCGCACGGTAGTGGAGTGGTTAGCACAACGTTCTACAGTACCAGTGACCCGGGTTCAATTCCCATCACACGGTAGTGGAGTGGTTAGCACAACGTTCTACAGTACCAGCGACCCGGGTTCAATTCCCATCGCACGGTAGTGGAGTGGTTAGCACAACGTTCTACAGTACCAGCGACCCGGGTTCAATTCCCATCACACAGTAGTGGAGTGGTTAGCACAACGTTCTACAGTACCAGCGACCCAGGTTCAATTCCCATCGCACGGTAGTGGAGTGGTTAGCACAACGTTCTACAGTACCAGCGACCCGGGTTCAATTCACATCGCACGGTAGTGGAGTGGTTAGCACAACGTTCTACAGTACCAGCGACCCAGGTTCAATTCCCATCACATGGTAGTGGAGTGGTTAGCACAACGTTCTACAGTACCAGCGACCCAGGTTCAATTCCCATCACATGGTAGTGGAGTGGTTAGCACAACGTTCTACAGTACCAGCGACCCAGGTTCAATTCCCATCACATGGTAGTGTAATGGTTAGCACAACGTTCTACAGTACCAGCGACCCGGGTTCAATTCCCATCACACGGTAGTGGAGTGGTTAGCACAACGTTCTACAGTACCAGCGACCCAGGTTCAATTCCCATCACATGGTAGTGTAATGGTTAGCACAACGTTCTACAGTACCAGCGACCCGGGTTCAATTCCCATCACACGGTAGTGGAGTGGTTAGCACAACGTTCTACAGTACCAGCGACCCAGGTTCAATTCCCATCACATGGTAGTGTAATGGTTAGCACAACGTTCTACAGTACCAGCGACCCGGGTTCAATTCCCATCACACGGTAGTGTAGTGGTTAGCACAACGTTCTACAGTACCAGCGACCCGGGTTCAATTCCCATCACACGGTAGTGGAGTGGTTAGCACAACGTTCTACAGTACCAGCGACCCGGGTTCAATTCCCATCGCACGGTAGTGTAATGGTTAGCACAACGTTCTACAGTACCAGCGACCCGGGTTCAATTCCCATCACACGGTAGTGGAGTGGTTAGCACAACGTTCTACAGTACCAGCGACCCGGGTTCAATTCCCATCGCACGGTAGTGTAATGGTTAGCACAACGTTCTACAGTACCAGCGACCCGGGTTCAATTCCCATCACACGGTAGTGGAGTGGTTAGCACAACGTTCTACAGTACCAGCGACCCAGGTTCAATTCCCATCACATGGTAGTGTAATGGTTAGCACAACGTTCTACAGTACCAGCGACCCGGGTTCAATTCCCATCACACGGTAGTGGAGTGGTTAGCACAACGTTCTACAGTACCAGCGACCCGGGTTCAATTCCCATCACATGGTAGTGGAGTGGTTAGCACAACGTTCTACAGTACCAGCGACCCGGGTTCAATTCCCATCACACAGTAGTGGAGTGGTTAGCACAATGTTCTACAGTACCAGCGACCCGGGTTCAATTCCCATCACACGGTAGTGGAGTGGTTAGCACAACGCTCTACAGTACCAGCGACCCGGGTTCAATTCCCATCACACGGTAGTGGAGTGATTAGCACAACGTTCTACAGTACCAGCGACCCAGGTTCAATTCCCATCACACGGTAGTGGAGTGGTTAGCACAACGTTCTACAGTACCAGCGACCCGGGTTCAATTCCCATCACATGGTAGTGGAGTGGTTAGCACAACGTTCTACAGTACCAGCGACCCGGGTTCAATTCCCATCACACGGTAGTGGAGTGGTTAGCACAACGTTCTACAGTACCAGCGACCCGGGTTCAATTCCCATCACATGGTAGTGGAGTGGTTAGCACAACGTTCTACAGTACCAGCGACCCAGGTTCAATTCCCATCACACGGTAGTGGAGTGGTTAGCACAATGTTCTACAGTACCAGTGACCCGGGTTCAATTCCCATCACACGGTAGTGGAGTGATTAGCACAATGTTCTACAGTACCAGTGACCCGGGTTCAATTCCCATCACACGGTAGTGGAGTGATTAGCACAACGTTCTACAGTACCAGCGACCCGGGTTCAATTCCCATCACACGGTAGTGGAGTGGTTAGCACAACGCTCTACAGTACCAGCGACCCGGGTTCAATTCCCATCACACGGTAGTGGAGTGGTTAGCACAACGTTCTACAGTACCAGCGACCCGGGTTCAATTCCCATCACATGGTAGTGGAGTGATTAGCACAACGTTCTACAGTACCAGCGACCCGGGTTCAATTCCCATCACACGGTAGTGGAGTGGTTAGCACAACGTTCTACAGTACCAGCGACCCGGGTTCAATTCCCATCACACGGTAGTGTAATGGTTAGCACAACGTTCTACAGTACCAGCGACCCGGGTTCAATTCCCATCACACGGTAGTGGAGTGGTTAGCACAACGTTCTACAGTACCAGCGACCCGGGTTCAATTCCCATCACATGGTAGTGGAGTGGTTAGCACAACGCTCTACAGTACCAGTGACCCGGGTTCAATTCCCATCACACGGTAGTGGAGTGATTAGCACAACGTTCTACAGTACCAGCGACCCGGGTTCAATTCCCATCACACGGTAGTGGAGTGGTTAGCACAACGTTCTACAGTACCAGCGACCCGGGTTCAATTCCCATCACACGGTAGTGGAGTGGTTAGCACAACGCTCTACAGTACCAGCGACCCGGGTTCAATTCCCATCACACGGTAGTGGAGTGATTAGCACAACGCTCTACAGTACCAGCGACCCGGGTTCAATTCCCATCACACGGTAGTGGAGTGATTAGCACAACGCTCTACAGTACCAGCGACCCGGGTTCAATTCCCATCACACGGTAGTGGAGTGATTAGCACAACGCTCTACAGTACCAGCGACCCGGGTTCAATTCCCATCACACGGTAGTGGAGTGATTAGCACAACGCTCTACAGTACCAGCGACCCTGGTTCAATTCCTGCTGCCTCAAGAGGGCATCATCCATCCAAAATCCCCCACCATCCGGGCCACGCCATCTTCTCACTGCTCCCATCTGGCAGGAGGTACAGAAGCCTGAAGTTCCACACCACCAGGTTCAGGAACAGCTGCTTCCCTTCAACCAATCGCTTCTTGAACCAACCAGCACAACCCCAATCACTACAGCAACACTCTGACCACTTCCATCTCCCAGCACGACAATGTACTGTAATTGTGTTCCTTCTCCCATCAGGCAGAAGATACAAAAGCCTGAAAGCACGTCCCACCAGGCTCGAAGACAGCTTCTATCCCACCATTATCAGACTCTTGAATGGTCCCCCTGTATGAGAAGATGGACACTTGACCTCATAATCTACCTCATTGTGACCTTGCACCTTATTGTCTGCCTGCACTGTAACTGTTACACTTTATTCTGCATTCTGTTATTCAGTGCACTTTGTAATGATTTGATTGGTATGAACAGTGTGCAAGACAAGCTCTTCACTGTATCTCAGCCAATTCTAATACCCACACTCAAGGACTAGAGCACTTAGAGTCATAGAGTTATAGAACACTACAGCATTGAAACAGGCCTTTTGGCCCATCAAGTCCATGCCAAACTATTAATCTGCCTTGTCCCATTGACCTGCACCCCGACCATAACTCTCTGTACCTCTCCCATCCACATACCTATCCAAATTTCCCTTAAATCAAACCAGAACCGACCACTTCCACTGGCAGCTCATTCCACACACCCTGAGTGAAGTAGTTTCCCATCAGGTTCCCCTTAAGCATTTCACCTTTCACCCTTACCCTATGACCTCTAGTTTTAGTCTCGACCGAACTCAGTGGAAAAAGCCTGCTTGCATTTACCCTGTCTATACCCTCATAATTTTGTTTAACTATCAAATCTCCCCCCTTTCTCCTACGCTCCAGGGAATGAAGTCCTAACCTATTCAACCTTTTCCTATAACTCAGATCCTCAAGTCCTGGCAACATGTTTGCGAATTTTCTCTACGCTCTTTCAATTTATTGAAGGTTCAAAATGACAACTCGCCACAACCTTCTCAAGGGTGACCAGGAGGGGCAATTAAATGCTGGTAATAATAAAATTCTATATTCCTTCACCAAGCAGGTGAGATGATTTGGGCCGAAGGGTCTGTTTCTATGCTGCACAATAAACCAATTCACCTCAAATTCCATCAAACTATCCTCCAACCTGATGGCAGGAACATCAGTTTCTCCAATTTACAGTAATTTTCCCATCCCCCTTCCCTCTTCTTCCATTCCCTCTTCACCTCACCTGCCTATCACCCCCTCCTTCCCTTTCCCCTATGCTCTACTCTCCTGTCCTATCAGATTCCTTCTTCTCCAGCACTTTACCTTTTCTACCCAACTGGCTTCACCAATCACCTTCTAGCTTGTCCTCCTTCCCTTCCCTCCACCTTTTTATTCTGGCATCTTCCCCTTTCCTTTCCAGTCCTGATGAAGGGCCTTGACCCGAAACGTCAACTGTTTGTTCATTTCCATAGATGCTGCCTGACTTGCTGAGTTCCTCCGGCATTTTGTGTGTTGCACCAATTCCATATTGACTAGTGTAGAAAGGCACCAGGGTCAGCATGGGTGAGATGGGCCAAAGGGCCTGTTTCCATGCTGTACACACTCCAAAATTAATTTCACATCTGCCGATGTGGGATTCGAACTCAGGTCCTGGGATTCCCAGTCCGGTACCTAACCAGCACATCACACAGGAGCCGGGCATTGCCCTCGGCCCATACTCACGGTTGTTCTCATCGATAATGGGGAAGCAAAGGATGTTCCTGGTCCGGAAGCCAGTTGTGTCGTCAACGCCCCGGTAGAACAGTGGGTGAGAGTAAGCATCCTTGATGTTGAGGATTTGACCAGTGGTTGCCACGTGACCTGCGATCCCCTGGTCTGCTGGCATCCGGAATTCAGCGGACTGTGGGGACATGGACAGAGCAACAGGGGTAGTTGGGATGGAGGCTTGGGAGGGTGTGGGTAGGGGTGGGACAGAGGGAGGCACAGAGAGAGACACACACAAACAGAGAGAGAGAGAGACAAAGAAAAGCACACAGAGACACAGAGAGAGAGGGAGAGAGAGGCAGTGGCAGAGACGGAGGGAGACACACACAGACAGAGGCAGTGTCAGAGAGAGAGAGACACGCACACTCAGAGACAGAGAGACAGACAGACACACATACACAAACAGAGGGAGAGAGAGAGACACACACACATTCACTCACAGACAGAGAGAGACAGACAGACACAAAGATAGAGAGAGAGAGGGAGAGAGACACAGGGAGGGAGGCAGAGAGACATACACACACACACTTTCACAATTGTATTTGTTTCTATAAGATTCCCTCCCCTCTCATCCTTCTGAATTCCAGTGAGTATAGTCCTAAGCGACTCACTCTCCTCATAGGCTAACCCCCTCATCTCCAGAACCAACCTGTGAACCTCCTCTGCACCACCTCTAGAGGAAGTACATCTTTCTGCAAGGAGATGAGGGCTGCCCGTGGTACTCCAGATTTGGCCTCACCGGTACCCTGTACAATTGCAGCATAACCTCCCAGCTCTTAAACTCATTCCTTCTAGCAATGCTGCCAACATTCCATTGCCTTCATAAGGACCTTACCAAGACCATAAGACATAGGAGCAGAATTAGGCCTTTCCACCCATCGCATCTGCTCCGCAATTCCATAATGGCTGACTTCCTAACCATCTCTCCCTTCTCCCCATAACATTTGATGCCCTGACTAATCAAGAACCTATTGACTTTGCTTTAAATATACCCAATGATTTGGCATTCACAACAGTCTGTAGTAATGAATTCCACAGATTCACCACTCTCTGGCCTAATAAATTCCTCCTCATCTCTGTTCTAAAGGGATATCCCTCTATTCTGGGTCTGTGCCCTCTAGTCCTAGACTCCACTACAATCGGAAACATCCTCTCCACATCCACTTGATCTAGGCCTTTCAATATTTAGAGAGCTTGAGATGAGACTGGATAGGTTTGAGCTTTTCTCCCTGCAACTTAGGAGGCTGGGGTGGGGGGGGGTGGAGTGCGACATCATAGAAGTTTATAAAATCATGAGGGGCACAGATAAGGTGAACAACCCAAGTCTTTTCCCCAGGGTAGAGGAGTTTAAACGAGAGGGCATAGGGTTTTTGGTGAGAGGGGTAAGTGTTTCACATAGTGGGTATAATCCTTGGAGGCAGAGTGGGAAAAAGCAGAGGGGCTATGTGCTTGATTCTGCTCTGGGTTGGGGGCTGGCCTCTTCCATAGGTGCTGCCCTCTAGTGTTCAATCAGTGGAAAGCAATCTGGAGTGCATTCGTCTGCAGCTGCACCAGTGCATGATGAGAAACTGCTGCGTGTTTGTTCTTACAGAAACATGGCTCCAGGTCAACATCCCATGTAATATCTATTTTGGTTGAACAAGTTAGGTCTTTATTCTTTGGAGCGTAGAAGGTTGAGGGGGGACTTGATAGAGATATTTAAAATTATGAGGGGGATGGATAGAGTTGACGTGGATAGGCTTTTTCCATTGAGAGTAGGGGAGATTCAAACAAGAGGACATGAGTTGAGAGTTTGGGGGCAAAAGTTTAGGGGTAACACAAGGCGGAATTTCTTTACTCAGAGAGTGGTAGCTGTGTGGAGCAAGCTTCCAGTAGAAGTGGTAGAGGCAGGTTCGATATTGTCATTTAAAGTAAAATTGGATAGGTATATGGACAGGAGAGGAATGGAGGGTTATGGGCTGAGTGCAGGTCGGTGGGACTAGGTGAGAGTAAACGTTCGGCACGGACTAGAAGGGCCGAGATGGCCTGTTTCCGTGCTGTAATTGTTATATGGTTATATGTTATATTGTATAAACTACAGGCTATGACTCTCAGACTTGGGCTGTATTATTTTTAGTGACTGCACGTTTATCTGCTGTCATAACTAGGTGCTGCATGTGCTGGTGGCTCTGCGTTTTGCAGCTTGGCCCCAGAGGATTGCCCTTTCCTATGGCTGTACTCACGTGCATAGTTGAACGACAAACTTGTTATAGGCCAAAGGGAGGCAAATGGGATTAAGGTAAACATGCATCTTGGTCAGTATGGACAAATAGGGCCGAGTGGTCTGCTTCAGAACTGTATGGTTCTGAATATTGCAAGGATCCCAGCTTATTTGGATAAATTCAGCATAGCCCTTTTGACCCTCACCGGTTTTTAATCGCTTCACCATGGAAAGCATCCCATCTAGGCGCATCGCACTTTGGTACGGCAACTGCTCTGCCCACGACCTCAGGAAACTGCGGAGAGTTGTGAGCACAGCTCAGCGTGTCACGGAAACCAGCCTCCTCTCCGTGAGCTCTGCCTACACTTGTCACAGCCTCAGGGAAGCAGACAACATAATCATATACACAACCCACCCTGAACAGGCAGAAGAATCGAAAATCTGAAACCATCTGCCATCAGGCTTAAGGAAAGCTTCTGCCCCACTGTTACAAGACTATTTAACAATCCCCTAGTATGATAAGATGGATTCCTGACCTCAAAATCAACCTCAATATGGCCTTGAATCTTATTGTCTACCTCTGCACTTCCTCTGTAATTGTTACACTTCATTGATACTGTTTTATCTTGTTCTACCTCAATGCACTGTGTAATGAAGTGAGCTGTATGAATGGCATGTAAAACAAAGTTTTTACACTGTACGTCAGTATATGTGGCAATAATAAACCAATTACCAAAATAATTTATGAATTAATAGATATCTTGGGTTGAATGGCCTTTCAAGCGCTGAAAATTACCCCCAAGCACTCTTCCTTCCTGTGTTATTCAACTTTCATCCTCTCCTCAGTCCTGTAGCACGAATCTGTGTGGTACAGACAGACTCTGCTCTCACAGACTCAGTGGCCACGAGCCCCAGTGACGCATCCCAGCCAGACATTGTCAGTTTGTCCAGAGAAAGCCCCTCACCTCGTCAGTTACAAATCCTCCGTCGAACACTTTTGCAACCAGCTCCTTGTTGTTCTGCTCCAACAGGAACACTGAACAGCTGTGGGAGGGAAAGAGGGAATGAGTTTAACATCACTGACAGACATCGAGGGGAGTGACTGCCTACTGGGCAGGGGGAGACCCTCTTTAATGGGTACAGCCAATGGGGATACTCTATAGTAGGTATAACTAAAGGGGACTGGCCAGCCCGCTAAAAGGTGTAGCCAATCAGAAGGCTCTTTAAAAGGTGTAGTCGGTGGGAATAGACCATCTGTAGCAGGTGTAGCCAATGAGGAGAGAGACTCATTTTGAAAGGTGTAACCAATGGAAAGAGAGCCCCTTTGAAAGGTGTAACCAATGAGGAGATAGCCTCTATAAAAGTTGTAACCAATAGGGAGAGGTCTCTTTCAATGCAGTGGCCAATGGAAACAGACTAGCATTAAAAAGTGTAGCCAATGGACTGAGAGTTTCTTCAAAGATGTAGGCAATGGATAGCGGTTCCCTTTAAAATGATGAGCAGCGCTTCCTATAAAATAATTAGCTGGGTAGAAACTCCCCCTTTAAGAAGAGGAGATGTTTTTATGGAGAGGGTCTGATAAAAAGACTTTCTCTTTAGTAAGGAGGAAGGTGCCATGGAGCCTCCCTCTTTAGGAGGGGTTCTGCATCAGAAGAAACTCCCTCTTCAGAAGGGATCCTTGTTGAGAAGATCCCTGTCTTCCTGTGGCACCTTTAATCATTGGATTTATTCACTAAATGCTTTTAACCTGAGATTCACTAAATTCCTTCAACCTGAGTAAAAATTGGAGTATTGTGTTCAAATCTGGTTGCTCCATTATAGGAAGGATGTTAAAGCTTTAGAGAGAGTACAGGGGGAATTCTGACTACTGCCCCTTCCTTTCCAGTCCTGACTTGACAAGCTGAATGGCCTAATTTTGCTCCTATATTTTATGGTTGTATGGCCTCAGCTCCACACACCTGCTGTTTATTCCCCTCCATTGATGCTGCCTGACCTGCTGGAATCCTCCAGCAATTTGTGTGGTGTTGCTCAAGATTTCCAGCATCTGCAGAATCTCTTATGTTTAAGATTTAACAGATGCTGCTTGAATTAGAGAGCATGTCTTAGGCTGAGTGAGCTAGCACTTTTCTTTTTGGAGAGGAGGAAGATAAGAGAAGACTTGGTAGAGGTGTACAAGATGATAAGAGGCACTGACGGAGCGGACAGCCAGAGACTTTATCCCAGGAAGTGACTATTATGGGAGAGCACAACTTTAAGGTGATTGTAGGAAAGTATGGGGCAGGGCACGGGTGTAAAGATGTCAGAGATTGATTATTTACACAGAGAGTGGTGGGTGCTTGGGGTTGGGGTAGAGCTGATACAGCAGGGACGTTTAAGAGAGGAGGGCTAAATGTTAGCTAAGTGTTAGATTGACAGTAAGATCAGCACAACACAGTGAGCCGGAGGACCTGTAGTATGCTCTGATGTTCTAATGGACATCCATTTGACATGATTGGAAGAAACTGTAGGGTTGATGTCAGAGGTAAGTGTTTCTCACACGGAGAGTGGTGGGTTAGTGGAACGTGTTGCGGGGGGTGGTGGTAGAGGCAGATACATTAATTCCAATCCCCACTCCCATTCCAACATGTCGGCCCATAGACTCCTCTACCCCCACAATGAAGCCACTCTCGGCATGGAGGAGCAACACCGCATTTTCCGTCAGGGTAACCTCCAACCTAATGGCATGAAGATCAACTTCTCCTGCTTCCGGTAATACCCCCCCTCCCCCCTTTCCCTCTTCTTCAGTTCCCCATTCTGCCCCCTTACCCCTTCTCTTCCCCTCCCTGGCCTATTCCCTCCCCCGGTCCTCTCTTCCTTCCCTTTCTCTCATGGTCCACTCTCCTCTGCTATCAAATTCTTTCTTCTTCAGACCTTTACCTTTTCCACCTATCAACTCCCAGTTTCTTACTTCATTCCCTCTTCCTCCAGTCACCTGGTTTCACCTATCACCTTCTAGATTATATTCCTTCCTTCCCCACACCTTCTGTCATCCCCCCTCCCATTCCAGCCCTGATGACGGGTCCTGACCTGAAACGTCAACTATTTATTCACTTCCATAGTTGCTGCCTGATCTGCTGAGTTACTCTAGATCTCCAGCATCTGCGGAATCTCTTATATTGTCAGGATCCTGCATTTCATTGTCTGCCTGCACTACACTTTTACAGTAACTCTTACACTATACTCTGCATTCTGTTATTGTTTTCCCTTGTTCGACCTCAATGCACTGTGTAATGATTCGATCTGTATGAACAGTACACAAGACAAGCTTTGCACAGTATCTCAGTACATGCAACAATAATAAACCAATTCCAGTACCAGTTCAAACACCACCATGGATGATCCAAGCCTGTCTGCTAAAGGAGGAGGGTTGGGCATGGGGTCAGCTACCCCATCCTATAAAAACCCAGAGCTACAGAAATGTCAACAAACGCTCCAAAGACCTCATCCCTGGGAAAGGAAGGACCTTCACTGAGAAGATGTGTGAAGTCACAGGGTGAAAGCAGAAGCCAAGGGGACAATCAAACTTTGTCCCAAGACAAAGGACTCTGATTGGAGGTCTTCGCCTCAGTTGAGGCGTTGGGCTTAAGAAGAAGAAGAATATCAATTCACCTCGGACTGAGAGGCCACTCCCTCTGTGTAACCAAGGCCTGATCTCTGGACTGGAGCTCAAGCTGCCAGTCTTCTTGCTGAGAAAAGAAAGCTGTCGCTGCAGTCCCAGTACGTACCTGTCAGTGGGACTCACCTCTCCGCGTTGGTAAGGTTGCGTGCTTCCTGAATGATCTCTTGAAGGAGCACTGTAACGTTATCTGCAAAAGTCAGAACAGGCAGTCACCTTGAAACCCTCCGAGTGTTCCTAACTCCTTCTAATGTGGAGAAGAAGCTTTACATGGAAACAGCAAGAATTGAGATTCTTTTTTACAGGACTCCGGCACACTTGTATATGTCACAACCATGAGATTCTTCGTGTGATTTCACGCAAGGAAATGAATCTCGGGGTTGTGTATTGATAGTAAGTTTACTTTGAGCCTTGGTTGCATCGCGGTTAGGCGTGGAGGGGCCACAGCACAGGACTGGAAAAAGCTGCAGAGGGTTGTAGACTCAGTCAGCTCCATTAGGGACTTGAGCCTCCCCCTCCCCACAGTTAGGCACATCCTCCACAGCCGACGCCTGGAGAAAATGGCACCCACCATGAAGGACCCTCACCACCCAGGACATGCCCTCTGCTCATTGCTACCATCAGGGAGGATGTACAGGAGCCTGAAGACACACACTCAGTGATTCAGGAACAGCTTCTTCCCCTCCACCGTCAGATTCCTGAATGGACACTGAACCCATGTACACTACCTCACTACTTTTTCCACTCTTTTTGCACTAATTATTTAATTTTCAATACACTCCTTACTGTAATTTACAGTTTTTATTTCTATATATTGCACTGTACTGCTGCCCCAAAACAAATTTCACAACATCTGCCAGTGACAATAAAGCTGATTCTGACTCTGCCTCGTCCCTCTGCCATCAGATTTCAGGATGGCCCACCAACAACACCTCTCTATTTCACTCTCTTTTTTCACCACTTTTTAAATTATTTCTTATGGTAACTTATAGTGATTTTTTTCTGTCTTGCTCTGTACTGCAACGCAAAACAACAAATTTCACGACAGATGCCAGGGATAATAAACCTGGCTGTGACCTGGCAATTGTTGGGAAGTGCAGTGTTTATTGCTCAGTCCTCAGAAGGAGCCACTGAGCCGGCTGGTTAATTTAAAACATAGAACAGTACAGTACAGGTACAGATTGTAGACATCATCAAAGAGACCCAGAACCTGCGCCATGCCATCTTCTTGCACCTCCCCCTTCTCAAGGGGCCAGTAAATACTAGTTTTGTAAATAACAAACTACTTCGTTACTTCCTTACGAGGTTCAGGAACTTTTGTTTACCACTGAATACTTTAATAAACCTGTACAGATGTACTGTTGAAAGCATAAGCACAAGAGATATCTGCAGATGATGCTGGAACGAACACACACACACACACACACACACACACACACACACACACACACACACACACACACACACACACACACACACACACACACACACACACACACACACACACACACACACACACACACACACACACACACACACACACACACACACACACACACACACACACCTCTACCTGCAGAAACTCAACAGGTTAAGCAGCATCTATAAAGAGGAATAAACAGTCAACGTTTCAGGCCAAAGCTCTTCACCACGACTCAAGTAAACTGCTTATTCTTTTCCATAGATGCTGCCTGACCTGCTGAGTTCCTCCAGCACTTGGTGTGTGTTACAGCTGGAAGTATTCTGAATGGTTGAGCTATAACAAGAGGCTGGACAAACTTGGGTTGTTCTCTCTGGAGCGGTGGAGGCTAAGGGGAGATCTGATAGAGGTTTATGAGATCATGAGAGACTCCGAAAGAGTAGACAGAGGGTCTTTTCCCAGGGAGGGTATGAAGGGTTAACTACCTGAATGTTAACTATCTAATTCCCTCCAATGATGCTGCCTGACCTGCTGAAACCCTTCAGCTCTGTGTGTGTTACTCCAGATACCATTACCCGCAACCTCTTGAGTTTCCTACACTCAGTGCCGTGACCGACAAAGGCCAACATGCCAAACCTGTCTACTTGTGACCAGACCTTCAGAGAATCATGTCTTTGGAATCCTAGGTACCCCTATTTTACAACACTTCCCTAGATTCACAGCCTTAACTGTGCCTTTAAGGCCGATAAGAGGGTGCAGAGGAGATCTACCATGATGCTGCCTGGATCAGAGAGCAAGTCTAGTGAAGATAGATTGAGTGAGCTGTGGTTTTTCTTTTTGAAGCAAAGGAGGATGAGAGGTGACTTGATAGAGGCATACAGGATGATAAGAGGCATAGATCAAGTCGATAACCAAAGACTTTTTCCAGAGCGAAAGTGGCTAATATGATGGAACATAATTTTAAGGTGATTGTTGGTAAGTGTAGGGGGGGATGTCAGAACAAGGTTTAGGAGGGATTGGAGGAAAGTATGAGGGGGGATGTCAGAACAAAGTCAGAGGAGAGTGGTGAGTATGTGGAATGCACTCCCAGTGGTGATGGTAGAGGCAGTTCATTCATTCATTATCTGCCACGTGTTATGACATGGGCGATCACGGTCTTCCCATGACTATGACTGTTCTTGGAAAAGTTTTCTACAGAAGTGGTTTGCCATTGCCTTCTTCTGGGCAGTATCTTTTACAAGACAGCTGACCCCAGCCATTATCAATACTTTTCAGAGATTATCTGCCTGGCATTAGTGGTCACATAACCAGGACTTGTGATATGCACCAGCTGCTCAAACGACCATCCACCACCTGCTCCCATGGCTTCACGTGACCCTGACGGAGGGCTAAGCAGGTGCCACACCTTGCCCCAGGGTGACCTGCAGCTAGGGGAGGGAAGGAACGCCCTACACCTCCTTTGGTAGGGATATAGCTCCACCCATAAAACCATAGAACATTACAGCACAGAAACAGGCCCTTCGGCCCTTCTTGGCTGTGCCGAACCATTTTTCTGCCTAGTCCCACTGACCTGCACCTGGACCATATCCCTCCAAACTCCTCTCATCCATGTACCTGTCCAAGTTTTTCTTAAATGTCAAAAGTGAGCCTGCATTTACCACTTCATCTGGCAGCTCATTCCACACTCCCACCACTCTCTGTGTGAAGAAGCCCCCCCCCCCCCCCAATGTTCCCTTTAAACTTTTCCCCCTTCACTCTTAACCCATGTCCTCTGGTTTTTTTCTCTCCTGGCCTCAGTGGAAAAAGCCTGCTTGCATTCACTCTATCTATACCCATCATACTTTTATACACCTCTATCAAATCACCTCTCATTCTCCTACGCTCCAGGGAATAAAGTCCTAACCTATTCAACCTTTCTCTGTAACTCAGTTTCTCAAGTCCCGGCAACATCCTTGTAAACCTTCTCTGCAATCTTTCAACCTTATTAATATCCTTCCTGTAATTAGGTGACCAAAACTGCACACAATACTCCAAATTCAGCCTCACAAATGTCTTATACAACCTCACCATAACATTCCAACTCTCGTACTCAGTACTTTGATTTATAAAGGCCAATGTACCAAAAGCTCTCTTTATGACCCTATCCACTTGTGACGCCACTTTTAGGGAATTATGTATCTGTATTCCCAGATCCCTCTGTTCTACTGCACTCCTCAGTGTCCTACCATTTACCTTGTATGTTCTACCTTGATTTGTCCTTCCAAAGTGCAATACCTCACACTTGTCTGAATTAAACTCCATCTGCCATTTTTTCAATCCATTTTTCCAGCTGATCCAAATCCCTCTACAAGCTTTGAAAACCTTCCTCACTGTCCACTACACCTCCAATCTTTGTATCATCAGCAAATTTGCTGATCCAATTTACCACATTATCATCCAGATCATTGATATAGATGACAAATCACAATGGACCCAGTACTGGTCCCTGTGGCACACCACTAGTCACAGGCATCCACTCAGAGTAGCAATCCTCCACTACCACTCTCTGGCTTCTTCCATTGAGCCAATGTCTAATCCAATTTACTACCTCTCCATGTATACCTAGCGACTGGATCTTCCTAACTGACCTCCCATGCGGACCTTGTCAAAGGCCTCACTGAAGTCCATGTATACAACATCCACTGCCTTCCCTCCATCCACTTTCCTGGTAACTTCCTCGAAAAACTCTAATAGATTGGTTAAACATGACCTACCAAGCACAAAGCCATGTTGACTCTCCCTAATAAGCCCCTGTCTATCCAAATACTTGTAGATCCTATCTCTTAGTACTCCTTCCAATAATTTACCTACTACTGATGTCAAATTTACCGGCCTATAATTTCCCGGATTACTTTTGGAGCCTTTTTTAAACAACAAAACAACATGAGCTAACCTCCAATCCTCCGGCACCTCACCCATAGATACTGACATTTTAAATATATCTGCCAGGGCCCCTGCAATTTCAGCACTAGTCTCCTTCAAGGTCCGAGGGAATACCCTGACAGGTCCTGGGGGTTTATCTACTCTGATTTGCCTCAAGACAGCAAACACCTCCTCCTCTTCAATCTGTATAGGTTCCATGACCTCACTACCTGTTTGCCTTATTTCCATAGAGACCCCACCCATAGCGACATTAGGGGCATTTAAAGACTCTTAGATAGGCACGTGGATGATATATAGGCACGTGGATGAAGGGATATGTAGGAACGAAGGGTTAAATTGATTTTAGAGTAGGTTAAAAGGATAGTACAACATTGTGGGCCAAAGGGTGCTGATTTATTTTATCTGTTCAGTGTTATGGGAAGAAGGCAGGAAAATGCGTTTGAGAGATCAGAAATCAGCCTTGGCGGAGCAGACTCAAACAGCATAATTCTGCTCCTATATCTCTCTGTTCTACAACATTCCCCTAGATTCATACCATTCCAGGTGACTGCCTAGACTCTGCCTTTAAGGTCAGTTCATTGGCAGCTTGTTTGATGTGTAATTTGAGGAAGAGGCGATGCATTCAATAACAATCAGTAGTAGGAGACGCTCCTGTTGGCGCAATATCTATTAGCATAACCTGAATAGTAAATCCAATTTCCTCTGTCTTCAGGCTATTACATGTGCAGGAAAACAGGAGCAGTACAAATGAGACAATAAGGAGCTGACAAACACAATACATTGCAGAAGCAATAAGCCGCAGGCGAATCCACACACACACACACGCACGCGCGCGCACACACACACACACACACACACACACACACACACACACACACACACACACACACACACACACACACACACACACACACACACAACGTACTGGGGGATCTCAGCAGGTCAGGCAACATCTACAGAGAGGCAAGACCCTTCATCGGGACTATCCCCCTTATCCCTTCATTCATCAGTCCTTTCTTTATAAGACATAAGACCGTAAGGCACAGGAGCAGAAAGATTTAAAAGTAATCAGGGGACAGAAGTTCTTGGACAGGTATGTGGGCCAAAAGCAGGACTTTTTTCCGTATTTATTTATTTTTTATATTGTCGCTCTGTCGCTCTCCCTCTCTGAGAGCCATGGGATAAGTGGGACCTTGGCTGTTTGGATAAAAAATTGGCTTAAAGGAAGAAAGCAGAGGGTAGTTGTGGAAGGAAAGTATTCTGCCTGGAGGTCGGTGACTAGTGGAGTGCCGCAGGGATCTGTCCTAGGACCCCTGCTATTTGTGATTTTTATAAATGACCTGGATGTAGAGGCGGAAGGATGGGTGAGTAAGTTTGCGGATGACACAAAGATTGGAGGAGTTGTGGATGGAGCTGTAGGTGGTCAAAGGTTACAAGAGGATATAGACAGGCTGCAGAGTTGGGCAGAAAAATGGCAGATGGAGTTCAATCCAGACAAGTGTGAGGTGATGCATTTTGGAAGGACAACCCAGAAGACTGAGTACAGGATTAATGGTCAGTTATTTAACAAAGGGACCTTGGGGTTCAAATCCATACATCCCTCAAGGTCGCTGCACAGGTTGATAGGGTAGTTAAGAAGGCCTATGGGATGCTAGGCTTCATTAACAGGGGGATTGAGTTCAAGAGTAGAGAGGTCATGTTGCAACTCTACAAATCTCTGGTGAGACCGCACTTAGAGTGTTCAATTCTGGTCACCTCATTATAGGAAGGATGTGGAAGTTATGGAGAGGATGCAGAGGAGATTTACCAGGATGTTGCCTGGATTGGAGAATAAGTGGAGAATAAGTCATATAAAGCAAGGTTAGCAGAGCTGGGGCTTTTCTCTTTGGAGCGTAGAAGAATGAGAGGAGACTTGATAGAGGTCTACAAGATTATGAGAGGCATAGATCGGGTGGATTGTCAGTACCTGTTTCCCAGGGCACCAATAGCAAATACCAGAGGGCATATGTACAAAATTAAGGGAGGGAAGTTTAGGGGAGACATCGGGGTAAGTTTTTTTTACACAGAGGGTTGTGAGTGCCTGGAATGGCTTGCCAGGGATGGTGGTGGAGGCTAAAACATTAGGGGTATTTAAGAGCCTCTTGGACAGGCACATGGATGAAAAAAATAGAGGGTTATGGGGTAGTGTTGGTTTAGTACTTTTTTTTAAAGAATTACGGTATATGGGTCGGCACAACATGGAGGGCTGAAGGGCCTGTACTGTGCTGTAGTGTTCTATGGTTCTATTCATTTAGAGATACGGCAAGGTAACAGGCCCACACCACTCAATTACACCCAGGTGTCCAATTAATTTACACCCGTACGTCTTTGGAACGAACCGGAGCACCCGGAGGAATGAGGGGAGAATGTACTAACTCCTTACAGACAGCGGCGGGAATTGAACCCAGATCACTGGGACTGTTACAGCGTTGCACTAACCGCTGCACTATGGTGTCACCCCTACTGGGACTAGCTGGATGGGCACCATGGTCAGCACGGACTGACTGGGCCGAAGGGTCTATTGCTCTATGATTCCAGGTAACCCGTGGAGTTCATCCCCCCCCACCCCCGCTAGCTGGAGATTGAAGTGGGTTTTATCCACACGGGCGTACAGGTATGATTCTCACAAGCAGGCCGGCATTAGTTAAACCACATCTCGTTCTGAGTGTGACGTTCTCCCCCAGGCGGTATGCAGCCCTGTCCAATCCATGTCTGCCTCTGCGGACTTCTCAAGACATTCTGTCTGCTGCTTTTCATCACTGCACAAACTGGGTTTCTTTCCAAAGGAGGCGGTACAGCTGCGTAGTGGTTTGTGTAACCCTTTATAGTGCCAGTGATCACTGATCGGGGTTCAATTTCACTGCTGTCTCTAAGGAGTCTGTACGCTCTGCGTGGGTTTCCTCCCACAGTGCAAAGATGCATGGGCTAGAGTGAGTAAATTACAGGTGTGGTAACACCTACAGGCTGCCCCCGCACATCCCCGGACTGTGCTGCTCATTGAAGCAAATAAGGCATTTCACTATGTTTCAATATTTTGATGTACATGTGACAAATAAAACAAATCTTTATGAAAAAAAGTTATATTTACTTACCTAAGTGTGTGAATAGATTCTTGGCAACTTGGAGAAGAGCCTATGGAGAGAGAGACAGAGAGAGTGAGAGTGAGAAAGGAGAGAGAGAGAGAGAGAGAGAGAGAGGGAGAGGGAGGGAGAGAGGGAGAGGGAGGGAGAGGGAGAGAGGGAGAGAGGGAGGGGGAGAGGGAGAGGGAGAGAGGAAGAGAGGGAGAGGAAGTGAGAGCAAAAGGGAGAGGCAATCAGTCAGCAGTTAATGGGGTAATAAGTTCTCCAACACGTCCAGCCCTGACTCAAGGTCCTTCCTCCAGGTTCAGGCACAAGAGTGTCAACACCACACGCGGTCTCTCCACATACAGTATATACACACACACACACACACACACACACACACACACACACACACACACACACACACACACACACACACACACACACACACACACACACACACACACACACACGCGCGCACACTTCTCTCCCATGTACACATTGTACACAAGTGGATGCTTGTTCATGAACACGCAGTCCCACACGCATTCATACACACATACAAAGACTCGCACAGACCTACATGCTCATATACGGGTTGTTACCAATATACAGTTGTTTACAGCTAAAGATATAAACACAACAACTTTGTGTTTATGTGGATGTGGAGAGGCTGTTTCCTATAGTGGGGAAGTCTAGAACCAGAGGGCACAGTTTCAGAATAGAAGGACATACATTTAGGACAGAGATGAGGAGGAGGGTGGTGAATCTGTGAAATTCATTGCCACAGGCAGCTGTGGAGACCAAGTCATTGGGTATATTTATTGCAGAAGATGACAAGTTCTTAATTTGTCAGGGCATCAAAGGTTACCGAGAAAAGGCAAGAGAATGGGGTTGAGAGGGATAATAAATCAGACACAATGGAATGGCGGAGCAGACTTGATGGGCAATTGGATAAGATCATAAGTCGAGAAGATCTACAAGCCAATTGGTCCATCTTGTCCGCTCCACCATTTCATCATGGCTGACCCAATTTTCCTCTCAGCTCCAATCTCCTGCCTTCTCCCCATATCCCTTCATGCCCCTGACCAATCAATAATCTATCAACCTCGGCCTTAAACATACATAAAGACTTGGCCTCCACAGCTGCCTGTGGCAAAGAATTCCACAGACTTACCACTCTCTGGCTAAAGAAATTCCTCTTCATCTCAGTTCTAAAAGGACACTCCTCTATTCTGAGGCCGTGTCCTCTGGTCTGAGACTTTCCCATGTTGGGAAACATCCTCTCCACATCCACTCTATCAAGGCCTTTCAACATTCGATAGGTTTCAATTAGGTCACCCCTCAGTCTTCTGAATTCCAGTAAATACAGGCCCAGAGCCATCAAACACTCTTCATATGACAAGCCATTCAATCCTGGAATCATTTTCGTGAACCTCCTTTGAACTCTCTCCAGTTTCAGCACATTGCTTCTCAGATAAGGGGCCCAAAGCTGCTCATAATACCCCAAGTGAGGCCTCACCAGTGCTTTATAAAGTCTCAACATTACATCCTTGCTTTTATATTCTAGTCCTTTTGAAATGAATGCTAACATTGCATTTGCCTTCCTCCCCACAGACTCAACCTTCAAACTAACCTTTAGGGAATCCTGCACAAGGACTCCTGAGTCCCTTTCCGTCTCAGATTTTTGTATTTTCTCTCCATTTAGAAAATAGTCAACCTTTTCATTTCTTCTACCTAAGTGCAAGACCATACACTTCATGACACCGTATTCCATCTGCCATTTCTTTGCCCATTCTCCTAATCTGTCTAAGTCCTCTGTAGCCTCTCTACTTCCTCAAAACTACCTGTCCCTCCACCTATCTTCATATCGTCTACAAATTTTGCAAAAAGCCATCAATTCCATCATCCAAATCATTGCTTTATCCATGCTCGAATCTTCCCTGTAATACCATGGGCTCGTTAAGCAGCCTCATGTGTGAAAACTTGTCAAAGGCCTTCTGAAAATCCAAGTTCACAACATCAACCAATTCTCCTTTGTCTATCCAGTTTGTTAATTCTTCAAACAATTCCAACAGATCTGTCAGGCAGGATATTCCCTTGACATGCTGACTACATCCTATTTTGTCTTGTGCCTCCAAGTACCCTGAGACCTCATCCTTAATAATCGACTCCAACATCTTCCCAACCACTGAGGTCAGACTAACTGGCCTATAGTCTCCTTTCTTCTGCCTCCCTCCCTTCTTGAAGGGTGGAGTGACATTTGCAATTTTCCAGTCTTCTCAGAACATTCCAGGATCTAGTGATTATTGAAAGATCATTACTAATGCCCTAACAATCTCTTCAGCCACCTCTTTCAGAACTCTGGGGTGTACACCATCTGGTCCAGATGACTTATCTACCATCAGGCTTTTTAGTTTCCCAAGAACCTTCTCGCTAGTTATGGTAACTTCACACACTTCATGCCCCTTGACAACTGGAACTTCCACCATACTTCTAGTGTCTTCCCCAGTGAAGTCTGATGCAAAATACTTATTCAGTTTGTCCGCTATTTCATGGTTCCTACATTACTACCTCTCCAGCATCGTTTTCCTGCATCCTGACCTCACTTTATGTAGCAGAAGAAACTTTTCATATCCTCTTTATTATTATTGGCCAGCTTACTTTTGTATTCCATCTTTACCTTCTTAATTACTTTTTAGTTGCCTTCTGTTAGCTTTTAAAAGCTTCCCAATCCTCCAACTTCCCACTAATTTTTGCTTTATAATATGTCTTTAGGTGGGTGGTTGTTGGGGTGATTGGATGGGAAGTGTTGGCACAATTTGATTGGTGTGCATTGGCCAATGGAATAAGTGAGATTGGGGTGACTGGACAGGTGAACGTTGGGGTTATCAGATTGGTAGGCATTGGGCTGATGGAATGGGTGTGCGCTGGAGCAATTTGATACTGGATTATTGTGTGACAGGATTGGTGGGTGTTGGGTGTGATTGAACCTTGCAGTGCTTGGATTGGTTGGCATTCGGATAATGAGATAGGTAGGCGCCAGGGTGATTGGATAGGGGAATTGGATTGGGAGCACAGGTGTAATAGGATAGGTAGGAATTGGGGTGATGGAACAGGGAGTGTTGGGTGATTGAATTGGGAAAATTTGGAGTAACTGGAACTGGAGTAACATGAGCTGATGAGATAGGTGGGTGTTGGGTTGATTGGATAAGGGAAGATTGAGGTGATTCGATTTGTGGGTATTGAGGTGATTGGATTGGTTGGTGTTGGGGTGATGAGATAGATGGGTGTTGGGTTGATTGGATAAGGGAAGATTGAGGTGATTTGATTTGTGGGTATTGGGGTGACTGGATTGGTTGGTGGTGGAGTGATTAGATAGATGGGTGTTGGGTTGATTGGACGGGGATTGTTGGGCCGACTGGATTGCTGGGCATTGGGCCAGTTGGAAGTGTTCTGAGCAAGAGTTGGTCCATTGTCCAGATTTAGCCGGATCCGCCACATCACCTGACATTCGATCTTCAGTTTCTGTTCCTTCTGCACTGACATGGTGCTGGTGAGGACAGTGGCTGTGTACTGGAAACAGTGCCGAATCGTTTGCTCATCCACCTCCGTGTAACTGTGGGCAGAGAGGGAACACACAGTCCTGTGTTGGTTACAGTACTCGTCACAAGCCTGGGGTAATCTCAAACGCCACAGCCACCTCCACCATTCTACCACCCCTCAGTCCCTGCCTCCCCCACCTCATGCAGCAGTGAGCATTCCTCTCTGTGACACCATCCACTGAATTGTCCTGGGACACCTTACCCCTTCCTCTCCACCCCTGACAGATCCTAGTGATCAAACTCTCAGTCGTTCCCACTCCCACCCCCCAGTGACTAGATTAGCTAGTTAACATGTTAACCAGTGTTGCAGAACCCAGAGTTCAGGAAGGGTTAATAGAAGAGCTACCTTTATGGAGCACTTTCCATAGTCATGCCCCCATCACTCTGGAAAATGATTGGCATTGATTTATTATTGTCACATGTATTAAGATACAGTGAACAGCCTGACTTGCAATAAGATGCAAGATTATAACCAGGAAGATTGTGAGGTCAAAAGTCCATCTTATTGTACCAGGCGCCATTCAAGAGTCTGAAAGCAGTGGGATAGAAGCGGACCTTGATTCAGTGGTGCATGCTTTCAGACTTTTGTATCTTCTGTCCGATGGGAGAGGGGAGACAAGAGAATGTCTGGGGTGGGTGGGGTCTTTGATTACGTTGGCTGCTTTACCAAGGCAGGAAGCATAGACAGAGTCCATAAGACCATAAGGAAAAGGAGCAGAATTAGGCCATTTGGCCCATCGAGTCTGCCTCTCTACTCAATCATGGCTGATTCTTTTTTTCCCCCTCCTCAGCACCACTCCCCGGCCTTCTCCCCGGCCATGTAATCTTTGATGCCATGTCCAATCAAGAACCTATCAAGATCTGCTTTAAATACATCCAATGACCTGGCCTCCACAGCTGCCTGTGGTAACAAATTCCACAAATCCACCACCTTCTGGCATCTGTTTTGAACGGACACCCCTCTATCCTGAGGTTGTTCCCTCTTTTCCAGGCTCCGCCACCATGGGAAACATCCTTTCCACATCTACTCTGTCTAGGCCTTTCAACATTCAAAAGGTTTCAATGAGATCCCCCCTCATCCTTCTAAATTCCAGTGAGTACAGACCCAGAGCCATCAAACATTCCTTGCATGATAACCCTTTCATTCCTGGAATCATCCTTGTGAACCTCCTCTGGACCCTCTCCAATGCCAGCACGTCTTTTCTTAGTTCACAATACTCAAGGTGAGGCCTCATCAGTGCCTTATAACGCCTCAACATCACATCTTTGCTCTTGTATTCTAGACCTCTTGAAATAAATGCTAACATGGCATTTGCCTTCCTCACCACCGACTCAACGGGCAATTCCATGGAGTGGAGGCTGGTTTCTGTGATGTGCTGAGCTCCACCCACAACCCAGTAAATGTAATTTTTTTGGACTGACAGAGTATGAATCTTTACTGGAGAGTA